>NC_041385.1:700442308-700480787 GCF_002162155.2 Triticum dicoccoides | reverse complement strand
GCCCCTCGCCCGATACAACCGCTCCCCGTGCCCCCGACGTCAGCGCCTGTTCCCGGAGCTGCCCCGCCGTGTCACCGGACCTCCTTCGTGCCCATCCTCTCCCTCGTGTGGCGCCTGCTGGAAGCAACGGCCTCGCCCCCGTCGCCAACCCCCCTTGCCGTGATGGAGCTCCACCTCGCCGGCGTGCCCACTGCCTGAGGTCTCCGCCGACGCCGTGATCGCCCCGCGTGCCTCAGCCTCCTCCTCGCCCCGTGCCGAGGCCGCCATTCCTGCGCCGCACCCTCAACCCCATCGCTTCTCCGCATTCATCGCCGGAGACCTGGACGCCGTCCCTTCCTCGTCCTTCTCCTCGAGCATGCCTCGCTCAACTACAGGGCTATGTGAGCCACCTTCCCTTCCCCTCCTCCTCCTTGGCAGACCCGCCGACGTGCCCGTCCGAGCCTCGCTCTCATCATGCTCACTGCACACGCTGCACGCCCGTCGCGTCGCATCTCCTCATCCCGCACCGGCTTCCTGTCCCCTCTGCGCCCTGCCCTACGTGCCCTTGGGCAAGCGCCGTGGCGGGCGCCCACGCGCCGCATCCACCGCCCGGTGCCCGCTATGGCCCCTAGGGCCAATGACATGTGGGGCAGCCCCCTCTGAAACATTAAAAAATGTTATTAAAAATAATTACAATTAATTAATTAATTAGGAAAATTAATTAACTTAATTAACTCTGTTTAGTTAACTAACTAAATCTAATTAACATGCTAATTTTAATGTTAGTTGTTAATTAGTGAACAACCTATGGCATGCGGGACCCACACGTCAGTGACCCAGTCAACACCTTGATACGTCTCCAACGTATCTATAATTTATGAAGTATTCATGCTATTATATTACCCATTTATGGTGTTTTATATGCATTTATATATCATTTTATATGATTTTTGGGACTAACCTATTGACCTAGAGCCCAGTGCCAGTTTCTGTTTTCTCCTTGTTTTTGTGTTTTACAGAAAAGGGATACCAAACGGAGTCCAAATGACGTGCCAATTTTTGAGGATTTTTTATGGACCAAAAGAAGACCACGGAGCATCGGAGTTGGGCCAGAAGAGCTCCGGGCTGCCCACGAGATAGGAGGGCGCGCCCCTGGGGAGGCGCCCCCCTGTCTCGTGGACGGCCCGGAGACCCCCCTAACATGAAACCAACGCCAATAATTCCTATAAATACTGAAACTTTCGGGAATTAACCTAGATCAGAAGTTCCGCTGCCGCAAGCCTCTGTAGCCACGAGAAATCAATCTAGGCCCTCTCTGGCACCCTGCCAGAGGGGTCCATCATCACTAGAGGGCATGGAGGAGGATCTCGGAGGGGCCATCATCTCCATGAAGGCCAAGGACCAGAGGAGGAAAGCCATGGAGGAGGAAGCACAAGGGGGAGAACCTCTCCTCCACTCTCTTGGTGGCACCGGAGTGCCATCGGGAGGGGAATCATCGCCGTGGTGATCGTCTTCATCAACATCACCATCATCATCACCATCCGCATCTCTTTTACGCGGTCCACTCTTCCGCACCCCGTTGTAATCCCTACTTGAACATGGTGCTTTATGCTACATATTATGATCCAATGATGTGTTGCCATCCTATGATGTTTTGAGTAGATATCTTTTGTCTTTGGGTTGATTGATGATCTAGATTGGTATGAGTTGTATGTTTCACTTTGATGTTGTCCTATGGTGCCCTCCGTGTCGCACAAGCGTGAGGGATCCCCGCTATAGGGTGTTGCAATACGTTCATGATTCGCTTATAGTGGGTTGGTGAGTGACGGAAACACAAACCCGAGTAAGAGGGGTTGTTGCGTATGGGAATAAAGAGGACTTGGTGCTTTAATGCTATGGTTGGGTTTTACCTTAATGATCTTTAGTATTTGCGGACGCTTGCTAGAGTTCCAATCATAAGTGCATATGATCCAATAGAGAAAGTATGTTAGCTTTTGCCTCTCCCTCATATGAAATTGCAATAGTGACTACCGGTCTTGTTAATAATTGCTTAGGACAATTCCGCACACCGATCCACCATTATTCCACAGTCGCTATTTATATTATTTAGTAATATATTCTAACTTTATGATAACAACACCTACTTTTATGTTTTAGCTCTCCGATGTCATACAAAGTTATCCTCTTCATACCCACAACACAGTTTTATTTCTTGTTTCTAGTTGGAAGCAAACATTCGGTGCACGTAGAGTCGTATCAGTGGCAGATAGGGCTTGAGAGAATATTAATCTTACCTTTAGTTCCTTGTGGGTTCAACACTCCATACTTATCACTTCCACCTTTGGGAATTGCTACGATGATTCCCTGCACTTGGGGATTATCAAGCTCTTTTCTGGCGCCGTTGCCGGGGAGCAATAGCGTGGGGTTGATATTCTCGTGTGTGCTTGTTTGCTTTCTTTACTTAGTAGATTTTGTTTTTCCTTTTTATTTCTGTTTAGTTGTGGGTGAAACATACAAAAAAATTAAAAAGAATGAAAATACCAAAAAGGAATTGCTTGCCTCTCACGCCTAATTTTTTTTTTCAAAAAGAGAAGTGATTGGAAAGTTATGCATTGTAGAAGTGAGGGTCGACCTTGAGCACTTGTGTTCATGCTCACGGAAACAATGTAGAATTTTTTCATGGAAGTTTCTCTGTAAATAATTATCCCCTTGTATATATTAATTGTATTATAAAAATAATGTGCCAAGCTTTGGTTTTAGCATGATAAAATAGCTTGCTTACTATGTGCAGAACAAAAACAGAAACTTTGGCTGTAGTGCATGAATTTACATTTTCTACTGGAAAGTCAAATGGGGATGAAACTTTTTGCACATTACTTCTGTACAAATTTTTCAAATTTTGAAATTTATTTCATAATTTGTGGAGTTACAGAAGTTTACTAAACTTCCAGATTACTACAGACTGTCCTGTTCTTAACAGATTCTATTTTTCGTGTGTTGTTTGCTTACTTTGATGTATCTATGGCTAGTATCGGGGGGTATGAACCATAGAGAAGTTGGAATACAGTAGGTTTAACACCAATATAAACAAAGAATGAGTTAATTACAGTACCTTAAAGTGGTAGTTTGGTTTATTACACTAACGGATGTCACAATGTTTTTGTTTAAGTTTTTGTGAATGAAGTGTTTGAAGAACGAGGAGTTACCGATGTGAGAAGAATAAAGAGAGACAAGAGTTAAAGCTTGGGGATGCCCAAGGCACCCCAAGTAAATATTTCAAAAGGATACTCAAGCATCTAAGCTTGGGGATGCCCCGGTGGCATCCCATCTTTCTTCTTCAACAAATATCGGTATACCTCGGTTTTTGTTTTGTCCACATGACTTGTGTCCTTTGTGTTTGTATTTTCCTTTAAGATTAATGCTAGTATGAGATAGCTCTTCATTGATTTATAGAATACTTCATGTGCTTCACTTATATCTTTTAAGTATGATCCTATAGAATTTCTCTTTGTGCTTCACTTAAATCATTCGAAGTAAGGCTTTATAGAATGCTTTGTGCGCTTCACTTATATATTTTGAGCTTGTATGTTGGCTAGTCTATATTAATTGTAGAATGCTCCATGAACTTCACTTACATCTTTTGGAGTTTGAATAATACTATAATTTAAAGTGGGTGTGGAAGAGTGTCAACTTTAGGAATTAGTGATCCCACTATCTTGGAGGGTGTTGAATCTTCGTACGATATTTATGAAAGTGGATTTGGAAGAGTGTCAACTTTAGTGAGTATTCCACTATTTCGGAAGAGGTTCCAATTGAGTATGAGAACAAAGTAGCTATCCATGATGCTACTGAAAATTATTATGAGGGAGGAATATGTGCTTGTAGGAGTTGCAATAATATCAAGTTTCCTCTCTATGTGCTTAATGTTTTGAAGTTAAACTTGTTTTGCCTTCCTATGCTAGTTGATTCTTGTTCCTATAAATTGTGTGCTCACAAAATCCCTTGGCATAGGAAGTGAGTTAGATTTAAATATGCTAGTCATATTCTTCATGATGCTCTCCTTGTGTGTTTCAACTCTTATATTTTGTGTGAGCATCATTAAAATCATCATGCCTAGCTAGAAGGCATTAAAGAAAAGCGCTTGTTGGGAGACAATCCAATATTTATCCTTACTGTTTTTGTGTGTCAACATGATTAAGATACTGTAGTAATCAAGTTTTATAGTTTTTGTTTCAATAAAGTGTCAAGTAATACCTTTGGGAAGACTTGGGTGAAAGTTAATGAGATCTTGCTGTAAAAAACAGAAACTTTGCGCTCACGAGGTTAGCTGTAATTCTTTACAGAGGAGTGCTTTTGAGTTGATTATTTTTGCAGAAGACTAACAGACAAATTACTCACGTCCACCAATTTATTTCATAATTTTTGGAGTAGCAGAAGTATGGTTATTGTTCAGATCATTACAGACTGTTCTGTTTCTGACAGATTCTGTTTTCATTGCATAGTTTGCTTGTTTTCTAGTTTCTATGGCTTATATTTCTCAATATAAATTGTAGAAATAATATGGTAAAGTAGGAATTATGTGAAAACAATTATGAACCTTGTCTTTTACAGTACCAAAGTGCATGGTTTACTCTTTATCATACTAACCTATCTCACGAAGTTCCATTAAGTTTTGTGCGGTTGAAGTTTTCAAGTTTTGGGTAAAGATCCGATGGACTATGGAATAAGGAGTGGCAAGAGCCTAATCTTGGGGATTCCCAAGGCACCCTAAGGTAATATTCAAGGACAACCAAGAGCCTAAGCTTGGGATGCCCCGGAAGGCATCCCCTCTTTCGTCTTCGTTCATCGGTAACTTTACTTGGAGCTATATTTTTATTCACCACATGATATGTGTTTTGCTTGGAGCGTCATTTACTCTTGTTAGTATTTTCTTGATGTTATTTATAATAATGTTTTGCATCTTTAGTTTCAATAAAAATGTCAAGGATAGCCTTTACCATGCTTATTTTGCTAGTATACATGTTGCTGGTTCAAAACAGAAAGTTTACTGCTGTTGCAAAAATTCCCTAGAAAATTCAGAGAGTGGTATAATGTTGAATCTTTTTGAATATTAAGATATTATAAATTTATTACAGTGGGAATTTTCTCTTATAATTTTTGCAGTTAGGGAAGTATTGTTACTCTTGCATTCTTTACAGACTGTACTGTTTTAGCAGATTGCTGTTATGTTTGCATTGTTTGCGTATGCTTGCTTGTTTAATCATTCTATTTGAGGATAGGAGTATTAAATATGCAGAGGCATTTAGTATTCAATGTTGAATAATAATTTTAGTGATTTGTTACAGTAGAAAATGATAAGGTTTTGTATTGGTTTATACTAACCCATCTTACGAGTTCTTGTTGAGTTTGTTGTGAATGAAGCTTATGATAAAAAGAGAAACCGTGATATGAGAGGAATTAAGAAGACATAAAAGCTCAAGCTTGGGGATGACCAAGGCACCCCAAGATAATATTTCAAGAAGTCTCAAGCATCTAAGCTTGGGGATGCCCCGGTAGGCATCCCACCTCTCTTGTTCAACAACTATCGGTTAGTATCGGTTGAGCCTAAGTTTTTTGCTTCGTCACATGAGTTGTGCTATCCTTGTAATGTCATTTTATTTCAATTTTACTCGCTGTTTTAATAAAATCATTGGATCTGATTATTGAATAAAAAAGGGAACCCTCCCATGGCTAGTTAATTATTTGACTACTCAGTGTCTGTCACTCATATCTTTTGGAGTAGTTTGTCATTTACTCTTGCGCTTCATGTATATCCTATGAGTAAATGGGGGAATGAATTGAATGTCATAAATCTGAACTTTTATATGTTTCATTTTCTTATAACATGGTTAGTGATGACTTCACACATAGAAAGTATGAGGCATAAAAGTTGTTGAGAGTTGGCAAATGTAGTCTTGGTCATCGTTGCAATTAATAGGAAGTAATAAAGAAAGAGAGGTTCACATACAAATATATTATCTTGGACATCTTTTATGATTGTGAAGCACTCATTAAGTATGACATGCTAAAAGAGTTGACGTTGGACAAGGAAGACAACATAATGGTTTATGTTTTCCGACATCTCAGTTAAAGTATATTGTCATTGACCTTCCAAACATGTTGAGCTTGCCTTTCCCCCTCATGCTAGCCAAAAATTCCTAGCACCAAGTAGAGATACTACTTGTGCTTCCAAATATCCTTAAACCGAGTTTTTGCCATGAGAGTCCACCATACCTACCTATGGATTGAGTAAGATCCTTCAAGTAAGTTGTCATCGGTACAAGCAATAAAAATTGCTCTCTAAATATGCATGACTTATTAGTGCGGAGAGAATAAGCTTTGTACGAACTTGTTATGGAAGCAATAAAAGCAACGTACTGCATAATAAAGGTCCATATAGAAGGGGCAATATAAAGTGACGTTCTTTCGCATTAATATTTTGTGTATCCAACCCTAAAAGCGCATGGCAACCTCTGCTTCCCTCTGCGAAGGGCCTATCTTTTACTTTATGCTTGAGTCAAGGTGATCCTCACCTTTCCCTTTTTCATTTTATCCTTTGGCAAGCTCCTCGTGTTTGAAAGATCATGATATATATATCAAATTGGATGTAAGTTAGCATGGACTATTATTGTTGACATCACCTAAAGATGAATATGTTGGGAGGCAACACAATAAGCCCCTATCTTTCTCAGTGTCCGGCTGTAACTCCATAACCACAAGTATTGCGTGATTGCTAGCAATTGTAGGAGACTATATGATAGTTGAGTATGTGGACTTGCTGAAAAGCTCTATTCTTGACTCTTTCTGATATTATGATAAATTGCAATTGCTTCAATGACTGAGATTATAGTTTGTTAGTTCTCAATAAAGTTTCTGAACCGTGCTTGACATTGTGAATAGATTGTTACTTGATCATGAAAAGTATTATGAGATAAGCTACTATTATGACATATTGATGCTAGAAAAGGTGATTGAAATTATCATTGATCAAACTTGTGTACCTACTAGCATTCACACTTCATAAATTATTTCTTTTATCATTTACCTACTCGAGGACGAGCAGGAATTAAGCTTGGGGATGCTGATATTTCTCCAACGTATCTATAATTTATGAAGTATTCATGCTATTATATTACCGATTTATGGTGTTTTATATGCATTTATATATCATTTTATATGATTTTTGGGACTAACCTATTGACCTAGAGCCCAGTGTCAGTTTCTGTTTTCTCCTTGTTTTTGTGTTTTACAGAAAAGGGATACCAAACGGAGTCCAAATGATGTGCCAATTTTTGAGGATTTCTTATTGTCCAAAAGAAGACCACGGAGCATAGGAGTTGGGCCAGAAGAGCTCCGGGCTTCCCACGAGATAGGAGGGCTCGCCCCTTGGGGGGCGCCCCCCTGTCTCGTGGACGGCCCGGAGACCCCCCTGACGTGAAACCAACGCCAATAATTCCTATAAATACTGAAACTTTCGGGAATTAACCTAGATCGCAAGTTCCGCCGCCGCAAGCCTCTGTAGCCACGAGAAATCAATCTAGGCCCTCTCTGGGACCCTGCCGGAGGGGTCCATCATCACCGAAGGCCATGGAGGAGGATCTCGGAGGGGCCATCATCTCCATGAAGGCCAAGGACCAGAGGGGGAAAGCCATGGAGGAGGAAGCACAAGGGGGAGAACCTCTCCTCCTCTCTCTTGGTGGCACCGGAGTGCCATCGGGAGGGGAATCATCGCCGTGGTGATCGTCTTCATCAACATCACCATCATCATCACCATCCGCATCTCTTTTACGCGGTCCACTCTTCCGCACCCCGTTGTAATCCCTACTTGAACATGGTGCTTTATGCTACATATTATGATCCAATGATGTGTTGCCATCCTATGATGTTTTGAGTAGATATCTTTTGTCTTTGGGTTGATTGATGATCTAGATTGGTATGAGTTGTATGTTTCACTTTGATGTTGTCCTATGGTGCCCTCCGTGTCGCGCAAGCGTGAGGGATCCCCGCTGTAGGGTGTTGCAATACGTTCATGATTCGCTTATAGTGGGTTGGTGGGTGATGGAAACACAAACCCGAGTAAGAGGGGTTGTTGCGTATGGGAATAAAGAGGACTTGATGCTTTAGTGCTATGGTTTGGTTTTACATTAATGATCTTTAGTATTTGCGGACGCTTGCTAGAGTTCCAATCATAAGTGCATATGATCCAAGTAGAGAAAGTATGTTAGCTTTTGCCTCTCCCTCATATGAAATTGCAATAGTGACTACCGGTCTTGTTAACAATTGCCTAGGACAATTCCGCACACCAATCCACCATTATTCCACACTCGCTATTTATATTATTTAGTAATATATTCTAACTTTATGATAACAGCACCTACTTTTATGTTTTAGCTCTCCGATGTCATACAAAGTTATCCTCTTCATACCCACAACACAGTTTTATTTCTTGTTTATAGTTGGAAGCAAACGTTCGGTGCACGTAGAGTCGTATCAGTGGCAGATAGGGCTTGACAGAATAATGATATTACCTTTAGCTCCTTGTGGGTTCGACACTCCATACTTATCACTTCCACCTTTGGGAATTGCTATGATGATTCCCTGCACTTGGGGATTATCAAGCTCTTTTCTGGCGCCGTTGCCGGGGAGCAATAGCGTGGGGTTGATATTCTCGTGTGTGCTTGTTTGCTTTCTTTACTTAGTAGATTTTGTTTTTCCTTTTTATTTCTGTTTAGTTGTGGGTGAAACATACAAAAAAAATTAAAAAGAATGAAAATAGCGAAAAGGAATTGCTTGCCTGTCACGCCTAAAAACAGTTTTTTCAAAAAGAGAAGTGATTGGAAAGTTATGCATTGTAGAAGTGAGGGTCGACCTTGAGCACTTGTGTTCATGCTCACGGAAACAATGTATAATTTTTTTCATGTAAGTTTCTCTGTAAATAATTATCCCCTTGTATATATTAATTGTATTATAAAAATAATGTACCAAGCTTTGGTTTTAGCATGATAAAATAGCTTGCTTACTATGTGCAGAACAAAAACAGAAACTTTGGCTGCAGTGCATGAATTTACATTTTTCACTGGAAAGTCAAATGGGTCTGAAACTTTTTGAACATTACTTCTGTACAAATTTTTCAAATTTTAAAATTTATTTCATAATTTGTCGAGTTACGGAAGTTTACTAAACTTCCAGATTACTACAGACTGTCCTGTTCTTAACAGATTCTGTTTTTCATGTGTTGTTTGCTTATTTTGATGTATCTATGGCTAGTATCGGGGGGTATGAACCATAGAGAAGTTGGAATACAGTAGGTTTAACACCAATATAAACAAAGAATGAGTTAATTACAGTACCTTAAAGTGGTAGTTTGGTTTATTACACTAACGGATATCACAAAGTTTTTGTTTAAGTTTTTGTGAATGAAGTGTTTGAAGAACGAGGAGTTACCGATGTGAGAAGAATAAAGAGAGACAAGAGTTCAAGCTTGGGGATGCCCAAGGCACCCCAAGTAAATATTTCAAAAGGATACTCAAGCATCTAAGCTTGGGGATGCCCCGGTGGCATCCCATCTTTCTTCTTCAACAAATATCGGTATACCTCGGTTTTTGTTTTGTCCACATGACTTGTGTCCTTTCTGTTTGTATTTTCCTTTAAGATTAATGCTAGTATGAGATAGCTCTTCATTGATTTATAGAATACTTCATGTGCTTCACTTATATCTTTTAAGTATGATCCTATAGAATTGCTCTTTGTGCTTCACTTAAATCATTCGAAGTAAGGCTTTATAGAATGCTTTGTGCACTTCACTTATATATTTTGAGCTTGTATGTTGGCTAGTCTATATTAATTGTAGAATGCTCCATGAACTTCACTTACATATTTTGGAGTATGAATAATACTATAATTTAAAGTGGGTGTGGAAGAGTGTCAACTTTAGGAATTAGTGATCCCACTATCTTGGAGGGTGTTGAATCTTCGTACGATATTTATGAAAGTGGATTTGGAAGAGTGTCAACTTTAGTGAGTATTCCACTATTTTGGAAGAGGTTCCAATTGAGTATGAGAACAAAGTAGCTATCCATGATGCTACTGAAAATTATTATGCGGGAGGAATATGTGCTTGTAGGAGTTGCAATAATATCAAGTTTCCTCTCTATGTGCTTATTGTTTTGAAGTTAAACTTGTTTTGCCTTCCTATGCTAGTTGATTCTTGTTCCTATAAATTGTGTGCTCACATAATCCCTAGGCATAGGAAGTGAGTTAGATTTAAATATGCTAGTCATATTCTTCATGATGCTCTCCTTGTGTGTTTCAACTCTTATATTTTGTGTGAGCATCATTGAAATCATCATGCCTAGCTAGAAGGCATTAAAGAAAAGCGCTTGTTGGGAGACAACCCAATATTTATCCTTAATGTTTTTGTGTGTCAACATGATTAAGCTACTGTAGTAATCATGTTTTATAGTTTTTGTTTCAATAAAGTGTCAAGTAAGACCTTTGGGAAGACTTGGGTGAAAGTTAATGAGATCTTGCTGTAAAAAACAGAAACTTTGCGCTCACGAGATTAGCTGTAATTTTTTACAGAGGAGTGCTTTTGAGTTGATTCTTTTTGCAGAAGATTAATATACAAATTCCTCACGTCCACCAATTTATTTCATAATTTTGTAGTAGCAGAAGTATGGTTATTGTTCAGATCATTACAGACTGTTCTGTTTCTGACAGATTCTGTTTTCATTGCATAGTTTGCTTGTTTTCTAGTTTCTATGGCTTATATTTCTCAATATAAATTGTAGAAATAATATGGTACAGTAGAAATTATTTGAAAACAATTATGAACCTTGTCTTTTACAGTACCAAAGTGCATGGTTTACTCTTTATCATACTAACCTATCTCACGAAGTTCCATTAAGTTTTGTGTGGTTGAAGTTTTCAAGTTTTGGGTAAAGATCCGATGGACTATGGAATAAGGAGTGGCAAGAGCCTAATCTTGGGGATGCCCAAGGCATCCCAAGGTAATATTCAAGGACAACCTAGAGCCTAAGCTTGGGGATGCCCCGGAAGGCATCCCCTCTTTCGTCTTCGTTCATCGGTAACTTTACTTGGAGCTATATTTTTATTCACCACATGATATGTGTTTTGCTTGGAGCGTCATTTCCTCTTGTTAGTATTTTATTGCTGTTATTAAAATAATGTTTTGCATCTTCAGTTTCAATAAAAATGTCAAGGATAGCCTTTACCATGCTTATTTTTCTAGTATACATGTTGCTGTTTCAAAACAGAAAGTTTACCGCTGTTGCAAAAATTCCCTAGAAAAGTCAGAGAATGGTATAATGTTGAATCTTTTTGCATATTAAGATATGATAAATTTATTACAGTGGGAATTGTTTCTTATAATTTTTGGAGTTAGGGATGTATTTATACTCTTGCATTATTTACAGACTGTTCTGTTTTAGCAGATTGCTGTTATGTTTGCATTGTTTGCGTATGCTTGCTTGTTTAATGATTCTATTTGAGGATAGGAGTATTAAATATGCAGAGGCATTTAGTATTAAATGTTGAATAATAATTTTAGTGATTTGTTACAGTAGAAAATGATAAGGTTTTGTATTTGTTTATACTAACCCATCTCACGAGTTCTTGTTGAGTTTGTTGTGAATGAAGCTTATGATAAAAAGAGAAACCGTGATATGAGAGGAATTAGGAAGACATAAAGCTCAAGCTTGGGGATGCCCAAGGCACCCCAAGATAATATTTCAAGAAGTCTAAAGCATCTTAGCTTGCGGATGCCCCGGTAGGCATCCCACCTCACTTGTTCAACAACTATCGGTTAGTATCGGTAAATGGGGGAATAAATTGAATTTCATAAATCTGAACTTTTATATGTTTCATTTGCTTATAACATGGTTAGTGATGACTTCACACATAGAAAGTATGAGGCATAAAAGTTGTTGAGAGTTGGCAAACGTAGTTTTGGTCATCGTTGCAATTAATAGGAAGTAATAAAGAAAGAGAGGTTCACATACAAATATATTATCTTGGACATCTTTTAGGATTGTGAAGCACTCATTAAGTATGACATTCTAAAAGAGTTGACGCTGGACAAGGAAGACAACGTAATGGTTTATGTTTTGCGACATCTCAGTTAAAGTATATTGTCATTGACCTTCCAAACATGTTGAGCTTGCCTTTCTCCCTCATGCTAGCCAAAAATTCCTAGCACCAAGTAGAGATACTACTTGTGCTTCCAAATATCTTTAAACCCAGTTTTTGCCATGAGAGTCCACCATACCTACCTATGGATTGAGTAAGATCCTTCAAGTAAGTTGTCATTGGTGCAAGCAATAAAAATTGCTCTCTAAATATGCATGACTTATTAGTGCGGAGAAAATAAGCTTTGTACGAACTTGTTATGGAAGCAATAAAAGCAACAGACTGCATAATAAAGGTCCATATACAAGGGGCAATATAGAGTGACGTTCTTTCGCATTAAGATTTTTTGTATCCAACCCTAAAAGCGCATGGCAACCTCTGCTTCCCTCTGCGAAGGGCATATCTTATACTTTATGTTTTTACTTTATGCTTGAGTCAAGGTGATCCTCACCTTTCCCTTTTTCATTTTATCCTTTGTCAAGTTCCTCGTGTTTGAAAGATCATGATATATATATATATCAAATTGGATGTAAGTTAGCATGGGCTATTATTGTTGATATCACCTAAAGGTGAATATGTTGGGAGGAAACACAATAAGCCCCTATCTTTCTCAGTGTCCGGCTGAAACTCCATAACCACAAGTATTGCGTGAGTGTTAGCAATTGTAGGAGACTATATGATAGTTGAGTATCTGGACTTGCTGAAAAGATCTATTCTTGATTCTTTCTGATATTATGATAAATTGCAATTGCTTAAATGACTGAGATTATAGTTTGTTAGTTCTCAATGAAGTTTCTGAACCGTGCTTGACATTGTGAATAGATTGTTACTTGATCATGAAAAGTCTTATGAGATAAGCTACTATTATGACATATTGATGCTAGAAAAGGTGATTGAAATTATCATTGATCAAACTTGTGCACCTACTAGCATTCACACTTCATAAATTATTTCTTTTATCATTTACCTACCCGAGGACGAGCAGGAATTAAGCTTGGGGATGCTGATACGTCTCCAACGTATCTATAATTTATGAAGTATTCATGCTATTATATTACCCATTTATGGTGTTTTATATGCATTTATATATCATTTTATATGATTTTTGGGACTAACCTATTGACCTAGAGCCCAGTGCCAGTTTCTGTTTTCTCCTTGTTTTTGTGTTTTACAAAAAAGGGATACCAAACGGAGTCCAAATGATGTGCCAATTTTTGAGGATTTTTTATGGACCAAAAGAAGACCATGGAGCGTCGGAGTTGGGCCAGAAGAGCTCCGGGATGCCCACGAGATAGGAGGGCACGCCCCTAGGGGGGGCGCTGTTGGGGAAGGTTGTAGAAAAATAAAAAATTCCCTACGGTTTCACCAAGATCCATCTATGAGTTCATATAGCAACGAGTGATAGTAGTGCATCTACATACCTTTGTAGATCGCGAGCGGAAGCATTCAAGAGAACGGGGTTGAGGGAGTCGTACTCGTCGTGATCCAAATCACCGATGACCAAGTGCCGAACGGACATCACCTCCGCGTTCAACACACGTACAGAGCGGATGATGTCTCCTCCTTCTTGATTCAGCAAGGGGGAAGGAGAGGTTGATGAAGATCCAGCAGCACGATGGCATGGTGGTGGATGCAGCAGGGTTCTGGCAGAGCTTCGTCGAGCTTCTGCGAGAGGGAGAGGTGTAGCAGGGGAGAGGGAAGCGCCAAGACTTCAGGGTGCGGCTGCCCTCCCTCCCCCCTTTTATATAGGCCCCCTGGGGGCCGCCGGCCCTGGAGATGGGATCTCCCAAGGGGGGCGGCAGCCAGGGGGTTGGAGTGCCCCCCAAGGCAAGTGGAGGCGCCCCCCACCCTAGGGTTTCCAACCCTAGGCGCAGGGGGCCCAAGGGGGGCCGCACCAGCCCACCAGGGGCTGGTCCCCTCCCCACTTCAGCCCACGGGGCCCTCCGGGATAGGTGGCCCCACCCGGTGGACCCCCGGGACCCTTCCGGTGGTCTCGGTACAATACTGGTGACCCTCGAAACTCTCCCGATGGCCGAAACTGCACTTCCTATATATAATTCTTTATCTCCGGACTATTCCGGAACTCCTCTGACGTCCGGGATCTCATCCGGGACTCCAAACAACTTTTGGTTTGCTGCATACTCATATTCATACAACCCTAGCGTCACTGAAACTTAAGTGTGTAGACCCTACGGGTTCAGGAGACATGTAGACATGACCGAGACGGCTCTCCGGTCAATAACCAACAGCGGGATCTGGATACCCATGTTGGCTCCCACATACTCCTCGATGATCTCATCGGATGAACCATGATGTCGAGGATTTAAGCAACCCCGTATATAATTCCCTTTGTCAATCGGTACGTTACTTTGCCCGAGATTCGATCGTCGGTATCCCAATACCTCGTTCAATCTCGTTACCAGCAAGTCACTTTACTCGTACCGTAATGCATGATCCCGTGACTAGACACTTGGTCACTTTGAGCTCATTATGATGATGCATTACCGAGTGGGCCCAGAGATACCTCTCCGTCATACAGAGTGACAAATCCCAGTCTCGATCCGTGTCAACCCAACAGACACTTTCGGAGATACCTGTAGTGCACCTTTATAGTCACCCAGTTATGTTGTGACGTTTGGTACACCCAAAGTACTCCTATTGTATCCGGGAGTTACACGATCTCATGGTCTAAGGAAAAGATACTTGACATTGGAAAAGCTCTAGCAAAACGAACTACACGATCTTGTGCTATGCTTAGGATTGGGTCTTGTCCATCACATCATTCTCCTAATGATGTGATCCCATTATCAATGACATCTAATGTCCATAGTCAGGAAACCACGACTATCTGTTGATCAACGAGCTAGTCAACTAGAGGCTCACTAGGGACATATTATGGTATATGTATTCACACGTATATTACGATTTCCGGATAATACAATTATAGCATGAATAAAAGACAATTATCATGAACAAGGAAATATAATAATAATCCTTTTATTATTGCCTCTAGGGCATATTTCCAACAGTCTGCCACTTGCACTAGAGTCAATAATCTAGTTACATTATGATGAATCGAACGCCCATAGAGTTCTGGTGTTGATCATGTTTTGCTCGCAGAAGAGGTTTAGTCAACGGATCTGCGACATTCAGATCCGTATGTACTTTGCAAATATCTATGTCTCCATCTTGAACATTTTCACGGATGGAGTTGAAACGACGCTTGATGTGCCTGGTCTTCTTGTGAAACCTGGGCTCTTTGGAAAGGGCAATAGCTCCAGTGTTGTCACAGAAGAGAGTGATTGGCCCCGATGCATTGGGTATGACTCCGAGGTCGGTGATGAACTCCTTCATCCATATTGTTTCATGTGCTGCCTCCGAGGCTGCCATGTACTCCGCTTCACATGTAGATCCCGCCACGATGCTCTGCTTGCAACTGCACCAGCTTACTGCTCCATGATTCAACATATACACGTATCCGGTTTGTGACTTAGAGTCATCCAGATCTGTGTCGAAGCTAGCGTCAACGTAACCCTTTACGACGAGCTCTTCGTCACCTCCATAAATGAGAAACATGTCCTTTGTCCTTTTCAGGTACTTCAGGATATTCTTGACTGCTATCCAGTGTTCCTTGCCGGGATTACTTTGGTACCTTCCTACCAAACTCACGGCAAGGTTTACATCGGGTCTGGTACACAGCATGGCATACATAATAGATCCTATGGCTGAGGCATAGGGGATGACACTCATCTCTTCTTTATCTTTTGCCGTGGTCGGGCATTGAGCCGAGCTCAATCTCACACCTTGCAATACAGGCAAGAACCCTTTCTTGGACTGATCCATTTTGAACTTCTTCAATATCTTATCAAGGTATGTGCTTTGTGAAAGACCTATGAGGCGTCTCGATCTATCCCTATTGATCTTGATGCCTAATATGTAAGCAGCTTCTCCAAGGTCCTTCATTGAAAAACACTTATTCAAGTAGGCCTTAATGCTGTCCAAAAGTTCTATATCATTTCCCATCAAAAGCATGTCATCTACATATAATATGAGAAATGCTACAGAGCTCCCACTCATTTTCTTGTAAACGTAGGCTTCTCCATAAGTCTGCATAAACCCAAACGCTTTGATCATCTCATCAAAGCGAATGTTCCAACTCCGAGATGCTTGCACCAGCCCATAAATGGATCGCTGGAGCTTGCATACCTTGTTAGCATTCTTAGGATCGACAAAACCCTCCGACTGCATCATATACAGTTCTTCCTTAAGATAGCCGTTAAGGAATGCCGTTTTGACGTACATCTGCCATATGTCATAATCATAGTATGCGGCAATTGCTAACATGATTCAGACGGACATTAGCTTCGCTACGGGAGAGAAAGTCTCATCATAGTCAACCCCTTGAACTTGCCGATAACCCTTAGCGACAAGTCGAGCTTTATAGATTGCATGGCTTCAAGCCATTTGTTGGAATCTGGGCCCGCCATCGCTTCTTCATAGTTCGAAGGTTCATCGTTGTCTAACAACATGATTTCCAGGACAGGGTTGCCATACCACTCTGGTGTGGAACGTGTCCTTGTGGACCTATGAAGTGTTGGGTTTCGTAGTAATTTCAAAAAATTTCCTACGCACACGCAAGATCATGGTGATGTATAGCAACGAGAGGGGAGAGTGTTGTCTACATACCCTTGTAGACCGTAAGCGGAAGCGTTAGCACAACGCGGTTGATGTAGTCGTACGTCTTCACGGCCCGACCGATCAAGCACCGAAACTACGGCACCTCCGAGTTCTAGCACATGTTCAGCTCGATGACGTCCCTCGAACTCCGATCCAGCCGAGTGTCGAGGGAGAGTTCCGTCAGCACGACGGCGTGGTGACGATCTTGATGTTCTACCGTCGCAGGGCTTCGCCTAAGCACCGCTACGATATTATCGAGGTGGACTATGGTGGAGGGGGGCACCGCACACGGCTAAGAGATCCAAGGGATCAATTGTTGTGTCTTTGGTGCTAGCCCTGCCCCTCTATTTATATGTTGAGCCCCGGGGTCGAAACTTGGAGCAAAAGCCTCCTCAAAGTCGGTTTTTCCCGAAAGGCAAGAGTCCCACTCGGACTCCAGGACTAAACGCCACAATCCTTGGCGTCTGGCCCAGACGCCATGGGCCTCGGCGTCTGGCCCAGGGCCAGACGCCAGGGTCTCCGGCGTTTGGCCCCCTGGCCTCCGCAAAACTCCTTTTGCACCGATCTAAAGCCTCATGGGCTTGACCCCTTGGCCTAACCATATCATCCAATATATGAATCTTTACGTCTCGACCATTTCGAGACTCCTCGTCATGTCCCCAATCTCATCTGGGACTCCGAACTCCTTCGGTACATCAAAACATGTAAACTCATAATATAAGCATCATCGTAACCTTAAGCGTGCGGACCCTACGGGTTCGAGAACAATGTAGACATGACCGAGACACGTCTCCGGTCAATAACCAATAGCGGGACCTGGATGCCCATATTGGCTCCTACATATTCTACGAAGATCTTTATCGGTCAGACCGCATAACAACATACGTTGTTCCCTTTGTCATCGGTATGTTACTTGCCCCGAGATTCGATCGTCGGTATCCAATACCTAGTTCAATCTCGTTACTGGCAAGTCTCTTTACTCGTTCCGTAATACATCATCTCACAACTAACATATTAGTTGCAGTGCTTGCAAGGCTTATGTGATGTGCATTACCGAGAGGGCCCAGAGATACCTCTCCGACAATCGGAGTGACAAATCCTAATCTCGAAATACGCCAACCCAACATCTACTTTTGGAGACACCTGTAATGCTCCTTTATAATCACCCAGTTACGTTGTGACGTTTGGTAGCACCCAAGGTGTTCCTCCGGCAAACGGGAGTTGCATAATCTCATAGTTATAGGAACATGTATAAGTCATGAAGAAAGCAATAGCAACATACTAAACGATCAGGTGCTAAGCTAATGGAATGGGTCATGTCAATCAGATCATTCAACTAATGATGTGACCTCGTTACTCAAATAACAACTCTTTTGTCTATGGTTAGGAAACATAACCATCTTTGATTAACGAGCTAGTCAAGTAGAGGCATACTAGTGACACTCTGTTTGTCTATGTATTCACACATGTATTATGTTTCCGGTTAATACAATTCTAGCATGAATAATAAACATTTATCATGATATAAGGAAATAAATAATAACTTTATTATTGCCTCTAGGGCATATTTCCTTCAGTCTCCCACTTGCACTAGAGTCAATAATCTAGTTCACATCGCCATGTGATTTAACAACAATAGTTCACATCACCATGTGATTAACACCCATAGTTCACATCGCTATGTGACCAACACCCAAAGGGTTTACTAGATTCAGTAATCTAGTTCACATCGCTATGTGATTAACACTCAAGGAGTACTAAGGTGTGATCATGTTTTGCTTGTGAGAGAATCTTAGTCAACGGGTCTGCCACATTCAGATCCTCATGTATTTTGCAAATTTCTATGTCAACAATGCTCTGCATGGAGCTACTCTAGCTAATTGTTCCCACTTTCAATATGTATCTAGATCGAGACTTAGAGTCATCTAGATTAGTGTCAAACTTGCATCGGCGTAACCCTTTACGACGAACCTTTTTTCACTTCCATAATAGAGAAACATATCCTTATTCCACTAAGGACAATTTTGACCGCTGTCCAGTGATCTACTCCTAGATCACTATTGTACTCCCTTGCCAAACTCAGTGCAGGGTATACAATAGATCTGGTACACAACATGGCATACTTTATAGAACCTATGACTGAGGCATAGGAAATGACTTTCATTCTCTTTCTATTTTTTTTGCCGTGGTCGGGCTTTGAGTCTTACTCAACTTCACACCTTGTAACACAGGCAAGAACTCTTTCTTTGAATGTTCCATTTTGAACTACTTCAAAATCTTGTCAAGGTATGTACTCATTGAAAAAACTTATCAAGCGTCTTGATCTATCTCTATAGATCTTGAAACTCAATATGTAAGCAGCTTCACCGAAGTCTTTCTTTGAAAAACTCCTTTCAAACACTCCTTTTATGCTTTACAGAATAATTCTACATTATTTCCGATCAACAATATGTCATTCACATATACTTATCAGAAATGTTGTAGAGCTCCCACTCACTTTCTTGTAAATACAGGCTTCTCCGAAAGTCTGTATAAAACCAAATGCTTTGATCACACTATCAAAACGTTTATTCCAACTCCGAGAGGCTTGCACCAGTCCATAAATGGATCGCTGGAGCTTGCACACTTTGTTAGCTCCCTTTGGATCGACAAAACCTTCCGGTTGCATCATATACAACTCTTCTTCCAGAAATCCATTCAGGAATGCAGTTTTGACATCCATCTGCCAAATTTTATAATCATAAAATGCGGCAATTGCTAACATGATTCGGACGGACTTAAGCATCGCTACGGGTGAGAAGGTCTCATCGTAGTCAATCCCTTGAACTTGCCGAAAACCTTTTGCGACAAGTCGAGCTTTGTAGACAGTAACATTACCATCAGCGTCAGTCTTCTTCTTAAAGATCCATTTATTCTCAATTGCTTGCCGATCATCGGGCAAGTCAACCAAAGTCCATACTTTGTTCTCATACATGGATCCCATCTCAGATTTCATGGCTTCAAGCCACTTTGCGGAATCTGGGCTCATCATCGCTTCTTCATAGTTCGTAGGTTTCATCATGATCTAGTAGCATGACTTTCAGAACAGGATTACCGTACCACTCTGGCGCGGATCTTACTCTGGTTGATCTACGAGGTTCAGTAGTATCTTGTTCTGAAGTTTCATGATCATCATCATTAGCTTCCTCACTAACTTGTGTAGGTGTCACAAAAACAGTTTTCTGTGATGTACTACTTTCCAATAAGGGAGCAGGTACAGTTACCTCGTCAAGTTCTACTTTCCTCCCACTCACTTCTTTCAAGAGAAACCCCTTCTCCAGAAAGTTTCCGAATTTAGCAAAAAAAGTCTTGCCTTCGGATCTGTGGTAGAAGGTGTATCCAATAGTTTCCTCTGGATATCCTATGAAGACGCACTTCTCCGATTTGAGTTTGAGCTTATCAGGATGAAATTTTTTCATATAAGCATTGCAACCCCAAACTTTAAGAAACGACAGCTTAGGTTTCTTGCCAAACCATAGTACATATGGTGTCGCCTCAACGGATTTAGATGGTGCCCTATTTAATGTGAATGTAGCTGTCTTTAATGCATAACCCCAAAACGATAGTGGTAGATCCGTAAGAGACATCATAGATTGCACTATATATCTAATAAAGTATGGTTATGACGTTCGGACACACCATTATGCTGTGGTGTTCCATGTGGCATGAGTTTGTGAAACTATTCCACATTGTTTTAATTGAAGACCAAACTCGTAACTCAAATATTTGTCTCCGCGATCAGATCGTAGAAACTTTATTTTCTTGTCACGATGATTTTCCATTTCACACTGAAATTCTTTGAACTGTTCAAATGTTTCAAACTTATGTTTCATCAAGTAGATATCCCCATATCTGCTCAAATCATCTGTGAAGGTCAAAAAATAATGATACCTGTTGCAAGCTTTAATATTCACCGGACCACATACATCAGTATGTATGATCTCCAACAAATCTGTTGCTTGCTTCATTGTTCCGGAGAACGGCGTTTTAGTCATCTTGCCCAAAAGGCATGGTTCGCAAGCATCAAGTGATTCATAATCAAGTGATTCCAAAATCCCATCAGCATGGAGTTTCTTCATGCGCTTTACACCAATATGACCTAAACGGAAGTGCTACAAATAAGTTGCACTATCATTATTAACTTTGCATCTTTTGGTTTCAATATTATGATTATGTGTATCACTACGATCGAGATCCAACGAACTATTTTCATTGGGTGTGTAACCATATAAGGTTTTATTCATGTAAACAGAACAACAATTTATTCTCTTACTTAAATGAATAACCGTATTACAATAAACATGATCAAATCATATTCATGCTCAACGCAAACACCAAATAACACTTATTCAGGTTCAACACTAATCCCGAAAGTATAGGGAGTGTGCGATGATGATCATATCAATCTTGGAACCACTTCGTCACTTCACCCTTAACTAGTCTCTGTTTATTCTGCAACTCCCGTTTCGAGTTACTAATCTTAGCAACTGAACTAGTATCAAATACTGAGGGGTTGCCATAAACACTAGTAAAGTACACATCAATAACATGTATATAAAATATACTTATGTTCACTTTGCCATCCTTCTTATCTGCCAATCACTTGGGGTAGTTCCGCTTCCAGTGACCAGTCCCTTTGCAGTAGAAACACTTAGTCTCAGGCTTAGGACCAGACTTGGGCTTCTTCACTTGAGCAGCAACTTGCTTGCCATTCTATTTGAAGTTCCCCTTCTTCCCTCTGCCCTTTTCTTGAAACTAGTGGTCTTGTCTACCATCAACACTTGATGTTTTTCTCGATTTCTACCTTCGTCAATTTCCGCATTACGAAGAGCTTGGGAATTGTTTCCGTTATCCCTTGCATAACATAGTTCATCACGAAGTTCTACTAACTTGGTGATGGTGACTAGAGAATTCTGTCAATCACTATCTTATCTGGAAGATTAACTCCCACTTGATTCAAGCGATTGTTGTACTCAGACAATCTGGGCACATGCTCACTAGTTGAGCGATTCTCCTCCATCTTTTAGCTATAGAACTTGTTGGAGACTACATATCGCTCAACTCGGGTATTTGCTTGAAATATTAACTTCAACTCCTGGAACATCTCATATGCTCCATGACGTTCAAAACGTCGTTGAAGTCCCGATTCTAAGCCATTAAGCATGGTGCACTAAACTATCAAGTAGTCATCATATTGAGCTAGCCAAACGTTCATAACGTCTGCATCTGCTCCTGCAATAGGTCCATCACCTAGCGGTGCATCAAGGACATAATTCTTCTGTGCAGTAATGAGGATAAACCTCAGATCACGGATCCAATCCGCATCATTGCTACTAACATTTTTCAACATGATTTTCTCTAGGAACATATCAAAATAAACACAGGGAAGCAACAACGCGAGCTATTGATCTACAACATAATTTGCAAAATACTACCAGGACTAAGTTCATGATAAACTAAAGTTCAATTAATCATATTATTTAAGAACTCCCACTTAGATAGACATCCCTCTAATCCTCTAAGTGATTACGTGATCCAAATCAACTAAACCATGACCGATCATCACGTGAGATGGAGTAGTTTTCAATGGTGAACATCGTTATGTTGATCATATCTACTATATGATTCACGCTCGACCTTTCGGTCTCCGTGTTCCGAGGCCATATCTGTATATGCTAGGCTCGTCAAGTTTAACCTGAGTATTCTGCGTGTGCAAAACTGGCTTGCACCCGTTGTAGATGGACGTAGAGCTTATCACACCCGATCATCATGTGGTGTCTGGGCACGACGAACTTTGGCAACGGTGCATACTCAGGGAGAACACTTCTTGATAATTTAGTGAGAGATCATCTTATAATGCTACCGTCAATCAAAGCAAGATAAGATGCATAAAAAGATAAACATCACATGCAATCAATATAAGTGATATGATATGGTCATCATCATCTTGTGCTTGTGATCTCCATCTCCGAAGCACCGTCATGATCACCATCGTCACCGGCGCGACACCTTGATCTCCATCGTAGCATCGTTGTCGTCTCGCCAATCTTATGCTTCCACGACTATCACTACCGTTTAGTAATAAAGTAAAGCATTACATCGCGATTGCATTGCATACAATAAAGCGACAACCATATGGCTCCTGCCAGTTGCCGATAACTCGGTTACAAAACATGATCATCTCATACAATAAAATTCAGCATCATCCCTTGACCATATCACATCACAACATGCCCTGCAAAAACAAGTTAGGCGTCCTCTACTTTGTTGTTGCATGTTTTACGTGGCTGCTACGGGCTTAAGTAAGAACCAATCTCACCTACGCATCAAAACCACAACGATAGTTTGTCAAATAGACTCCGTTTTAACCTTCTCAAGGACCGGGCGTAGCCATACTCGGTTCAACTAAAGTTGGAGAGACAGTCGCCCGCAAGCCATCTATGTGCAAAGCACGTCGAGGGAACCGGTCTCGCGTAAGCGTACGCGTAAGGTTGGTCCGGGTCGTCTCGTCCAACAATACCACCGAACCAAAGTATGACATGCTGGTAGGCAGTATGACTTGTATCGTCCACAACTCACTTGTGTTCTACTCGTGCATATAACATCAACATAAGTAACCTAGGCTCGGATGCCACTGTTGGGTTTCGTAGTAATTTCAAAAAAATTCCTACGCACACGCAAGATCATGGTGATGTATAGCAACGAGAGGGGAGAGTGTTGTCTACATACCCTTGTAGACCGTAAGCGGAAGCGTTAGCACAACGCGGTTGATGTAGTCGTACGTCTTCACGGCCCGACCGATCAAGCACCGAAACTACGGCACCTCCGAGTTCTAGCACACGTTCAGCTCGATGACGTCCCTCGAACTCCGATCCAGCCGAGTGTCGAGGGAGAGTTCCGTCAGCACGACGGCGTGGTGACGATCTTGATGTTCTACCGTCGCAGGGCTTCGCCTAAGCACCGCTACGATATTATCGAGGTGGACTATGGTGGAGGGGGGCACCGCACACGGCTAAGAGATCCAAGGGATCAATTGTTGTGTCTTTGGTGCTAGCCCTGCCCCTCTATTTATATGTTGAGCCCCGGGGTCGAAACTTGGAGCAAAAGCCTCCTCAAAGTCGGTTTTTCCCGAAAGGCAAGAGTCCCACTCGGACTCCAGGACCAAACGCCACAATCCTTGGCGTTTGGCCCAGACGCCATGGGCCTCGGCGTCTGGCCCAGGGCCAGACGCCAGGGTCTCCGGCGTTTGGCCCCCTGGCCTCCGCAAAACTCCTTTTGCACCGATCTAAAGCCTCATGGGCTTGACCCCTTGGCCTAACCATATCATCCAATATATGAATCTTTACGTCTCGACCATTTCGAGACTCCTCGTCATGTCCCCAATCTCATCCGGGACTCCGAACTCCTTCGGTACATCAAAACATGTAAACTCATAATATAACTGTCATCGTAACCTTAAGCGTGCGGACCCTACGGGTTCGAGAACAATGTAGACATGACCGAGACACGTCTCCGGTCAATAACCAATAGCGGGACCTGGATGCCCATATTGGCTCCTACATATTCTACGAAGATCTTTATCGGTCAGACCGCATAACAACATACGGTGTTCCCTTTGTCATCGGTATGTTACTTGCCCGAGATTCGATCGTCGGTATCCAATACCTAGTTCAATCTCGTTACTGGCAAGTCTCTTTACTCGTTCCGTAATACATCATCTCACAACTAACATATTAGTTGCAGTGCTTGCAAGGCTTATGTGATGTGCATTACCGAGAGGGCCCAGAGATACCTCTCCGACAATCGGAGTGACAAATCCTAATCTCGAAATACGCCAACCCAACATATACTTTTGGAGACACCTGTAATGCTCCTTTATAATCACCCAGTTACGTTGTGACGTTTGGTAGCACCCAAGGTGTTCCTCCGGCAAACGGGAGTTGCATAATCTCATAGTTGTAGGAACATGTATAAGTCATGAAGAAAGCAATAGCAACATACTAAATGATCAGGTGCTAAGCTAATGGAATGGGTCATGTCAATCAGATCATTCAACTAATGATGTGACCTCGTTACTCAAATAACAACTCTTTTGTCTATGGTTAGGAAACATAACCATCTTTGATTAACGAGCTAGTCAAGTAGAGGCATACTAGTGACACTCTGTTTGTCTATGTATTCACACATGTATTATGTTTCCGGTTAATACAATTCTAGCATGAATAATAAACATTTATCATGATATAAGGAAATAAATAATAACTTTATTATTGCCTCTAGGGCATATTTCCTTCATGAAGTTCAGTAGCAACTTGATCTGAAGTACCTTGATCATCATCATTAATTTCCTCTCCAGTCGGTGTAGGCATCACAGGAACTTTTTCCTGAGCTGCACTACTTTCCGTTTCAAGAGGTAGTACTTCATCGAGTTCTACTTTCCTCCCACTTACTCCTTTCGAGAGAAACTCTTTTTCCAGAAAGGATCCGTTCTTGGCAACAAAGATCTTGCCTTCGAATCTAAGGTAGAAGGTATACCCAATGGTTTCCTTAGGGTATCCTATGAAGACGCATTTTTCCGACTTGGGTTCGAGCTTTTCAGGTTGAAGTTTCTTGACATAAGCATCGCATCCCAAAACTTTTAGAAATGACAGCTTAGGTTTCTTCCCAAACCATAATTCATACGGTGTCGTCTCAACAGATTTAGATGGTGCCCTATTTAAAGTGAATGTAGCTGTCTCTAGAGCGTATCCCCAAAATGATAGCGGTAAATCGGTAAGAGACATCATAGATCGCACCATATCCAATAGAGTGCGATTACGACGTTCGGACACACCGTTACGCTGAGGTGTTCCAGGCGGCGTGAGTTGTGAAACGATTCCACATTTTCTTAAGTGCGTACCAAATTCGTGACTTAAATATTCTCCTCCACGATCTGATCGTAAGAATTTTATCTTTCAGTCACGTTGGTTCTCTACCTCATTCTGAAATTCCTTGAACTTTTCAAAGGTCTCAGACTTGTGTTTCATCAAGTAGACATACCAATATCTACTCAAGTCATCAGTGAGAGTGAGAACATAACGATATCCTCCGCGAGCCTCAACGCTCATTGGACCGCATACATCAGTATGTATGATTTCCAATAAGTTGGTTGCTCGCTCGATTATTCCGGAGAACGGAGTCTTGGTCATTTTTCCCATGAGGCATGGTTCACATATGTTAAATGATTCATAATCGAGAGACTCTAAAAGTCCATCAGCATGGAGCTTCTTCATGCGCTTGACACCAATGTGACCAAGGCGGCAGTGCCACAAGTATGTGGGACTATCGTTATCAACTTTACAGCTTTTGGTATTCACACTATGAATATGTGTAACATTACGTTCAAGATTCATTAAGAATAAACCATTGACCATCGGGGCATGACCATAAAACATATCTCTCATATAAATAGAACAACCATTATTCTCGGATTGAAATGAGTAGCCATCTCGCATTAAACGAGATCCAGATACAATGTTCAGGCTCAAACTTGGCACTAAATAACAATTATTGAGGTTTAAAACTAATCCCATAGGTAAATGTAGAGGTAGCGTGCCGACGGCGATCACATCGACCTTGGAACCATTCCCGACGCGCATCGTCACCTCGTCCTTCGCCAGTCTCCGCTTATTCCGCAGCTCCTGCTGTGAGTTACAAATATGAGCAACGACACCAGTATCAAATACCCAGGAGTTACTATGAGTACTGGTAAGGCACACATCAATTACATGTATATCAAATATACCTTTAGTATTGCCGGCCTTCTTGTCCGCTAAGTATTTGGGACAGTTCCGCTTCCAGTGACCCTTCCCTTTGCAATAAAAGCACTCAGTCTCAGGCTTGGGTCCATTCTTTGACTTCTTCCCGGCAACTGGCTTACCGGGTGCGGCAACATCCTTGTCGTCCTTCTTGAGGTTCTTCTTACCCTTGCCCTTCTTGAACTTGGTGGTTTTATTGACCATCAACACTTGATGTTCTTTCTTGATTTCTACCTCTGCTGACTTCAGCATTGAAAATACTTCAGGAATAGTTTTCACCATCCCCTGCATATTGTAGTTCATCACAAAGCTCTTGTAGCTCATTGGGAGCGACTGAAGGATTCTGTCAATGACCGCCTCGTCTGGGAGGTTAATGTCCAGCTGGGACAGGCGGTTGTGCAACCCAGACATTTTGAGTATATGCTCACTGACAGAACTATTTTCCTCCATCTTACAACTATAGAACTTGTCGGAGACTTCATATCTCTCGACCCGGGCATGAGCTTGGAAAACCATTTTCAGCTCCTCGAACATCTCATATGCTCCGTGTCGCTCAAAACGCTTTTGGAGCCCCCGTTCTAAGCTGTAAAGCATGCCGCACTGAATGAGGGAGTAATCATCAGCACGTGACTGCCAAGCGTTCATAACGTCTTGGTTCTTTGGGATGGGTGCTTCACCTAGCGGTCCTTCTAGGACATATGCTTTCTTGGCAGCTATGAGGATGATCCTCAGGTTCTGGACCCAGTCCGAATAGTTGCTGCCATCATCTTTCAGCTTGGTTTTCTCTAGGAACGGGTTGAAGTTCATGTTGACATGAGCGTTGGCCATTTGATCTACAAGACATATTTTGCAAAGATTTTAGACTAAGTTCATGATAATTAAGTTCATCTAATCAAATTATTTAATGAACTCCCACACAGATTAGACATCCCTCTAGTCATCTAAGTGTTACACGATCCGAGCCGACTAGGCCGTGTCCGATCATCACGTGAGATGGACTAGTCATCATCGGTGAACATCTCCATGTTGATCGTATCTTCCAAACGACTCATGTTCAACCTTTCGGTCTCTGTGTTCCGAGGCCATGTCTGTACATGCTAGGCTCATCAATTTAACCCTAAGTGTTTTTGCATGTGTAAAACTGTCTTACACCCGTTGTATGTGAACGTAAGAATCTATCACACCCGATCATCACGTGGTGCTTCAAAACGACGAACTTTAGCAACGGCGCACAGTTAGGGGAGAACACTTTCTTGAAATTATTATAAGGGATCATCTTATTTACTACCGTCATTCTAAGTAAACAAGATGCATAAACATAATAAACATCACATGCAATTTATATAGTAGTGACATGATATGGCCAATATCATATAGCTCCTTTGATCTCCATCTTCGGGGCTCCATGATCATCTTTGTCACCGGCATGACACCATGATCTCCATCATCATGTTCTCCATCATCGTTTCTCCATGAAGTTGCTCGCCAACTATTACTTCCACTACTATGGCTAACGGTTTAGCAATAAAGTAAAGTAATTACATGGCGTTAAATCATTGACACGCAGGTCATACAATAATTAAGACAACTCCTATGGCTCATGCCGGTTGTCATACTCATCGACATGCAAGTCGTGATTCCTATTACAAGAACATGATCTCATACATCACAATATATCATTCATCATTCATCACAACTTTTGGCCATATCACATCACAAGACAATTGCTGCAAAAAACAAGTTAGACGTCCTCTAATTGTTGTTGCATCTTTTACGTGGCTGCAATAGGGTTCTAGCAAGAACGTTTTCTTACCTACGAAAAACCCACAACGTGATTTGTTAACTTCTATTTACCCTTCATAAGTACCCTTTTCATCGAATCCGCTCCAACTAAAGTGGGAGAGACAGACACCCGCTAGCCACCTTATGCAACTAGTGCATGTCAGTCGGTGGAACCTGTCTCACGTAAGCGTACGTGTAAGGTCGGTCCAGGCAGCTTCATCCCATAATACTGCTGAAGCAAAATAAGACTAGTAGTGGCAAGAAAGTTGACAACATCTACACCCACAACAGATTTGTGTTCTACTCGTGCAACAGAGAACTACGCATAGACCTAGCTCATGATGCCACTGTTGGGGAACGTTGCAGAAAAATAAAAACTTTCCTACGGTTTCACCAAGATCCATCTATGAGTTCATCTAGCAATGAGTGATAGTAGTGCATCTACACACCTTTGTAGATCGCGAGCGGAAGCGTTCAAGAGAACGGGGTTGAGGGAGTCGTACTCGTCGTGATCCAAATCACCGATGACCAAGTCCCGAACGGACAGCACCTCCGCGTTCAACACACGTACGGAGCAGATGACGTCTCCTCCTTCTTGATCTAGCAAGGGGGAAGGAGAGGTTGATGAAGATCCAGCAGCACAATGTCGTGGTGGTGGATGCAGCAAGGTTCCGGCAGAGCTTCGCGGAGCTTCTACGAGAGGGAGAGGTGTAGCAGGGGAGAGGGAGGCGCCAAGACTCCAGGGTGCGGCTGCCCTCCCCCCCTTTTATATAGGCCCCCTAGGGGCGCCAGCCCTGGAGATGGGATCTCCCAAGGGTGGCGGCGGCCAGGGGGTTGGAGTGCCCCCCAAGGCAAGTGGAGGCGCCCCCCACCCTAGGGTTTCCAACCCTAGGCGCAGGGGGGGGGCAAGGGGGGCGCACCAGCCCACCAGGGGCTGGTCGCCTCCCCAGTTCATCCCATGGGGCCCTCCGGGATAGGTGGCCCCACCTGGTGGACCCCGGGACCCTTCCGGTGGTCCCGGTACAATAACGATGACCCCCGAAACTCTCCCGATGGCCGAAACTGCACTTCCTATATATAATTATTTACCTCCGGACTATTCCGGAACTCCTCGTGACATCCGGGATCTCATCCGGGACTCTGAACAACTTTAGGTTTGCTGCATACTCATATTCATACAACCCTAGTGTCACCGAACCTTAAGTGTGTAGACCCTACGGGTTCGGGAGACATGTAGACATGACCGAGACGGCTCTCCGGTCAATAACCAGCAGTGGGATCTAGATACCCATGTTGGCTCCCACATACTCCTCGATGATCTCATCGGATGAACCACGATGTCGAGGATTTAAGCAACCCTGTATACAATTCCCTTTGTCAATCGGTACGTTACTTTGCCCGAGATTCGATCGTCGGTATCCCAATACCTCGTTCAATCTCGTTACCGGCAAGTCACTTCACTCGTACCGTAATGCATGATCCCGTGACCAGACACTTGGTCACTTTGAGCTCATTATGATGATGCATTACCGAGTGGGCCCAGAGATACCTCTCCGTCATACGGAGTGACAAATCCCAGTCTCGATCCGTGTCAACCCAACAGACACTTTCGGAGATACCTGTAATGCACCTTTATAGTCACCCAGTTACGTTCTGACGTTTGGTACACCCAAAGCACTCCTACGGTATCCGGGAGTTACTCGATCTCATGGTCTAAGGAAAAGATACTTGACATTGGAAAAGCTCTAGCAAAACGAACTACACGATCTTGTGCTATGCTTAGGATTGGGTCTTGTCCATCACATCATTCTCCTAATGATGTGATCCCGTTATCTATGAAATCTAATGTCCATAGTCAGGAAACCACGACTATCTGTTGATCAACGAGCTAGTCAACTAGAGGCTCACTAGGGACATATTATGGTCTATGTATTCACACATGTATTACGATTTCCGGATAATACAATTATAGCATGAATAAAAGACAATTATCATGAACAAGGAAATATAATAATAATCCTTTTATTATTGCCTCTAGGGCATATTTCCAACAGGCGCCCCCCTTTCTCGTGGATGGCCCGGAGACCCCCCTGACGTGAAACCAACGCCAATAATTCCTATAAATACTAAAACTATCGGGAATTAACCTAGATCGGAAGTTCCGCCGCCGCAAACCTCTGTAGCCACGAGAAATCAATCTAGGCCCTCTCTGGCATCCTGCCGGAGGGGGCCATCATCACCGGAGGCCATGGAGGAGGATCTCGGAGGGGCCATCATCCATGAAGGCCAAGGACCAGAGGGGGAAAGCCATGAAGGAGGAAGCACAAGGGGGAGAACCTCTCCTCCTCTCTCTTGGTGGCACCGGAGTGCCATCGGGAGGGGAATCATCGCCGCGGTGATCGTCTTCATCAACATCACCATCATCATCACCATCATCATCTCTTTTACACGGTCCACTCTTCCGCACCCCGCTGTAATCCCTACTTGAACATGGTGCTTTATGCTACATATTATGATCCAATGTTGTGTTGCCATCCTATGATGTTTTGAGTATATATCTTTTGTCTTTGGGTTGATTGATGATCTAGATTGGTATGAGTTGTATGTTTCACTTCGATGTTGTCCTATGGTGCCCTCCGTGTCGCGCAAGCGTGAGGGATCCCCGCTGTAGGGTGTTGCAATACGTTCATGATTCGCTTATAGTGGGTTGGTGAGTGACGGAAACACAAACCCGAATAAGAGGGGTTGTTGCATATGGGAATAAAGAGGACTTGATGCTTTAATGCTATGGTTGGGTTTTACCTTAATGATCTTTAGTATTTGCGGACGCTTGCTAGAGTTCCAATCATAAGTGCATACGATCCAAGTAGAGAAAGTATGTTAGCGTTTGCCTCTCCCTCATATGAAATTGCAATAGTGACTACCGGTCCTGTTAACAATTGCTTAAGACAATTCCGCACACCAATCCACCATTATTCACACTCGCTATTTATATTATTTAGTAATATATTCTAACTTTATGATAACAACACCGACTTTTATGTTTTAGCTCTCCGATGTCATACAAAGTTATCCTCTTCATACCCACAACACAGTTTTATTTCTTGTTTCTAGTTGGAAGCAAACGTTCGGTGCACGTAGAGTCGTATCAGTGGCAGATAGGGCTTGAGAGAATATTGATCTTACCTTTAGCTCCTTGTGGGTTCGACACTCCATACTTATCACTTCCACCTTTGGGAATTGCTACAATGATTCCCTGCACTTGGGGATTATCACACCTCTGTTGACTGCTGATGTCATGCTGACGTCATGATGATGTCAGCAAGCACTATTCTGGATAATGTTGAGTTAAATTAATTAAATAAATTCTAAAAATGATTTAAAACTTTGAAAATTAATTTAAAATAATTTGTAGCTCGGTTGAAAAAACTTTGTACATGAAAGTTGCTCAGCTCGACGAGATGAATCCGAATACACATCCCGCTCGTCCGCCACACATCCCTAGCATAGCAAACCTGCAACATTTCACCTCCGGTTCATCTGTCCGAAAACGCGAAACACCGGGGATACTTTCCCGGATGTTTCCCACTTTTGCCGGTATCACCTAATATCACGTTAGGGCACACCTAGCACCGCGTATTGCCATGTTACGCTTTTTGATGCTTTGATTGCTTTGTTATTTATTGTGTTCCCCCTCTGTTACTTCTTTCCGGTAGACCTCGAGACTGCCGGCGACCGCAGTTCGACTACGGAGTTGACGACCCCTCCTTCTTGCTAGAGCAACCAGGCAAGCCCCCCCCCCCTTGATCACCCGATATCGCCTATTCTCCTCTATACTGCTTGCATTAGAGTAGTGTAGCATGTTACTGCTTTCCGTTAATCCTATTCCGATGCATAGCCTTTCATTGTTGCTACATCTGTTGATACCTTACCAGCAATCCTAAATACATAGTATATGATGCTAGTGTTTCATCAGTGGCCCTACATTCTTGTCAGTCCGCCTTGCTATACTATCGGGCCGTGACCACTCGGGAGGTGATCACAGGTATATACTATACATATATACATGCTATACAGATGGTGACTAAAGTCGGGTTGGCTCGTTGAGTACCCGCAAGTGATTTCGATGTGGGGGCTGGAAGGACAGGTGGCTCCATCCCGGTAGAGGTGGGTCTGGGTTCCCGATGGCCCCCGACTGTTACTTTGAGGCGGAGCAACAGGGCAGGTTGAGACCACCTAGGCGATAGGTGGGCCTGGCCTGGTCGATGTTTGCGGTTTCTTCATAATAACACGCTTAACGAGATCTTGGTATTTGATCTGAGTCTGGCCACTGGCCTATACGCACTAACCAACTACGCGGGAAAGTTATGGGCACTCGACGTCGTGGTATCAGCCGAAGCCTTCTTGACGTTAGTGACTGAGCGGCGCGCGCCGGATTGGACTGGAACGCCTGCTCTTGTATTAGGGAGGCTAGGTTTGCTTCCAGCCGCCCTCGCAACATGCAGGTGTGCAATGGGCGATGGGCCCAGACCCCTGCGCCATAAGAGTTAGACTGGCGTGCTGACCTCACTGTTGTGCCTAGGTGGCGCTGCGATGTGTTGATCTTCTGAGGCCTGTCATGACCCAGGAAAGTGTGTCCGGCCAAATGGGATCGAGCGTGTTGGGTTATGTGGTGCACCCCTGCAGGGAAGTTTATCTATTCGAATACCCGTGTCCCTCGGTAAAAGGACAACCCGGAATTGTACCTTGGCCTTATGACAACTAGAACCAGATACTTTATAAAACACACCCAGACAAGTTCCAGAGACAACCCGGTGATCGCTTTCCCATAGGGCGACGAGGGGAGGATCGTCGGGTAGGATTATGCTATGCGATGCTACTTGGAGGACTTCAATCTACTCTCTTCTACATGCTGCAAGACGGAGGCTACCAGAAGCGTAGTCTTCGATAGGACTAGCTATCCCCCTCTTATTCTGGCATTTTGCAGTTCAGTCCATCGATATTGCCTCTTTACACATATACCCATGCATATGTAGTGTAGATCCTTGCTTGCGAGTACTTTGGATGAGTACTCACGGTTGCTTTTCTCCCCCTTTTCCCCCTTCCCTTCTATCTGGTTGTCGCAACCAGATGCTAGAGCCCAGGAGCAAAACACCACCGTCGACGATGACTCCTACTACACCGGAGGTGCCTACTACTACGTGCAGGCCGCTGACGACGACCATGAGTAGTTAGGAGGATCCCATGCAGGAGGCATGCGCCTCTTTCGATCTGTATCCCAGTTTGTGCTAGCCATCTTATGGCAACTTGTTTAACTTATGTCTGTACTCAGATATTTTTGCTTACGCTGACTCATTTATGTTCGAGCACTTGTATTCGAGCCCTCGAGGCCCCTGGCTTGTAATATGATGCTTGTATGACTTATTTTATTTCTAGATTTGCATTGTGATATCTTCCCGTGAGTCTCTGATCTTGATCGTACAAATTTGCATGCATGATTACTATATGATTGAATCGGGGGTGTCACAAGTTGGTATCAGAGTCGACTGCCTGTAGGAATCCCCCTTCCTAACTACTTGGCCGAAGTTGAGTCTAGTCATTGCAAAAAATTTACTAACATGGTTGTGCGGCCCATGGGCCCACGTCGCCATTGGGTGGTATTAGGATCTTTTACTTCTTGTCTATACTCTAGGACTCTGATCTCTCTTCTATTCGGGGTAAATGATTTTGCTAACTCTAACTCTAGGTTCTCGCAACTATTTCTCCCGGAGAGCCCTCATTCCGAAGATCACCTGCTTCGTCAGAAGATTCTGAGGATATCCCTCGATATTTTCGGAGACCCTTGTGCTCATCACTTTTGCAATTCACTGCCACTGATATATCCCTATGGATATCTACATGCACTAGTCATTCTCATGATCATTTCTTGTCGCTCTTGTTGTTACAAGATGCCTCAAACTATTCTCTGTTGTCCCAAGAATCCTTTGAGTTTACTGTCTTGCCGTTTTATTTCACATGAAAACCCTTACGATTTTTTCCTCACACAATTGTTCATGTGTCTCACAAAATCCTTCGAAATACTTTTCGATTTTTCAAAAATCCTCTGCAGCCTGTTATTCTTGAAATTCTTGCCTGCTTGCATTATGGTTAATTCCATATGACTAGTAGTCCTCGAGAACATCCCTTGTCTTAGTCATTTTGAGCCTATTGATTCAATATGTGCGGACGCACGCAGTCATCATGTTATCCTTTTTAAAATTATCTTTCCGACTCAGATGTCATTTTAAACATGAGCTGGTTCTCGACCAATCAAATTGTTGTTGATTGTACCCCCTAAGTCTGTTCAACTTATCCATTCTTAATCAGAGCGTGTGCTTCTGATCCTTCATTTTGGAAATCATAATTCCTTTGTTATCTAAGCATCGAATTAATCAGGTGATTCTTAATATGATGCCTTTGCATTCTTTCTTCCTCTCAGTGAGTACCGATACTCACAATAGCTCCGTTGTGGATCGCCCGATCCATTGTTGGGTTATTATCCGACAGTGTCCTTCATATTCAATCACCTTGTGAGTTCTTCCCCTGATACATAGTGCCTTTGGTAAATTGTATCCTCTGCTTGGCCAACCATGCTCTGCTTTCGAGCTTGTGTATTCACTTTTGAAACTTGTGGTATATGTTACTAAGATGCCCGATGGGTTGAACCTATGCCTTCCCCTAATCCGTGAGAACCCGAAAGTTTTCATAAGTCATACTCTTCTAGTGTTCTACCAGATAAAATTCCAACACTACAGTTTTATCACAGCGAGAGGTGAATGAAATGATATGCATTAAAGAAGTGGGAGTCGACCTTGAACTTTGTGTTCATGCCCATGAAAATGATGTAGACCATCTCGGAAGCTTCTTGCAAATGTTTATCCAGCTGTATGATTCTTTCGGTATTCTTGAAATTGATTCCTTACATTTATGGCTCCAACCATGCTGCCCTGATATGATATATCTGATGGGAATGCAATCCAGTGCCTCGTCTATTTTTGGCAAGGTTGAAGTATATACTGTCATAGGTCAATGACCCGGTTCTACTTCTATCATGTTCTACCTTCGAGTATTACCCCCTGGTATCTCGAAGATGTCTTGCCATTGCACCACATCTTACTAACTTTTTTGAAGTAATGTATTTCCTTGTCGTAATCACTCTATGGGTTCTGGGTTGTCAACCAAGGACACCGACTAGTGAAATTATTCCGCACTACAAATTAAATACCCCTAGTATTTTTACTAGGAAATTATGAACTCAATCTGGTCATTCCTAGACTATTGGCTGCATCCTGGTCTTGCCATCTTTTACTGTGCTACCTCGTCCTTCTATGGTGAGCGAATTCTTCAGTGTGTGAGCACGACTTACGTCGAGCTTTCAACATCATGTTGCTTGTCTTGAAAGGCAACTTTGGTTCCGAGCTTGCATCTTATATATTGATCCTATAACTTGCCACTTCGTCATTCCCTTGCTTGTTGTTGTTGTTGTTTGATTGCATCCTCTCGAAACCTCGCGGCAAATGTGTCAGATCACCTTCAACACTTTGGCTTCTTCCGAGATGTCAATTGTGTTCATGATGAGAAATACCCTCCTTGCCCTCGATGATTTGTATTATCATCGACAACACCCTTGACTTCCTTTCATCGCGAACTTGTTCACATTATGAATACAACTTGCTCTCCAGCTAGTGTTGTATTCTGCCTTGAAGTATTACTGTCTTTTCTGTCGAGAACGTTGTGGGGATTGCTCCACCTCTTCGAAATTCTCGGTATGATGATACTTCTCACCATCACCATTCTTGCTTGGTCCTCGTGTTGTTTTTAACGAGGATACCAATATGCTAACGATGTTGCTTGAGTTCTGTACTTCTAGCAACCCTATAGCTTCGAAGTTAACGATCGACAATTCATTCTTAGACTGTTGGTTATTGATCCGTCACTCTAACATTGATCTTGCTGGCTAAGGTCATATTTCGGGCACACCTTTCAACTAATGATTGATGGTGTATGTTTTCCTCGAGCATATAGCGTTATATCATTTGAATTGACAAGTGTCATCTTCTTGTTCACATTATTGTGGAAATCCATCCGTTTGGAATTCTCGATGAATGTCGCTGAGCCCATCAGCCACCTCCTCATCCCCTCCTTGGTTTAATGATGAACTATTGTTTCAGGAAACCGCTCCCATAGTTCATTTCCCGAGAATCTTGCAATGTCATTTCGTCGATTTGTGTTGGCCCTTTTCTTCTCGGACATCCTGAGTCTGAGGTATCTTGACCCCAGCAGATCTGAATCTCGGTCGGTTATGATGGTTGGGACATATTTCCAAGAGTTATAACATTGGTGTCTACATAACTCAGTAAGGTGGTGTCTTTGCTTAGCACCCCTAGCCAGAGGACCTATTGTTGTAGTTTCCTTTTTAGCCAGGTTAGCCATTCTTCGAGGAGGAAATTGTAGGACTTATTTTATAAGTTGTTCCTGATGGATCATTTGTGTATCCAAAGTCTGGCCCTTGATTGAAACACCATATCATTGCTACCTTGAAGCATGACTATGATACCCCGCTCATCAACAAGAACATTGGAGGCGCGATGCTAAAAGTTTCTTGTTCAGTTATCCAAACACCATTGTATGGGTAACATCTTGATTAATCCTTGCCTATTTATTTGAATGGTTGGGTACTTGCTCTCCTACCCTATATGCCATGTTCTGCTTGTCCATGGGAGGGATATACTCTTAATAATTGTGTGTAATCACAATTTTTGTTTCCATTGTTCTGTTTAATCTGATAATCGTGTTTTCCTTTCCATTCTTTCGTTTAACCTTTCTTGTAATCTGACTTACCTGAGCAGATATAATTCCCTGCTTAGGTAAGCACCTGGTTGTACCACTCTATCTGGAAGACCCTGTTACTATTGTTGATGACATTCCAGTAACCACCGACGGATGAGAACCTTGCCAATTGGTTTGCCTTGATCAACGAGCAAAAAAATTGCTCTTTTCATGCCCCGTCCTTGGTATCGACATTGTTGTCGACATAGCTGACGAGCTATCCACTGACATGCCTCCCTGTCACGGCTGTGCAAGATGTCACCACCCTTCCTACTTTCAACCCACATGGTGGGCCCATAACCCACAGGTCCACTGGATCGAAACCAGACTCTTCTTTACAACCCGGATTTATCCTTTGCACCTGGATTCTTAGGTGATTCACGAGCTAAATTCTATACCATTATTCATCCTGGAATCAAACATCATGTTATTCTCGTTGTTCAAACCCCCATTCCAAGTTCTGTCTAGTCATCGAATGATTGCCTACCGGTTTGAAGCTTTGGTATCATCGTATATTGCACTCAACGAATTCACTGAAATACAACTCCTGGGGTACCTTGTGTATTTCCCATTGAGTTCACCGTCACGTGCCCAGCTTTGTCGAGATGCGTTATTACGGAGTTTTTCCCCTTGGTCGCGTTCGTAGGACGATGGAGATCCCGAAGAAAGGATGGAGACTTGATCGTGATGATTTGAACCACAGAAATGAATACATCAACGAAAGGGATAAACCTCTTCGAAAGGGCAGCCAAGACTGAGAAGACTCGTTAGGTTTTTTGCTACCAGCACCTTTCCCCCCTTACTCCACCGCTTAAATCTCGGGACGAGATTTCTTGTAGTGGAGGAGATTTGTGATGACCGGATAACCAAGCTACAGTAATTTCCTGCTAATGATGCCACATCACCACGATTACCGTTACTAATCTTGCGTTAGTTCAAATCCGATTCAAATTCAAATTCAAGTTAAAGGAAAATAATAAAAGTTTTCAAATATTAGAACTAAAATTTTGGGAGTGTGCAAATTATTGCGTAGGTAATTATGGTGAAGAAATCACGCTTTTCAAAATGCCTAAATACTTTAAAATGAATTAAAACAGAAAGGGAAAATAAAGAAAAGGAAAAGACTAAAAGAAAAGGAAAGAAAGAAAACA
>NC_041385.1:700430894-700441937 GCF_002162155.2 Triticum dicoccoides | reverse complement strand
ACCGCTCCCCGCACCCCCGACGTCGGCGCCTGTTCCCATAGCTGTCCTGCCCCGTCACCGGACCTCCTTCGCGCCCATCCTCTCCCTCGTGTGGCGCCCGCCGGAAGCAGTGGCCTCGCCCCCGTCGCCGACCCCCCTTGCCACGATGGAGCTCCACCTCGCCGGCGTGCCCGCTGCCTGAGGTCTCTGCCGACGCCGCCATCGCCCCGCGTGCCTCGGCCTCCTCCTCGCCCCGTGCCTTGGCCCCCGTTCCTGCACTGCGCCCTCGACCCCGTCGCCCCACCGCACACATCGCCGGCAACCTGGACACCGCCCCTTCCTCGTCCTCCTCCTAGAGCACGCCTCGCTCAACTACAGGGCTATGTGAGCCACCTTCCCTTCCCCTCCTCCTTGGCAGACCCGCCGCCGTGCCCGTCCCAGCCTCGCTCTCATCGTGCTCATTGCACGCGCTGCACGCCCGTCCCGTCGCGTCTCCTCGTCCCGCGCCAGCTTCCTCTCCCCTCTGTCCCCGCGCGAGCATCACCGCGCCGGCTCGCCCGTCCCCTTGCCCTGCAGCACCTGCACGCCCCGCTCTCCCACCGCCCACCGCTGGGCGCAACTCCGGCCGGCCGGCTCACCGCGCCCGCTGGTCGCAGCCAGATGCGCCCCGCCCTGCGTGCCCCTGGGTGAGCGCCATGGCGGGCGCCCACGCGCCGCATCCACCGCCCGGTGCCCGCTATGGCCCCTAGGGCCAATGACATGTGGGGCCGCCTCGTTTGAAACATTAAAAAATGTTAATAAAAATAATAACAATTAATTAATTAATTAGAACAATTAATTAACTTAATTTACTCTATTTAGTTAACTAACTAAATCTAATTAACCTGCTAATTAAAATGTTAGTTGTTAATTAGTGAACAACCTATGACATGCGGGACCCACACATCAGCGACCCAGTCAACACCTCTATTGACTGCTGATGTCATGCTGACGTCATGATGATGTCAGCAAACACTATTCTGGATAATGTTGAATTAAATTAATTAAATAAATTCTAAAAATGATTTAAAACTTTGAAAATTAATATAAAATAATCCATAGCTCGGTTGAAAAAACTTTGTACATGAAAGTTGCTCAGCTCGACGAGACGAATCCGAATACACATCCCGCTCATCCTCCACACATCCCTAGCATAGCAAACCTGCAACATTTCACCTCCGGTTCATCTGTCCGAAAATGTGAAACACTGGGGATACTTTCCCAGATGTTTCCCACTTTCGCCGGTATCACCTAGTATCGCGTTAGGGCACACCTAGCATCGCGTATTGCCATGTTACGCTTTTTGATGCTTTGATTGCTTTGTTATTTATTGTGTTCCCCCTCCGTTACTTATTTCCGGTAGACCTTGAGACTGTCGGCGACCCCATTTCGACTACGGAGTTGACGACCCCTCCTTCTTGCCAGAGCAACCAGGCAAGCCTCCCCCCCCTTTATCACCATATATCACCTATTCTCCTCTATACTGCTTGCATTAGAGTAGTGTAGCATGTTACTGCTTTCTGTTAATCCTATTTTTGATGCATAGCCTGTCATTGTTGCTACATCTGTTGATACCTTACCAGCAATCCTAAATACTTAGTATAGGATGCTAGTGTTTCATCAGTGGCCCTACATTCTTGTCAGTCCGCCTTGCTATACTATCGGGCCATGACCACTCGGGAGGTGATCACGGGTATATACTATACATATATACATGCTATACAGATGGTGACTAAAGTCGGGTTGGCTCATTGAGTACCCGCAAGTGATTCCGATGTGGGGGCTGGAAGGACAGGCGGCTCCATCCCGGTAGAGGTGGGCCTGGGTTCCCGACGGCCCCCGACTGTTACTTTGAGGCGGAGCGACAGGGCAGGTTGAGACCACCTAGGCGACAGGTGGGCCTGGCCCTCGTCTACGTTCGCGGTTTCTTCATAATAACATGCTTAACGAGATCTTGGTATTTGATCTGAGTCTGGCCACTGGCCTATACGCACTAACCAACTATGTGGGAAAGTTATGGGCACTCGACGTTGTGGTATCAGCCGAAGCCTTCTTGACGTTAGTGACTGAGTGGCGCGCGCCGGATTGGACTGGAACGCCTTCTCTTGTATTAGGGAGGCTAGGTCTGCTTCCGGCCGCCCTCGCAACATGCAGGTGTGCAATGGGCGTGCTGACCTATCTATTGTGCCTAGGTGGGGCGGTGACGTGTTGATCTTCCGAGGCCGGGCATGACCCAGGAAAGTGTGTCCGACCAAATGGGATCGAGCGTGTTGGGTTATGTGGTGCACCCCTGCAGGGAAGTTTATCTATTCGACTAGCCGTGTCCCTCGGTAAAAGGATGACCCGGAGTTGCACCTTGACCTTATGACAACTAGAACTGGATACTTAATAAAACACACCCAGAGAAGTTCCAGAGACAACCCGATGATTGCTTTCCCACAGGGCAACGAGGGGAGGATTGCCGGGTAGCATTATGCTATGCGATGCTACTTGGAGGACTTCAATCTACTCTCTTCTACATGCTGCAAGACGGAGCCTGCCAGAAGCGTAGTCTTCGATAGGACTAGCTATCCCCCTCTTATTCTGGCATTCTGCAGTTCAGTCCACCGATATTTCCTCTTTACACATATACCCATGCATATGTAGTGTAGATCCTTGCTTGCGAGTACTTTGGATGAGTACTCACGGTTGCTTTTCTCCCCCTTTTCCCCCTTTCCCTTCTACCTGGTGGTCGCAACCAGATGCTGGAGCCCAGGAGCTAGACGCCACCGTCGATGATGACTCCTACTACACCAGAGGTGCATACTACTACATGCAGGGCGCTGACAACGACCATGAGTAGTTAGGAGGATCCCAGGCTGGAGGCCTGCACCTCTTTCGATCTGCATCCCAGTATGTGCTAGCCATCTTATGGCAACTTGTTTAACTTATGTCTGTACTCAGATATTGTTGCTTCCGCTGACTCATTTATGTTCGAGCACTTGTGTTCGAGCCCTCGAGGCCCCTGGCTTGTAATATGATGCTTGTATGACTTATTTTATTTCTAGAGTTGCGTTGTGATATCTTCCCGTGAGTCCCCGATCTTGATCGTACACATTTGCATGCATGATTACTACACGATTGAATCGGGGGCGTCACAGCTCAGCACTGGCCCAGCACATTGGCTCCCCATTGCCAGTCATCAAGTGCGATGACTGCCTGCAGTAGGTGGTCCGTCGAGTTTTAACCACGCCGAAACATCCTGATGTGTGTTCTTCAAGTGCAAAAAAGATGGGGATGAGTCACTACTAGGAAAAGGTATGCTAGTGGCGCACCAGTTTTTCCTACTAATGGCGCACTACTGGTGCGCCACTAGCATCACGCCATTAGAATTAAATTCTAATGGCGCACCTGTGGTGCGCCATTAGTATCTGGTGTTCTAATGGTGCACCAAGCAGTGCGCCTTTAGTATAGCCCATAGTGCGCCATTAGAATGCCTCCCAGGGGGCCATATGTACCCATGTGCTTTGGCTTACTAATGGCGCACCAGTGGGTGATGCGCCATTAGTGTGATTATCACAGTGCGCCATTAGTGTCTTGTGTGGTGCGCCATTAGTATTAATATTAGGTTTTTTTGGGGTTTTTTTCTGATTTTTTCACAGGTTACAAAATATATTATTTGACAGAATATAGACAGCACCACATAGCAACAGCAGATTCATCGAATACAATAGAAGGTAAGTCTCCAAATACAATTCATCATATTAGTCTCCGAATACAAAAGACCGAACGAAGATAGAACATTACAAGTCTCGGAGACCGCAAGTAGCGAGTTTGTCTTCACATTACAAGTCGATATCGATCATCTAAACTACCATCACATAGAAGAGAGCTGCGGTCATCACGATGAGCATCATCGCGATGAAACTGGTCTTCACTCGGTTCCTCCAACGCTCCCTCCTCTCTCCCGCTAGATAGTTGGCGTATCTAGATTCCGCCTCCGCCCTAGTGATGTACCCTTTGTAACTATTACCGCTGAAATGGTGAACCTGTCTCCGACACTCCTCCCAGTCATCGTAAACTCCGGGAACCTTACCCCTGTACACGACATACGACGGCATCTCTATGCACAAGCCAAACAACAGACAATACATAAGCAATATATAAGTATGCAACAAAAGGATCGGAAGAGAAAAGCAAGACATTAATGGCACGATTCATGGTCCTACTAATAAATAGCATCGATTACATCTAAGTTGAACGACTGTCCAAACCAAAGAGACATACAAGTTCATTAAAGTTTAATTACAACATGAGCTAATCGATGTTTCAGAACTACAAATAGCATCACTACTTTCGACTCGACTCATGGGACCGGAGTGTGGATGAAGCCGCCGTCTTTCGTGATGGTCATGAAGTCGCGGGCGTTGTCAGCCTGTATTTGAAGTGTTGTGTCTATCTCACTGTTGGACGGTTGCTCTCTGAGGTAGAACTGCCCCGAGGTATGAAGGACATCTTGATGGATGATTTCTGCAAACTCCGACTGGATGCGAAAGAATTCTTGTCGGAGGTCCGCGTCCTAGATTGCCGCCAAGCTTGCGGCCCAATCTTTGACATTACTTGGTAGCAGAAGGTGATTATGGTCCCGTACGATCGCCCTCATGTGATGGAGGGCGTAGTAGGCATCCTTCTGACCGCCAGGCGGCTGCTTGACGCAGGGGAACGTCGTATTGTGGGTGAACATGTGCCTGCCGTACCTACGAACTGGCCTCTTAAAGGTGCCTCCAGATGTGGCGTAACCGGGGAGAGCATCATCAAGAACTTTCTTGATATTTGTGTAGTCTATCTTGGAGTCACGGTCTGGGTCGAAATACGTGGCCGTGGAATATTTTGGGCTTAAGAGGGTGAGTGTGCAATGTGTGTCACTCCATAGAACACAGAATGTTGGAAAAAAACGATCGAAATCTAAGAAATCATATGTTACGGGGCAGTGAGGGGATGACTTACTCGGGAAAGTAAGGGACGAGGAAGTTATCCTTATCTGGGTTTGCCAGAATGACGCCTTCGAGGTGTGAACTTATGACTTGCCGGTCCCCAGCGCTGCCCAAGATCTTGGCATGCATGTAGAAGGGGTCGACTATCACGATGTTCGGGGTCTTGTCTCGAATGATCCGCATCTTCATACTCAGCAAAAACAGCCGAACGAAGGTGTAGTGCAGCGGATGAAGATTAAACATAGCAAAGATGTCATCAAACCACAGGACGACCGTACCCCCGATGGCGCCATCCACAAAGCCCTTGCCCTCTGGCACATTGGCCATGAAAACCGGGTATGCCACATCTTTCTTGGAGAGACGCCGCTTCTCCAAAGAAAGAACGCTGTCATGCAAACTCCGCATAGCACCGGTTGCAGCATTGAGCATATTGTTGGTAGCATCGCCCTACCCGCCATATGTACCCTCCTCGAGATATCCTAAGGTGAAGGTGGCCCGTCCTGAGCACGGATCATACTTGGTGTCGGCTAGCTCCGGCGCCCTTGGCAGTCTTTCGTTTCCATCCCTTCTTCTTGATCTATTGTAATGGGACCGAGTTCTGCTCATAGACCGCCTTCTTGAGCGTGTTGGGGCTGACAATATTTCGCACCTCAGCTATCTGAGGCTCAGTGAAGGCGGGAGCTGGAGGCGTCTCCTGAGAACTGAACCCCAGATGATGTCTGTTGCAATTGGATTTCTCTGCCGTACCACCTAGATCGTGGTCGTCTTGGTTGGGTTCTTGAGAAGCAGGCCCGCCGAACTCGTCACCGTACCCATGTTCAGCAAAGTACTTATCGATGTTGGTAAATGTACCGTCGTCGTTGTCGTTGTTGTCCGGATCCTGTGCCATATGCATGTCCGGATCTTGTGCCATAGGGATGTCCGGCATGTCCGGTAGCGTTGCGGCGTTCTTCCCATGGCGCGGCGCCGGCACGACTGGCGGTCTTGTCTGTGGGGTGGTGTCCCCAGTCCCCAAACGAATCTGGATCTTCGGCCAAAGCAGGGGCCAGCTTAGGCAGGTGCTGAGGGTCATCAGATCTTCTTTGTTGGCCCCGGCGGGTTGAATCGGAGGTAACAACTCGTCGCAGCCTGGCAGCACCCGAACCAGTTCAACCCTATACATGGTGGGTGGCATCGGTTTACCGTGGAACACGGGGTTGCCCGCTTGAACAATTTTGCCCTTGGCGACATCGACCAACTCGTCGTTCACGAAGTGCAGGAGAGTGCACGGAACGTCGGCGGCACCCTGCGAAAACATGTAGGGCGTCAGGGATGCCCAGTCAAAGTCAAAAGGAGATGAAGTCCTCGGCCGAGAGGCTTAATTAGTTACCATGATGATGGCGTCGAGCTCGGCTAATGTCGAGGCACCGCCAACGGCGGGCGTGCAACTGACGGAGGGGCCGCTTGATAGCGAGGTGCCGGCAGGCGTACACCCGGGTGCATTAAGCTCCAATGCCCGTGCCGGCGCCGGAGACACAAATACCACCGCCGCTGATGACACCAATGGCGCCGCCAGAGACACCAATGGTGCCGCCTGCGCATTGTGCAAGTTGCTGGTCGTGAAGCTGGGAATCGGGGGCGGCCCCTGTTGGCCACCCGCAATCCACGTCGTCAGCCCATGAATCAAGGTAGGCATAATGCCGGTGAGCGTCGTTCCCAGTTGTTGTTGCACTTGCAATTGGATAATCTCCGGAATCCGCGCCACTTGTGCCTTGAGTTCTTCAACCTTGCGCGACTGGTTTTCTGAGCTGGTCTTCTTCTCCTTCCGCCCACCAGCGGTATAGTATGACGACCATTTTGTGGACAAGCCTTTGCCAGCCACACGACCAGCTGACGACAGCTTACTGAGCTTATCCTTGTTTTTCATTATGTTCAATGCCCTATTTAGAGTGTTGTCCCAAACAGGGGTGCTCTGAGACGACCCCGCGCTATTGCTTTCAGTCTCCTTCGCCAGAACAAGCTCAAGCGCCTTGGTCTTCGGATCCGTGGTAAGATCATTTGTTATCGGGTCCTCCTTGTACCGGGCCCTGACAAAGTTCCTGGTCTGCTAGTCACTAGTGTATTTCTCGAAGCGGGGCGATAGGCCTTGCTCGGCACGCTCCGCTTCCTCCTTGTCCCATATAGGCTCCACCACTCTGTAACCGCCGGGACTGAGTTTGTGTTCCCCTAAGTTCATCTCCCGCATTTCTTTCCCCCACTGACTTGATTCGGAGGTTGCACTACTCTCGCACTTAATCTTGAACTCCTTGTAGTCATCTTCCCTGATCGAAGGATTTTTCGCCTTGATCTTCTCATAACTATCACCTTTCTCAATCGTTCTCTTCACCGCACTTCTCCAAATAGACAGGGCCGTGCTCATCCTCATGAGGGCGACACTGTTCACTTTATTCCCTGAGAGGCGTGTGTTTTCAAATTCAGCGGGGAACTTGTATCGTTCGTGCAACTTCGTGAAGAGGAGGTTGTGCAAATTCCCTCGGTCCTTATGCCTAAGGTTCTTGGTGTTGATCGAGACGGTGCTTCGAAGAATGCACCCGAGCTGAACCAAGTACCCCTTGACTATATGTTTGGGCTCCGTTGGATGCCCGTCGGAGTCCACTTGAGTAAATTCCTCCTTGATGGTGTGGAGCGTGTTCGGGCGCCGGTCCTTCCGTTGCTTCTTCGGTTGGCTGCCATGTGTGCGTGCGCCGCCATCATCAGTGGTGGCATCCTCGGCGGCACCATCAGTGGTCTCATCCCCGATGCCACTAGGGGTTGTGTAGTCAGGATCGGTGTCTTCCGCGCCGTCCTCATAGTGGTGAGGTTGTTCCTCCATCTCCTGGGACAGCTCCCAGAATTGCTTGCTGCCCGAACCACTGGCCACATCGTTGTTGGCCATGTTTCGCTCTAAATAGGAAAAAAGTTTGGTCAAAAAGTTGGTTATTGTCAAGGAACAAGATCATGGTCTCATCATTTAGGGTTTGTCGACACCGAGGCATCCTAAAAGCTAAGCTTTTATCATTTAGGGTTTGTCGACGCCGAGGCACCCTAAAAGCCTAAGCATACATCATTTAGGCTCTCATCGACACCGAGGCACCCTATAGAAGCCAAGGTTTCATCATTTAGGGTACTAATCACTTGGCTCTATTGCCACCTATGTTGGGTTTATCATCTAGGGTTTATCGATGCTAAGGAGAATTCTAAGTTGGGCCTAATCACTTGGCTCTATTGCCACCTATGGTTTAATGCACCAAGACTAAAGGGGCAGTTGATCTTACTTAACTAAGTAGTAAGATACCCCGGCCCATGCATTAGTCTCAAGTACCCCATATGTCCTATTTTTAGCAAAGTCATGCTAAAATTCACAGAAAATTTCAGCATGACCTTTGCTGAAAATAGGACATATGGAGTATCCGAATTTGCCAGAACGGAAGTTAATCGACATTCCAGCAAACACAAGGGCCTCTCGGGGTACCTGCGAATTCATCACGACACAATGGTCGGAGACAAAACCCAGCAAACTAGCACCACAATGTGCCTCTACTTTCATATGGATGAAAAGGCTTTCTCTCCATTCCTTGCTTCTCCAAACTAAATAAGCAAGCAAAGCAGAGTAGCAAACAAGCAATGCAATAGGTAGGTGATATCACAAGTAGTCCAGTGACTACTGACAACACAACTAGCAGCAGCACATCACCAGCACAATTAATGAATTAAAGCTTTAAACACTTGCTAAATAGTTATAGCAGCACATCACAAGTAAGTACTAAGTAAATAGCAGGTCAACAGCACAACACAACTAACTAGCAGCAGCAGAGCACAAAACAACACACTATGTATAGCAGCAAGCAACAGTGCAGCATAGCACAAGGAAACACAGTACAGAGCACCACTGCACCAGTATACCAGCAACTAGCAGCAGCAGAGCATGACCAGCTGCAAGAAAAACAGCACCAGCAACCAGTAGCTTGAAAATGTTCAGTTAGAATCAAAATGGTTGGCCACAGTCCACAGATCCAATAAATCTACAACACACATGACTACATGAGCATATCTGTATATGACACAATAGAGCAGCCGCAACTACACTACAGAACTACTAGCAGCCTAGCACTAGTAGAAGCCAACGAGCAACCGAAGTAACTAACAACAACACACGAGCAGCAGACTAGCAGTAGCACATCCAGCACAAGTAGCAGACTAGCAGTAGCACCAGTGCTCCACCAACAAGTAGCAGTAGCAACATACAGCAGCATCCAACAGCCAAAAAATCATGGATTGTTGTTAACTAAAAATCATGGATTGCTTATAACTAAAAATCATGGGTTGCTGTTAACTAAAAATCATGGATTGCTGTTAACTAAAAGAATCATGGATTGCTGTTGACCTAAACACTAGTGAAATACAATAGGAAATATATTGCATCCAACTATCATAGATGAAGTGCAAGTGTGTAACTACTGACAGCTGTTGTTGTGCTCCTTGAGCTCAGCCCTTATATTTTGAACAATCCTATACAGCTTTGTCTACCTAAATAGAACATGACAGCTTTGACCAAACAATCAACAAGAGGAAAACAATAAAACATCTTGATCAGCAAATGAATTAGTGATGGCAGTACGACACTAGATTGCACGAAACAAAGAGCATGCACAGTCTCACTGAAAACATACATAGTTGTTCCAGTGGAAATACTTTGTTTAATTCAACACTTCTACTAGGAGTAGCCTTTTTAGTGCTAGCTGAACTTTGAGTAATGGCTTTTGAGTGGAGTCCACAGCAAATGCTTTTGGATTGAAGCTCTTGCCCGCCTAAAATGAAAGACCCTTGGCCTTGGGTTACTGACCACACTAGCCAAGTGGTTTAGACCATTTAATTCCCTTCACTGAAGAGGGAAACACATACCTATTATGCAAATGGTTCTGTTTATGGGTGCAGTTATATTTGATCATGATTAAAATATTATTGCATCTACAGGGCATTCTCAACATAGAACTGATGGGTTGCTGACCAAAATTAGCAGTTTTTTGAACCTAATTTGACCTAAATTAGAGAGGGATTTGACCTAAACCTAGCAACAGAGAGCAGAAGAGGGCATGGCCGGGAGGGAGGAGAGGAGGAAGAGAGGAGAAGAGAGGCAGAGGGAGGAGGGTTACCTGACCATGATGAGGTGGTGGCCGGAGCGGAGATGACGGAGGGCGGAGGCTGTGAGCTTGGGGGAGGCGCGGATAGACGGCGGGGAGGTCGCGGACCTCCTCTCCTGGTGGACGTGGGGCCTCCTCTCCTGGTGGACGTGGGGCGGCGCCGAGGCTCCAAGTCTCCGGCGGCTCCGAGGGTTAGGGAGGGAGGCGGCGCTCGTGGCGGAGGCGGGGCTCGGGGGAAGGCAGCGCTCGAGGGGGAGGAAGGGGAGAGGGAGGCGGCGGGGGCGCGTGGGCGGCTGCGGCGGACGGAGGGGGCGGCGGCGCTCGAGGGGGAGGAAGGGGAGAGGGAGGCGGCGGGGGCGCGTGGGCGGCTGCGGCGGACGGAGGGGGCGGCGGTGTACGGTTGGGGAATCTGGCGAGGGAGGGAGGGAGGCCACAGTGCGAGGTGAATAGGTGGAGTGGGGGGAGGGTTCTAATGGCGCACCTACCCCTAATGCGCCATAAGTACGACGATTCTAATGGCGCACCTCCCCTCGGTGTGCCATTAGAATTTTGTTTTAATTACTAGCCCGTCTGGTCCGGTTATATTCCACCTAACCCTATCTAAATCAGAACCCGCCCACTAGCCCGACTGGTCAGCATGCAGCACACACACTAGGAGGTCCTGGGTTCGATTCCGAGGCTCCCCATTTTTTGTTTTTATGCATTTAAAATGCTGTTTGATATTTATGTGTTTAAATATGTTCAAACTTGTTTAAATCATAACAGTAATATTTTTTTATAAAAACAGTAATAATTTTTTTAAAATATGTTCAAATTTGTTATTTGAAAATATTTATGAATATGAAAAAATATTCATATGGGGGGAGGGTGCGGGGGGTCCTTGGCGGCGGTGG
>NC_041385.1:700392641-700430580 GCF_002162155.2 Triticum dicoccoides | reverse complement strand
GGCGGCAGCGGCCGGTGGAGCGGGGGTGGGTGTGGTGGGTCGTCGGTGACGGTGGAGTGGGGGAGGGTACGGGCCGGGGGTCGGCGGCGGCGGCCGATGGAGTTGGGGAGAAGGTGCGGGGGGTGCTTGGCAGCGAGGGGGGCCGGATCTGGCGAGGTGAGATAGCGATCGAGATGGAGGGGGATCGAGATCGAGTGTCCATGAAATTTAAAAACATTCATGAGTTCAAAAAGTGCCCATGAAATACAATCGAGAAATGAAGGCTACAATGTAAATACAATCGATCTTAGCTAGCTATCTATTCACAATCTTCTTGCCCTTATTTTTCGTAAATGGAGTTCTTCTCTTAAACGGACGTCCTTTAGGTAGGGTGGTCCTGCTTCTTCTTGTGGTGTATGCTGATACTTCATCGTCGTCGTCATGTTCCATCTTCGGGTCGCCGTACTTGTCAAAGTCTTGCTCATTGGTGACTCCATCGATTCCGATGATCTTCCTTTTTCCTCTCCTCACGACAACACGACTGGGCTTTGGCGGGTCGGTAATGAAGAAGCATTGGTCCACTTGGGAAGCCAGTACCCATGGCTCATTTTTCGCGGTGACGTTTGCGCCCGCGGTCTTGGATTTGGCTTCGGGTATAACCATGGTGGTGAAATACCGGTCTTCTTTTATGACGCTCTTGGCCCATCTGACACGGAACATCGGGACCTTCTCTCCAGCGTAGCTCAGCTCCCAGATCTCCTTGATCCTTCCGTATTATCTGTCCTTGTCGTTACCGGTGTAGGATTCCATTGTTACCCTGGAGTTCTGATAACCATCGCTCTTCATGTCCTTGTCCTCGGTGTAGAATGTGTAGCCGTTGATATCGTACGCCTCATAGGTCATCAGGTTGTGCTCGGCGCCCTGTGACAAGGCGAATATGAGTTGTTCTTCCGCAGAAGAATCCTCATGTAAAGGGTACGACAGAAGCTTCTGCTTGAACCAATGCGTGAAACATGAGTTGTGCTCTTTGATTATATCTCCGTCCGTCCTCTGTTGGCCTCGGTCATTGTACGTCTTCTCAATAAAGGTTTTGTGCTCTACCACCCAAGGATCAACCACGTCTATGTGTTGTAACGCGACTAGGTTTGCTCTTTCAAAGTCGGCGAGTCGACCCTCGAAGTCGACATGCATTTCGCGGCGACCCTCACGGTGACCCCATCCAGCGAGCCTGCCGAGGTGCCTGTTGACGGGAGACCAACGGGGTCCTCGATGCCTAGATAATTCGTGCAGTAGGAGATGCACTCTTCGGTCAGAAAGCCCCTGGCTATGCTTCCTTCTGGACGTGACATGTTGCGAACGTATCCTTTGATGACACCGTTCATCCTTTCAAATGGCATCATGTTGTGCAGGAACGTCGGCCCGAGTTGGATGATATCCTCCATGATATGGACCAGCAGATGCACCATAATGTCGAAGAATGCGGGCGGGAAGTACATCTCAAGCTCGCATAGTATCACCACGATCTCTTCCTGTAGCCTTCTGAGTTGCCTCACGCCAACCGACTTCCGAGAGATGACATCGAAAAAGTTGCATAGGCCAAATAGCATTTCACGGACGTGCGCATCCATGATCCCACGGATTGCAACTAGAAGTATCTGTGTCATCAGCACATGACAGTCGTGAGACTTCATCCCGCTGAACTTCTGCTTCGCTGGGTCTAGGTATCTGCTTATCTTCCCCGCGTAACCGTAAGGAAGTTTTACTCCTATGAGACAGGTGAAAAACTGATCGATCTCCTCCTGACTTAGAGTGAAGCACGCGGGAGGGTAGTCATTTCCGGTCTTCTTGGCCTTTTTGCCTTTGCGACGACTTTCCGTGTCTTGCTTCGCCTCATCATCATCATGATCATTAGCGTGAAGCTCCTCCCTGATGCCCATTGATTTCAAGTCTGCCCTTGCTTTCGGCCCATCTTTGGTCCTCTCTGGCATGTTGAGCAGGGTACCAAGCAGACTCTCGCACACATTCTTCATGATATGCATGACATCAAGGCTGTGAGGCACACAGTGGATCTTCCAGTACGGCAAGTCCCAGAAAACAGACCTTGTTTTCCATACCTTCAGCAGCGGCTCTGGCGCCTTTCGCTTCTTTCCCGGCTCTAGCGCCTTTTGCTTCTTTCCCGGCAGTGGGCAATCTTTCCAATTTTTCAACAGCTGGTCTATTTCCTCGCCACTCCTCGTACGCGGGCGTCTTCGGGGTTCGGTTTCACCATCGAACAGATCCTTGCGTTTCCTCCATGGGTCATCATCGCGAAGCCACCTTCAATGTCCCATGAACATGGTTTTCAAAGACCCGGGATCTCTATCTAGCTGGCGATACGTAGTGTCATCCATGCACCTGACGCATCCAGAAAATCCGTGGACCACCTGCCCCGCGAGATATCCGTAACCGAGATAGTCGTGCACCGTCGTGAGCAGTGCGGCTCTCATAGGGAAATATTCTTTCTGTGCAGCGTCCCACGTATTGGCTTGCATTTTCCACAGCGTGTCTAGCTCCTCTTTCAGCAGCCCGAGATACAGATTGATGTTGTTCCCTGGTTGTTTCGGCCCTTCAATTAGCAGACTAATGTGAATGTACTTCCTCTTCATGCACAACCAGGGGGGAAGGTTGTACATCCACACAAACACAGGCCAGGTTCTATGTGTGCTTCTCTGGCTGCCAAACGGATTGACTCCATCGGTGCTCGCGCCCAGCATGATTTTCCTTGGATCGTTCCCAAATTCTGAGTGTTCGAAGTTCAATGCTTGCCACTGGCTCCCATCCCTAGGGTGACTCAGCATCTTGTCTTTTTTTATTTATCTCCGGATCATTTGCGTCATCTTCTCGCTTCTTCTCCTCCCTATCCGTGTGCCAACGCAGGAGCTTTGCTACCTTAGGGTGTGCGAAATACCGCTGCAGACGAGGAGTGATCGGAAAGTACCACACCACTTTTCAAGGAGCTTTCTTCCTCTTCTTGTATCGAGTGACGCCGCACACCAAACATATGATAGACTCCGCGTGCTCGTCCCGATAAATGATGCAATTGTTCATGCACACATGGTATTTCACATGCGGTAAATCTAGAGGACACACGATTTTCTTCGCCTCCTCGAAACTGGTCGGGCACTTGTTCCCCTTGGGAAGACGTTCGCGCCAGAATGACATGTTCTCGTTGAAGCATGCGTCGGTCATTTTGTGTTTTACCTTCATCTCCAGAGCCATGAGCATTACTTTCAGGCGGGTATCCTCGGACCTGCATCCTTCAAAAAATGGAGTAACCGTTTCTATCTCCAGTTGATCCAGCTTGGCTTTCTCTCGGGCGGCAGCTCTTGCGTTATCCGTTTGCTTGAGAAGCAGCTCTTGAACATGAGGGTGCTGCACCCAACCCATCGATGGTCCATCATCGTCTGCTCCGCGGGCATCTTCATCTTCATGATCATGCCCTTCGTCTGCTCCGGCATCTTCCTCATCATCATGTCCTGCATCTTCTACATGATGACTGTGTATAGCATCACCGTCGTGATCATGTCCTGGAGATTCTTCGTCTTCTCGCCCGCCCGAGTCTTGCTCATTTCTTGCCGCCTGACCCCCATGGACGATTTCATAGTCATCTTTATCACCTTGCCACCGATAGCCATCCATGAAACCACGCAAGAGCAGGTGGTCCCGCACCTGCCCGGAATCCGGGTCCGCAATAAGGCTCTTCAGCTTGCATCTTTGACACGGACATCTTATCTCCGTCTCGTTCTTTTGAAGCATCTCGGCCTTCGCGGAGCTCAAAAACCTATTTACGATGCCTTCGGTCATTGTGCGGACCATGGTCGCTTGCGGGGTAGAGCAAAACGATATTTTAGAACCAAGAAGAAATTTGGCATGAATTTCCCTAAAAATAGGACCAAAAAGAATGCATAGTGCCAAAATTCTCGCCGAAACGGAAATGAATCAACATTCCGGCAAAATATTGGCAACTATCGCATTTCAAATACCGGTACCTGCAAACACAAACATATATGCAACACCACAAACATATGCAACACCACGAACATACATAGATCTAGCTAGGCCACAAAAAGTGCATGTGCACGTTGTTGGAGAGGGAGAACAACATAAAGATAGCTTCCCCTCTTACTTACCTATCAAAAAAGGTAATTTAACCACTTAATTTGGATGAATCTATGGTGCAAATGAGGTGAGGAGGAGGAGGCAGCCGAGACAAGCTTGGAGGAGGAGGTGGAGAGAATGAAGTGGGGAAAGTGAGTGGGTAGGTGGGCTGTCCAAAATATTTTATTGGTCCCAGGTTACTAATGGTGCACCACCTACAAATGCGCCATTAGTAACCCTGGTTACTAATGGCGCACCTGCTGCTGGTGCGCCATTAGAAGTTTTGCAAAAAAATAAAAAAAAAGTATATATTCTAATGGCGCACCGTGGCACAGTGCGCCATTACTAGTTTAAACTAGTAATGGCGCACTACGCCAGGGTGCGCCATTAGTATCTTTGGGAAAATAAGAAAAAAAATTACTAGTGGCGCACTGTGTGCATGGTGCGCCATTAGTGTCTTTCACACTAATGGCGCACCTGCACATGGTGCGCCACTGCTATATAGTAGTGGCGCATCACATGACAGGTGCGCCATCAGTGGCCATTCCATCTATAGCCCTTTTTGTAGTAGTGGGTGCTTGTTTATCCAGTTGTTCATCAGATTATTCATAATTTGTGGCTCATTGTTTGCTCAAAATTGTGTGTAGAATGGATGCAAGTTCTGGTATTGGGAAGAAGATTACATTGATCTATTGATAGTGAGAAATATGATAGTTGTTCATGCACTCCTTGCTAGAGTAGAGACTAGAGGCAACGCAATGTCGAATTGGTCGGAACTGAAAAAGAAAGAAGTGCGCAAACTTGAGAAGTCAATTGGGAGAATCATCAATGTTCAAAATGAAGATATAGAGAAAATATTAATCCAACTAGTTATGGAAGTTAGAATTTTATTAAGTATCTAATTGTGGTTCTTGTTTTTTTGGTTCGGTTCTCTTAGCGAAGAATTGGTGAATTATGTACTCCGTTGTATTAAAATATTGTTTAATGAAATAAGGAAGCAATCAAATTTGTTTTGGTTCCCGAAAATGAAACACATTTGACAAAAAATTTACTCCACTAAATTTTGATGACGGTTAAGTCCAACCAAAACTTAATGTAGTAAAAATATTCACTAAGCTTTTATTTGGCCGGATACTTCTCTATTTTTTTGTGCTCTTAGCTTGCCCAACCCTCGATCGTGGATAACCAAAAATGTACAAGCTAGCAAGCCTCTCTCTGGACTAGTTTTTTTTCTTTTGAATAGTTTAAATTGCTTACCACATGTTTCACATGGTCGCTCTCCGGACTAGTTAATTTAGCCTTCCCAGATTATGCCCAGTTTTGTTATCTTGAAACATAGTCATGCCACTCGAGTACAGCTATACGGGCACAAATGCTGGCCAGGACAAAGGGAAGGGACAGTTCCAGCCGCTGCTTTTCTTTCTCTTGCACCAAAAGCCATTGTCGACCCACGCACGATTAAACGACATTGAACTAATCTAAACGCTCCTTGTTAGGAGCAATCGCTCGTGTTAACTAGTAGGAGCAGTAGTATTTAGGTTGTGTTCTGTTTCTCTCTGCTCTGTTAACTCCGCTCCCGGAGCGGACCATCCTTTAGCTTAATTAGGGGGAGCTGCCAAAACCCAACTCCCCAACTCAACGGAGCGGGGAAGTTCCGAACAGGGCTTTAGTGTACAAAATGTCAAAATGTGTAGCATGTTCACGTTCAAACGGGGATTAGCTAATTAATTCACAGTACACACGCGAACATCTGCCGTGAAAAGGAACGGCTTTCCGGGCCTCCGTATGCACCCACGCATGGAAAATGTTCGTCGCCTTTTCTCCACAGGTTCTGGACCGGTCAAAACCGGGCGCAATGAGTGATTCCGCTAACCCGGCATCAATTTCAAGCACTGAAAAATCATGGTACTGCAGTCGTAAAGAATTATGATACGACGACGGAGAGCCATCCAACCCAGGTAAGAGCAAGTCCAACAGTAAGTCCAATTGTGGCCATCCATTTCGTCCGCGGATGTCTATTTGGGTCACCGGAGACAAAAGTGATGGCTCAAGCGACGATCCATTTTCAAAACGCGCCCGTTTCGTGTCCGTGCGGACCCATTTCCGGCCCAAATTTAGGCTTGAAATGCGTCGGGCGGACGCGCCGCTAAAAGGGCTAGTTATCGACTAGAGGGGGGTGAATAGGCGATTTTTATAAAAGTCTTCAAAACATGGGAGTTTCGAAGACAAATGATAGAAATGACACTATTCGTATGCAGCGAATGATAGACTATACTAGAAAAGACATAGTCAAGTACTCAATGAAGTGAAAGCACGAAGACTACCAGCAGCTAGGTAGTAGGGATCAAGATGAAAGATAGTATGAAGCTAATCAGACCAAGTAGTCACGCAGTGAAGTCAAACAGATAATGCAAGCAAGCAATGACTTCACGAAGACAAACTGTAAGTAAAGAGAAGTGAGAGATAGAAGCAGTCGCTTGGAGGAGACAGAGATTTGTTTGACCGGTTCCAGTTGCTGTGACAACTGTACGTCTGGTTAGGAAGGCTGAGATTCAACTCAGAAGACCGCGTCTTCACCTTATTCCCCTTGAGCTAAGGACACCCAGTCCCCGCACAATCACTCAGGTAAGTCTTCAAGGTAGACTTCCAAACCTTCACAACTTCGTTCACCGGCAATCCACAATGACTCTTGGATGCTCAGAACGTGACGCCTAACTGGCTAGAGGATTCACAGTCCTCAAGTGTAACAAGTCTTCAGATCACGCGGACAGAAAGACTTCAGTGATGCCAAACACTCTTTGGGCTCTGGGTGGTTTGGGCTTTGTCCTCGCAAGGATTCTCTCTCAAAAGCTTTGGAGGTGGGTTGCTCTCAAACGACAAAAGCCGTGCACTAACTCTGAGTAGCCACCAATTTATGGTGTAGGGATGGGCTATTTATAGCCACTAGGCAACCCGACCTGATTTGTCTGAAATGACCCTGGGTCACTAAGGAACTGACACATGTTCCAACGGTCAGATTTCAAACACACGCGGCAGCTTGACTTGGGCTACAAGTAAAGCTGACTCATCTGACTTTGGATAAGATTTGCTCTCATTGTCTTCGCTCTAAGACACAGAATTTGGTTGAGCATCACTTCAGTCACTCTGACTTTGTTCACTTGGACCCCACTTAACAGTGCGGTGGTTCCTATGACTCAACAAAGAAGAAAAGGAAACAACGAAACAGCTAAGTCTTCGCGCTCCATAGTCTTCATGCGATGTCTTCTCATGTCATAGTCTTCAACGTGAATAGCTTCACAGACCACCATTGTCTTCAATGTCTTCACACATTTTTAGGGGTCATCTCTGGTAGGTAAACCGAATCAATGAGGGACTACTACCTGTGTTATCCCTCAACCAGGTTTGTCGTCAATAGTCCAAAACCAACTAGGGGTGGACCTAGATGCACTTACAATCTCCCCCTTTTTGGTGATTGATGACAAACTGGTTGAAGTTTTCAACGTGGATAAAAGTATGTGAAATTGTAAAGGATTAAGATGTTCTTCATTGATAGTGAAAAGGCTCCCCCTGAAGATGTGCATATAACTGTTTTGCATTGGAATGCAAATGCACATGGCAGGTTGTACTTGTGGAGATCCTCTTCACCATATGAAGACAATACATCATGCATGAACATATGCACAATAATAATGACATGCATAATGAAAAATGGACGTCTGCGGAATGGCTTCATGCGGGATTTATCATCGCATCACAAAATATCAAAGAAACTAGCAGACGACCATCAAGTTTAAGTTTTACAACCCAAGGAACCAAATGTTTCAAAAGCGAGAGTTGTAAACACTTAGCAAAAATAGAGCAACCACCCATATGGACCCGCTTGAAGACTATCAACATATGCTTCTCCCCCTTTTGTCGGTAAGGACCAAAAAGGTTTGAAGACATAGTCTCTACTCGTTCACATGAGGAGTAGGTGACATAGCAGGATCGTCATTGAGGTTTGATGGTGCAGACGAACTTGGTGCAGTGTCGACGCGCGCCGAAGTTGGAGGTGGTGAAGTAGCATCATCGGCATCATCAAGAACTCTGGCATTTACCATTGCCGCGGAGGAGGAATAGTCAGAATCTTCTAGTGAAGGAGTTCGACGTAAGACATCATTCCTCGGAGGAGTTGTATCGAACTTGTATCTCTCTGTGAAGCCATCATCTTGAAGATCAACTTCAACACTAAGCAATGTCAAACTCTTCCATGCCCGTCGACTGGTTTCATGAGTGACAAATGCATTCTTGATGGCAAGGTTGCGAATGCGATTGATATCCATCAAAAGGCTTTGCATCTGACATTTTTTGCCAATAATGATGCTTATCTTGTTTTTGATGCAAGGCCACGAGAAGCTCTCGGTCATTGAGCACACGAGATCTCCGGCGAGGCCTTGGAGCAATGGTGCTTTCAGTGGCTTCAGTACGAGCACGGCGAGTAGTGCCAGCCAGTGGATAAACACGAGCAGCAGTTTGAATGCCTTCAACATTCTAAGAGAAACTCTGATGATCGACATTGTGAAGATAAATTGCCTCCTTGGCAGGCTCTGGGTATATGGCTTTGACTGACATATCAACCTCTAGCAAGAATATGAGATGGTTGCGTGTAGAGAGCTGATAGTTAACAGCGGAGTGAAGCTTGATCAGACGCATTACCCATGGAGCATACAATTTCAGTCCAAATATGTCTGAGCCAGATGCAGCAAATTGATGAATGAAGAAATCTTGAGCATTGACTTATGACATTGAGAATATAGAAAACCAATGTGTTCATTGCACCTTCAAGCTTGGCTGAGGAAGAATGTCCTTTGATGGGCCATAGAGTTTTGCTGATAATGTGATAGATGGTGTGGGGCAGATACTCTAGGTCATCAACAAATAATTCCTTGGGATATTTAGCATCATGCGGCAGTGGCTTCATCATACTCAGCATTTGGCTCATATTGGGCTCTGGCTTCTGGAAGATGCTTTCCAACCCATTGCGGTGAAGCTGACAACCAGGTTCATATAGTTCACCTGGAGTGGAGAGGCCTGTAAGCTCAACGAGATCAAGAGCTTTGGCTTCATGGTGTACGTTGCCTGTCATCCACTCAAGGACCCATGTCTTCGGATCCCTGTTGTAGCCGCGAATGTGGAGAGTTGCATAGAATTGTAGCAGAAGCTCTTCATTCCAATTCTCCTTATCAGTGACAAACTGGAGAAGGCCTGCATCTCTGAAACAGTCAAGTGCTTCTTCTAAGCAGGGCAGGCCAGCAATGGCTTCACAGTCCAGACGCATATGGGGAAATATGCGCCCTTGATTGTGTAGAACACAGGAGTAATAGCTGCGCTGCTGATAACTCCAGAACCAATCAGATGATATTCTTGGCTTGGAATATGGGTTCTTGGATCTATCAAAGAAGGTGTTGTGTGCAATGAATCCATTGACATTGAATGAGCCTGGTGCAGATGCAGTACCTGGGAACCTTGGCAACCTTGGCTTTGGCTTCTGAACCTGAGGCATGTTCTCCACATGATAATCAAACTGAGGTCCACGAGCAGGCGGAGGAACTAGAATTGGCCATCTTACAGTGACCAGCTCGCCTTGATAGAGTTCTTGCTCAATGGTATGAGGCCTTGGAGGTGGTACAGGAGCAGAGGCATGTGCAATGGCACCAGGATGCACATTAGTGGCAGGTGCATCATTGGCTTCATGCACGATGTTGACTATAGGCGCCACATTAGCTTCAGCCATGACAACATCATTGGCGTCACTAGTGTTGTTGGTGGCCGCCTTAGGATTTTCAACCTCCACTTGAGTAGCTGGAGGGTCGGGCACAGACACGTTCTCCTCGAGAACAACTTCTTGGTTGGTAGGGGGAGTAGAAACACGTTCCTCTTCTTGTCTTTCATCGCCTGATGCAGCCGGAATGTCTTTAGCAGCATTGGCTTCTGACACAGGAACCGTCACAGAAGGATTTTCTTCAGGGAACACTTGACGTGCCACTAAGCTGGATTGGTTTGAATCTTTTTCTGGGATGGTTGTCATGGAGACCGATGGCCTGAGGCCTTTGTGAAGCTGTTGGAACATGAGCGATGCTTTTGGTGATGGTGTGGTCTCCATGTAATTGGCGTCGTTCACCATGGGGCTGGTGATATGCGCTGGTGGAGTACGGGGTGTACTTGGTGAGTCTTGACTTGGAGTTGCTGGTTAGGGGCGATCAGCCCATGAGGCATCCTCAGAGATTGGCGTCAAAGGACGACCAATGCTGATGACTTCGCTATTCGTGAGAACAGGCGATGATACCTATTGGTGCTCGATCTGAGGAAGGACTTCATCATCATTTACATTGTCCTGGGGACCAATGTCTTTAGTCGTGATGGGGTCAACGACTGGAACTTCTTCAGCTTCAAGAGCCTCTGTGGAAGCAGGCTTGTGAACTACCAGCAGTCGTTCTTGGTTTTCGGATGCAGGACAAGCATAAGAGAGGGGCTCGACAAAGAGGGGATCTTTGGGAGTAGCCTGATCTGTCTTCTTGATATTTCTCTTCTTGGGCAATGGAGTGTCATCAGTGGTGTTCTTGAGCTTGCGCTTTTTGGCTTCGACTTCAACTACCCTGGTTTTCTTCAGTTCTGAAGCCATTATGGCGACCTTAGGCTTCGAGCCTGTCATGCTGGCAGGGAAGACAATGCGAGGTTCTTCCGGCCATGATGCTTCAGATGGGGCCACAGTAGACTTCTTCTTGGCAGCCAGCTTGGGGTCAATGCCCGGACGCCCAAGTGCCTTGCGCTTTTCAGCTTCATTGTAAGCTTGAACACACTTGGCAGTGAGGTTTTTCATTCGCTCACGTAAACCTTTGGCTTCTTCACACTTCTTGCAAAATGCCTCCTTGAGGTCATTCAGCATCAGCTTGAATTTCTGAACATCAGCCACACTGAGCTTGGCCATGTGCTTCTTGAACTATTCCTTCTCATAGTCAATTTTGTTTTTCAGTTCGACAATCTTCTGAGCCAGAGCCAGCTCAGGAGCATTGGCGCCATGGAAGGCGACGCTGATGCTAATTGGGAGCTGAAGATCATCAAAACTGAGATCTGGGTTGTCAAACCACTCATCAATGAAATTGTCTAGAATGTTCACATCGAAGAGGGGCAAATCATTGAAGATCTCCGCCTCTTGCTTGCTCTTTATAAGCTGCTCAAGAGCGTCATCACCAAACTCATCATCTGTTGACAGATCAATGGCTTCAGTCTCGTTCCTTAGAACGGTAGCTGGTGTCAGTGCTTGACTAGAACTCTGAACATTTTTCTTCTGGGGCTTCTCTTTCCTCTTGGAGACACGAGATTGATCTTCAGAATAACTTGGTGCAGGAGGAGCAGTTGCTAGTGGCTTCACTCGTGATGCCTTTGGTGCAGCAGTAGGTTTTGAAGCCTTAGACTTCTTTTGCTTTTGCGGCTTAGGAGGAGCTGGAGCTTCATCAGAATCTACATCATAGCAGAGTGAGCAACATTTGCACCTTGGACGGTAATGTGTGAGAGGAGGCCTTTGAAGTTGTAGAAGGGGGCTATTCTGTTTTCATTGGATTCACGGGTGCCATCTTCCCGAGGAGCAGAAGGACCTGGGTTGAAGTCAAGTCCAAATGCCTTCTTGTTCTTCACAGCAGAATCTTTCGCAAACTGGAAGTTGCGTTTGAACAGATTGTCATCACGACACCACAGCAGAGAAGAAGAGTCAGCATTCTCTGGTTGTGGGCCGCATACCATACAAGGATAGAATTCTTGTTTAATGGCTTCAGAACGGGACTAGGGTTGAAGATTTTTGTATAATATATCTCCCCAGGGATGCTTGATGGCATTCTTATCAGCATACTCAGCTGTGACAAATCTGTACTTGAACCACTCTTCAGCCCAATATCTTCGAATCCATTGGAATCGAGTTTTGCGATCACCATAGGTTTCTTCAGGGCCTGTCTTGTACATTTCATGCAGATCTGGTGGCAAGTCCTTGGATGTATTCCCACGGTGCTGTCTGCCACCCTTTCTAGCTGACTTTTCAGTAGTCATGAAGCTTAAACTGAATGGCTTCAGAACATGCAAAGACTTCCGACGACTGGTCAGACAAGAACTGGCTTCAGGAGAATTTATGTGACTCTATAAGAACTCTGCAAATGAATGCAAACTATGAGAACCAAGGGATTCTCCCACGGACATGTACCTATGACAGCATTAGAGGTGCGAAGGAAGGGGAAGAGGTCATATGCATTCTCAGAAGATTTTGAAGATAAATCAGTTTTAAGACATTGACCTCATAACGCGAAGACATTCACTTATTTGTTGTGAGTTGGTTCTAGATTTGTACGAATCCAAGAATAAGTACAAGTGAGGAATCTAACTTGTAGAGAAGCATAAGTGAACAAACTAGGCATAATATGAGATGCAGAACGGGATAGATTCAACTTGGAAGTGTAAAAACCGCTTTTGGTAAAGAAGGATGAATCTATCAGATTGAAAAGCCAATAAAAAATAGGTTTTAATTACCACACGAAGAACTGCTAGACGGAGCAAAGTAGGAGGTCGAGCAGTTCAATCTCCCGTGCCCTAACTTGGCGATGGAAGATACCTACGGCGGCGGCGGAGAAGACGAGGTCCGCGGCCGGCGTGAGGACGGCGTCGATGAGGTCGCGGCAGCTAAGCGCTTTGTCACCGGCATCGTCGAGAGCTAGCGGTGGCGCTAGGCTTTGCGAGAGGTGGAGAGGTGGAAGAAAGATTTTGACCGTGATGGAATGGGTATTTATAAGGAAAGGGACAGCACAACGCAATTACGCAGGTGTCCCTGGTGGTTGACATCTGAAGAGCACGTGGCAAGCATGTAACACCTCAGAAGTTGTTCCATGTTCCCACGCACGCCTAGATTGTCAGGGTGGTCGTTCCGAATTCTTCGGATTTCAGGCAATAAAGATACAACATTAAAAGCAGATATAAATGTTTGTCAGATTAACTTCAGCTGACAAGGTCTCAGTGAAGACAATCGACAGTTTTCAACAGAATGCATATGATTTGGACAGATAGAGTTGGGGTAGAAGCATAGATAGGTCAGGGTCCGATCACATTCACATAGATCAAAAGATTCAGCAAGAAGCCATAGCTATAAGTGAATGTTGTAGATGACAGAACACAATTATGTATATAATCAGTATAAGACCAAATCAACAAGATGAAGATAGATCAAGTATGAACTTAAATCAAGAATGAAGAAAAATCAAGTACGAAGACTTTGCAATGATAAAGTCAAGAGAAACACTTCAAACAAAAGTTTGGTGGTGGCGTTACCCACCGTATAGGAAGTATTAGACCCAGACACGGCGCACAATTATTGTGGCGCTCCGAAGTCAAATTCCGCATTAATGTATTCACACTTAGAGTGTATGTCTTCATTGATTGAAGATATACATTACTTCGTGCGTTGCACATCTAAGTCATCAACATGCATAAGTGTTAGGATGTGTGTCCAATCACAGGACATTTGAGGATTCCAAGATATTTAGCTCACACCGCAACTTGCAAAACCTTTTCTCGTCCAAGGGCTTTGTGAAGATATCAGCCAATTGCTCTTCAGTGTTGACGTGAATGATATCAATATCTTCCTTCATGACATGATCTCTGAGAAAGTGATGATGAATCTCAATGTGCTTTGTCTTCGAGTGCTGAACTAGGTTGTTGGCTATCTTGATGGCGCTTTCATTATCGCAGTAGAGTGGCACATTCTTCAGATGAATGCCATAGTCCTTGAGAGTTTGCTTCATCCAAAGAAGCTGAGAACAGCAAGATCCAGCAGCAATGTATTCAGATTCAGCAGTGGAGAGAGATACATAGTTCTGCTTCTTTGAAGACCAATAGACAAGTGATCGTCTCAGAAAGTGACATGTGCCTGATGTGGACTTGCGATCAACCTTGTCACCAGCATAATCAGCATATGAGAATCCAACTAGATCAAACTCTAAGCCCTTTGGATACCATAATCCTAGTGTTGGGGTGTAAGCCAAATGTCGAAGAATTCGCTTCATGGCTAAGTGATGCGATTCCTTTGGTGCCGCTTGGAATCGGGCACACATGCAAACACTAAGCATTATATCTGGCCTAGATACACATAAATAAAGTAAAGAACCAATCATGGAGCGGTACACCTTTTGATCGAACTCTTTACCATTGGCGTCGGGACTCAGGTGACTTTTGGTTGGCATTGGCGTCGTGTATCCTTTGCAGTTTTGAATTCCAAACTTCTTCAGGAAATCTTTGAGATATTTTTTTTGAGAGATGAAGATGTCGTTGCGTTGCTGACAGATTTGGAGACCCAGGAAGAACTTCAGCTCGCCCATCATGGACATTTGATATTGCTCTTGCATCATGTGACCAAACTCATCACTGTATTTCTTGTTGGTGTAGCCGAAAATAATGTCATCCATATAGATTTGGCACACAAACAGTTAACCAGCATATGTCTTCGGGAAGAGAGTAGGATCTATTGAACCAGGTTTGAAGCCTTTGCTCTTCAGGAAGTCTTTGAGTGTGTCATACCAAGCACGAGGGGCTTGTTTGAGGCCATACAGTGCCTTGCTGAGCTTGTATACCATATCAGGATGTTTTGGATCTTCAAAGCCAGGAGGTTGTGCAACATATACTTATTCTTCAATCTTTCCATTGAGAAAGGCACTCTTCACATCCATTTGATACAGAAGGATGTTCTGATGATTTGGGTAGGCTAGTAGTATGCGAATGGCTTCAAGCCTAGCCACCGGAGCAAATGTTTCATCGAAGTCAATCCCTTCCACTTGAGTGTATCCTTGTGCAACGAGACGATCCTTGTTTCTGACAACTTGACCACGCTCATCTTGCTTGTTGCGATATATCCATTTTGTGCCAATGATATTGTGCTTACAAGGATTAGGAAGCTTGACCAGTTCCCACACATTGTTCAGCTCAAATTGTTGAAGATCTTCTTGCATGGCTTGAATCCATTCAGATTCCATGAAGGCTTCAACAACTTTCTTGGGTTCAGAGATTGAGACGAATGCAAAATGCCCACAGAAGTTTGTTAGCTGAGTTGCTCTTTGCGTTTCCCTTGAACGAGTGAGTGGACCAGGTGCATTGATGCTGTCAATTATCTTCTCAATCTATACTTCATTAGCAACACGGGGATGTACTGGACGAAGATTTTGCCCTTGCGGATCATTATCTTCAGCTTCAGTATTGACTTTAGGCTGAGCATTGTCTTCTGGTTGACTTGGTCCAATGATGAGTTCATCTTCAGCCTGAGGTTCAGACGGTATGATCTCTCCAGTACCCATGAGCTTGATAGATTCTCTAGGAGGAACTTCATCTAGCACATTCGGCAGGTGCTCTCTTTGCGAGCAGTTAGTCTCATCGAACCGCACATCCACAGTTTCAACCACTTTATAGTGAAAGAGGTTGAAGACTCTGTAGGAGTGCGAATCCTTTCCGTTACCAAGCATAAAACCTTCACGTGCTTTTGGTGCAAATTTTGAAGTGTGATGTGGATCCTTGATCCAACACCTAGCGCCAAATACTCTGAAGTAACTGGCATTTGGTTTCTTACCAGTTAGGAGTTCATACGATGTTTTCTTTAGGAGCTTGTGAAGATAAACACGGTTGATGACGTGGCATGCAGTATCAATGGCTTCAGGCCAGACCTTCCATGGAGTCTTGTACTCATCAAGCATCGTTCGGGCCATCTCAATAAGGGTCCTGTTCTTGCGCTCTGCGATGCCATTCTGCCAAGGTGTGTAAGGAGCAGAGAACTCATGAGTGATACCCAAGGTATCCAGGTAAAGGTCGAGTCTGGTGTTCTTGAACTCAGTGCCATTGTCGCTTATAATATGCTTGATCTTGACGCCATAGTTCGTCATGGCATGATTGGCAAGCGTCTGAAGACATCCTGCACTTCAGTCTTGTAGAGGATTATATGCACCCAAGTATACCTAGAGTAGTCATCAACAATGATGAAGCCATAGAGCCAAGTAGTAGCATTGAGAGTAGAGTAGTGAGTAGGGCCAAATAAGTCCATTTGTAGCATCTCGAAGGGTTGAGATGTAGTCATGATTGTCTTCGAGGGATGCCTGGCTCTTGTCATCTTTCCAGCTTCGTAAGGACCACACACATAAACCTTCTTGAACTTGAAGCCTTCGATGCCGACAACATGCTTCTTCTTCATGAGAGTGTGCAAGTTCCTCACGCCAGCATGCCCTAGCCTTCGATGCCAAAGCCAACACTCTGAAGCTTTTGCTAGAAGACATACGGCCATCTGCGGTCCTGTTGAGAAATCTACCATATACAGATCATCTTTTCGATACCCTTCAAAGACTAGAGACTTGTCAGATTCCATCAGTACAAGGCAACGATATTTTCCAAATAGCACAATCATGTTTAAGTCACAAAGCAATGAGACAGACATTAAGTTGAAACCAAGGGAGCATCACTTTATCCATGTGTTGATCCCTTGATATTGCAACTCTACCTAGACCAAATACCTTGCTTTTACCAGTGTCAGCAAATGTGATGTGACTCTTGTCTGATGGACGTAGCGTTGAATCCATCAGAAGACTTCGATCGCCAGTCATGTGATTAGTGAATCCACTGTCCATAATCCATTCTGAAGTACGAGGTGTCGTAGCCTACAGTGCAGTTTGGGGGATAGGCTTCACCAAGCGAGTTGTGAAGCAGAAACATTTGACGAATAAGTGGAACATGGAAATTCAGTTCTTGGTTAGGATAGATAGGATGAGTGTCAAGGAATCCCGGAACGAAATACATAGTAAGACCATTTGGGCATTTTATCCTGCGCCCTACAAGATTTTTAAGGTCTCCAGCATTAGCTTTGGACGCCTTTGATTTTCGGCTAGAGACCTTTCCCTGCAAAAGAGAGTTAAGTTTTCTTAACCACCCACATTTTTAGGGGTGGCTTAGAAGCAATGAGTCTAAGTGCAGCATCTGAGAACTTCCACTTTGGAGCCCTAGTAAATAGCCTTGCAGGAGGTGAATAATACTCATAGGAATAAGCAGGAAAGTTCTTAGTTCTATGAACATAGCGGTTTGATGAACCACGCTCATATTCATGGGTTTGAGTATGATTTCCCTGCAAAACATTAATGTTAGGGTGACTCAGATGAGTCCTCAGTCTGTAAGAAGCTTTTGGACCATATGAAGCCTTTGATATGGGGTTTGTTTTCTTCAGAGGTGGTGTCATGATGACATTCACTAGAAGATTTTCAAGATAGCTTTTGGGTACCCATATCTTCTTCATAGGTGGCCCATTCCTGCAGTTAGTACCAATATACCTGGCAAACACTTCGCCATTCTGATTCTTGAACAGTTTATAGTTTGCATCAAAGGATTCATCAATGATAATAGGGTTAGCACAAGTGAAGCCAGATAGGGTGGATGGATCTACTGAAGGTTCCTTTGCAGCAACCCATGTGGTTTTGGGGTACTTCTCAGGCTTCCAGTAAGACCCATCAAAATTCATTTTCCTCTCGAACCCAACACCCTCTTTCCTAGGGTTTCGGTTCAGAATCTGCTTCTCGAGGACATCACATAATGTCTGATGTCCTTTGAGACTTTTGTATATCCCTGTCTCAAGCAGTGTCTTCAACCTAGCATTCTCATCAGCAATAGTAGTGGTGTCCTCAGCAGAGAGGTTAGTTACCACATTAGTAGTTGAAGATATTGCAACAGGGGTAGTAGTAGAACATTCAGCAACAGAGGCAGCGTTATCACGCTCAATGCATTTTAAACATGGTGGTTCAAATCCTTCCTGAGCGGGATTAATCTGTTGAGCGCGGAGTGACTCGTTTTCCTTTTGAAGATCTTCATGAGCCGATCTCAATTTCTCAAGTTCCTGCTTCCTTTGAAGATAATCATAGGAAAGCTTTTCATGAGAGGTTGAGAGCGATTCATGTCGACCTTCAAGTTTCTGGTACTTAACAAGAAGATTTTTTATGTCTTCAATTAAGGACTGAGTCTTAGTCATTTCCGCGTCCAACAGGTCATCGCTTTTGTCTAACAATTTTTGAATATGTTCCATAGCTTTTTGTTGTTCAGTTGCAATCTTAGCAAATGTTTTGTAACTAGGTTTGGATTCACCATCAGAGTCATCTTCACTTGATGTTTGAAAGTAAGCATCGCATGAGTTTACCTTGGCACCACGTGCCATGAAGCAATAGGTGGGAGCCGAGTCGTCCTTGTCATTGTCATCAGTGTTGGTGACGGAGCCATTGTCTTTAGAGTTGAAGATGGACTTGGCGATGTAAGTTGTAGCTAGATCCAGACTCGCAACACCAGAGTCGGACTCCTCCTCAGACTCCACCACCGCCTCCTCAGAAGCAGACTCCTCCTTTGAATCCATCTCCTTGCCAACAAAAGCACGAGCCTTGCCAGATGAGCTCTTCTTGTGTGATGAAGACTTGGAAGAAGACTTTGAGGATTTCTTCTTCTTCTTGTCATCGGAATCATATTCTTTGCTCTTCTTCTTCTTCTTCTTCTCATTGTCCCACTGTGGACACTCAGAGATGTAGTGACCAGGTTTCTTGCACTTGTAACAGGTTCTCTTCTTGCTGTCATGGGTGGAAGCTTCATCATTTCTTGAGCTGGATCGTGAAGACTTTTTGAAGCCTTTCTTCTTGGTGAATTCTGGAACTTCTTCACAAGCATAGCAAGCTCCTTTCCAATGTCTTCAGGATCACCAGAACTGCAGTCAGATTCTTCTTCAGACGAGGAAACAGCCTTTGCCTTCAAAGCGCGAGTTAGGCCATAGTTGGGGCCATAGATATCTCGTTTCTCAGATAGCTGAAACTCATGTGTGTTGAGCCTCTCAAGTATGTCAGACGGATCGAGAGTCTTGAAGTCAGGGCGTTCTTGTATCATCAGGGCTAAGGTGTCAAATGAGGTGTCAAGTGATCTCAGTAGTGTCTTGACAATTTCATGCTTCGTGATCTCAGTGGCGCCGAGTGCTTGAAGCTCATTTGTGATATCAGTGAGGCGGTAAGATGTGAGATGGACGTTTTCATTGTCGTGTCTCTTGAAGCGGTTGAAGAGGTTGCGGAGGACACTAATCCTTTGATCTCGCTGAGTTGAGACGCCTTCATTGACCTTGGAGAGCCAGTCCCAGACTAGCTTCGAGGTTTCCAGAGCACTCGCACGACCATACTGTCCTTTGGTCAGATGACCACATATGATGTTCTTGGCGGTAGAGTCCAGTTGAATGAACCTCTTGACATCAGCAAGAGTGACACCTTCACCAGTCTTGGGAACGCCGTTCTTGACGACATACCACAGATCGACATCAATGGCTTCAAGATGCATGCGTATCTTATTCTTCCAGTAGGGATATTCAGTGCCATCAAAGAGGGGGCACGCAGCGGAGACTTTGATTATCCCTGCAGTCGACATAGCTAAAACTCCAGGTGGTTAAACTGAATCACACAGAACAAGGGAGTACCTTGCTCCGATACTAATTGAAAGGGCTAGTTATCGACTAGAGGGGGGTGAATAGGCGATTTTTATGAAAGTCTTCAAAACATGGGAGTTTCAAAGACAAACGATAGAAATGACACTATTCGTATGCAGCGGAAGGTAGACTACACTAGACAAGCCATAGTCAAGTATTCAATGAAGGGAAAGCACGAAGACTATCAGCAGCTAGGTAGTAAGGATCAAGATGGAAGATATTATGAAGCCAATCAGACCAAGTAGTCATGCAGTGAAGTCAAACAGATAATGCAAGCAAGCAATGACTTCACGAAGACCAATTGTAAGTAAAGAGAAGTGAGAGATAGAACCAGTCGCTTGGAGGAGATAGAGATTTGTTCGACCAGTTCCAGTTGCTGTGACAATTGTACGTATGGTTAGGGAGGCTGAGATTCGACTCAGAAGACCGCGTCTTCACCTTATTCCCCGTGAGCTAAGGACACCCAGTCCCCACCCAATCACCCAGGTAAGTCTTCGAGGTAGACTTCCAAACCTTCACAGACTTCGTTCACCGGCAATCCACAATGACTCTTGGATGCTCAGAACGTGACGCCTAACCGGCTAGAGGATTCACAGTCCTAAGTGTAACAAGTCTTCAGATCACGCGGACAGAAAGACTTTAGTGATGCCAAACACTCTTTGGGCTCTGGGTGGTTTGGGCTTTGTCCTCGCAAGGATTCTCTCTCACAAGCTTCGCAGGTGGGTTGCTCTCAAACGACAAAAGCCGTGCACTAACTCTGAGAAGCCACCAATTTATACTGTACGGGGTGGGCTATTTATAGCCACTGGGCAACCTGACCTGATTTGTCCGAAATGACCCTGGGTCACTAAGGAACTAACACGTGTTCTAACGGTCAGATTTCAAACACACACGACAGCTTGACTTGGGCTACAAGTAAAGCCGACTCATCCGACTCTGGATAAGATTTGCTCTCATTGTCTTCGCTCGAAGACATAGGATTTGGTTGAGCATCACTTCAGTCACTCTGACTTTGTTCACTTGGACCCCACTTAACAGTGCGGTGGTTCCTATGACTCAACAAAGAAGAAAAGGAAACAACAAAATAGCTAAGTCTTCACGCTCCATAGTCTTCATGCGATGTCTTCTCATGTCATAGTCTTCAACGTGAATAGCTTCACAGACCACGATTGTCTTCAATGTCTTCACACATTTTTAGGGGTCATCTTCGGTAGGTAAACCGAATCAATGAGGGACTACTACCTATGTTATCCTGCAAATCTCGCAAACACATTAGTCCCTCAACCAGGTTTGTCGTCAATACTCCAAAACCAACTAGGGGTGACACTAGATGCACTTATAGTCGCGCGTCCTCTCATTGTCTGCCGTGACCCATATGTCAGCCGGCCAACCACCGTTCATGGTCATAGTAAATGTGCCCACCTACTTCGGGCCTGCTTGGCAGTGGGTGGAAGGGCCGCGTGCCCATCCTTTTACCGAAAAAGGATTTCACCCCGCTTTATAAATAAAGCAACCACCGAGGACAAAGTCCACAAGGTATCATCCGAAACACACACACACCCAGCGCCACCGCGCGAAGGTCTAACAAAAACGCACGAAACACAACAGACAACACAGGTTCAGTTGTGGGCACAACACAACAAGCCCAACAAAGCAACAAGGAACGCATAGACAACAAACGGCGGCGGCATCGATGACGAAGAAGAGCTAATCTGGCTCAGGCGGTGGTGGGGGGAGCGGTGGAGCCATCCGGAGAGCCATCGCGTGAAGCTGGGTGATGATAGAGGTGATGGCGTCTCTCTCCCTGGGGCGGCTAAGCAGCCGCCAAAGCTGCAAGTAACCAGACCATCTGAACAAAGCGTCAGTAGCACGACGAAGAGGGATACACCGAATCACATGTTTATTCCTAACAGTCCACATCATCCAGGCAAGGACCCCAATGGTCAGCCACCTAATGTGGCGCAACGTGGGGGAGGGGGGATCGCGTGGAGTTCGACAAAGAGAGCAGGGAAGTTGGTATGGTCCCAGCTTCCGCCCACAATCTCGTGGAAACGGCTCCATAGGAACTGCGCAGACACGTAGGTGAAGAAGATATGGTTCGAATATTCTTCAGGCCCACAGAGCGGGCAATGCCCATCACCAGGGCCATTGTGCTTTAGAACCTCAACGCTAGAAGGGAGGCGGTCGTGAATCCATTGCCACAGGAAGAGCCTAATTTTCAAGGGGAGGCGAATCTCCCAAATGGAGGAAAGAGCCTCATGGTCGAGCGAGGGGGCGATGGCCAGATAGAGAGATTTGGTGAAGAATTGACCGGATGGCTCAAGGTGCCACCTGGCGCGGTCATCGTCAGACGTGAGCTCCGGCTCATGGAGAGCAGTACGGTCAAGCAACTCCTGCCAGTCCACATTCTCAGCAGGACCAAAAGGCCTTCGAAACGCAAGCCGCCCTAAGTCCATAAGGGCGGTCGCCATGGAGATCTGAGGGGCAACCGCGATGGAGAACATGTCCGGGAAGCGGGCCGCCAGGGGCGTGTCACCAGTCCAGCGATCGAACCAGAACAGCGTGGTGGTGCCGGAACCAATCTCGATCGAGATCCCGATCTGGAGGACAGGGAGGAGCTGAATGATGCATTGCGAGAACTGGGAGCCCCTAGATCGCTGACAGAAGACAAGAGGCTGGCCTCGGAGGTATTTCTGCTGAATAATGCATAGCCACAGGCCACCATCTCCGTTGCTAATCCTCCAGAGCCACCGAGTCAGAAGGGCAATATTCATGCGTCTGGAGGACATGATCCCAAGGCCGCCCTGGTCGCGAGGTTTGCAGATCTCGGACCACCTGACCATGTGGTATTTCTGCTTATCACCCTCGCCGGCCCAGAAGAAGCGCCCTTGAACGGTTGCAATCTCGTGATGAAGAGTCTCCGGAAGGTTGTAGAAGCTCATGATGAATAATAGGAGGCTGGAGAGGGATGAGTTAATGAGCATCGTACGTGCTGCTTTCGAGAGTCACCGACCCTGCCAGGGCTCGACCAGGTGTTGGAGCTTCCCCATCGTGGGGCGTAGCTCGGCCACCGTAAGCCTGGCGTCACTAATGGGTATCCCTAGATAAGTCGTGGGGAAGCACCCAAGCTGGCAGTTAAGCCGATCCGCTATGCTCTGTCGCTCGTCTTGGGCGTAGCCCAAGACCATAACCTCACTCTTGTCGAAGTTGATCCTAAGGCCGGACATCTGCTAGAAGCACAATAAGAGGAACTTGAGGTTCGAGATATCACTCTTAGAGCCCTCCACCATGATAATGGTGTCATCTGCATATTGGAGGAGGGAGATTCCGTTGCCTCCAACAAGCTGTGAGACAATCCCCTTAATGTGTCCCGCCGCCTTCCCCTTATCGAGTATGACCGCCAGCGCATCGACAACTATGTTGAACAGGAATGGGGAGAAGGGGTCGCCCTGGAGGACCACACAGAACATGGGGAAGAACGGGCCGATCTCCCCATTAATGTTCACCGCGGTGCAGCCAGAAGAGACCGTCTGCATAACTCTGTTCACCCACCTATCGTCAAAGCCCTTCCAAAGCAAACATTCCCGAAGGAAGGTCCAGCTGACCGTGTCATAAGCCTTGTGGAAGTCCAGTTTTAGGAAGACTGCCTTGAGGTGTTTGGAGTGCACCTCATGGAGAGCTTCGTGGAACACTAGGACTCCATCAAGGATATAGCGGCCTGGATGAAGGCCGACTGATCAGGGTGAGTGATCCGGTCAGCTATAGGGGCCACCCTAATGGCGTACCCCTTGGCGAGGATGCGGAAGATGACGTTACTGTAATTGGCCAAAATTGCCGGATGTCCGAGGCTCCCGTCACCTTAGGGATGAGAGTGATTACCCCATAATTCAGTCGGCCGAGGTCAATGGTCCCAGCCATGAACTCGTAGAATAGGGCCATCACCTCAGGTTTGATCACCTCCCAGAAGGTCTGGAAGAACTTCACTGGGAGGCCATCCGGGCCTGGAGCCGAGGAGGGGTTCATGCCCTTAATAGCCGCCCAAACTTCCTCCTCCAAGAATGGGGCCGTGAGGGCCGCGTTATCTGCAGGCGAGACGCAGCAGTGGGCAGGCCAAATGTCTTGCGCAAGGGCAAGACCTCCCTGAGGGGAGGTAGAGAATAGGTCTCTATAGAAGCCATCAACATGCGCCCGGATGTCCTCCTGCCGCTGAAGGAGGGTCGGACCATCCCATAGGAAGGGGATGGAATTACGGAGCCTACGGCCATTAGCAATAGCCTGGAAGTAGGCAGTACTAGCATCCCCCTTGAGGACCCAATTCTGCGTACCTCGCAAGTGCCAGTAGGCCTCCTCGTCAGTGTACATGACAGTGAGCTGATCTTCCAAGTCGTATCTAACCATCCATTCGTCTGCCAAAAGACCAGCGGTGTCAGCCCGCAGGTCGAGTGCCTGGATGCCCTCAAGGAGAGCCTTCTTCCGGTCACGAATGTCCTGACCCACGTTTGCACCCCACCCTTTCATGAATTGCCGCGACCACTTGGCGCAGAAATGCCAAGAATCGACGGCCGACAGAGCCCTATGGGGGGTGTCCCTTGCCTCACGCCACCTGGCGACCACCGTGACGGTGAAGCCTGGTTGATGCAACCAGAAGGTCTCAAAATGGAAGCGTGGCGGCAGAGGGGGGCGCTCATTCTCTGAACAGAGGAGAAGGGGAACATGGTCGGAACCAATCCACGTAATCGCCCGCAGCGATGCTAGGGGACACCGAATGTCCCACTCAGGGGAGGCAAAAACTCGATCAAGGACCGAGCGAGTCGGATCAACTTGGCAGTTAGTCCAAGTGAACCTGGCCCCGACACGATCGAGTTCCCGCATCCCCATATCAGCGATGCAATCATTGAATAATTGCATCCAAGGAAAGTTCACTAGGTTATTGCTCTTGTCTTCTTCCGTCCGGATGAGGTTGAAATCACCGCCCACTACTACCGGAAGCTGGGCCGACGCAACCTTCCTCCGGAGCTTAGCGAGGAAGGTGTTCGACCTGCGGTGGTCGGCCGGACCATAAACCGCAATTATCTCCCATTTAAAACTTAAGGACCTTTCGAAGACCTCCATGCTAACAAAGAACTCGCCTCGGTCCATGCCCCGAACCTCAAGGGTGGCGTCCTTCACACCTAGGAGAGGATGCCACCTGAGTGATCCCTACTCCCACTAGAAGGGAGCCAGTGCCAGGCGAACAGGTCAGAGCTCAGATACTCAAGTTCCGACAGGGAGAATTCAGTATGCGTCGTTTCTTGAATGGCTACAATGTCGATTCACATGTACTCAATGAGTTGGCGGCACCGACCATCTTGGCCGAAATCGCGGATGTTCCAGAATAAGGCTCGCATCACGCATCCATCGGGGGGCTGCTTGACCCCAACACACGTGAGGCGCTCTAGGTGCAGAGGGCGGCGGTACGGGAGCGAGTGCGGCCCCAGATCTCAGCCGGGGTAGCCGACGCACGGGGAGGGGCGCTCAGGGTGGTCCCGAGCAACGCTCCAGTGGCGGGAGGAGGGCGTGCACGGGCCTCAGCGAGCCGACCATCAAGGATCTCCCGTGCACGGATGGCTTCTATCTGGACTAGCGGGAGGGCAACCTCCCCGCGGAACACTATGGCCGAGTCCGCTGCCACCTTAACGAGGTGGCCAAGCGGAGCCGACTCCAAAGCAGAAAAGGAGCATGAAGCAGAGGTGGTCGGGATGATCATGGTACCTGACTCGAAGTTCCGGGCAGCGGCCCGAAGGGCCGCCATCTCGGGGATAGGAAGGGTCGAACCACCCGTCGGCCTGGCCGCCTCAATTCAAGCACTGCAGCGCAAAGAGGACACTGGGGTCGAGGTCGAACGACCCCTCCTGGAGTAGGCCGTAGTCCGAGGGGGAGGGGGAGGACCGGCCATCGGAGTGGTCACCACCACTGCTAGGCCCACGGAAGCAGAGCTCGAAGGCGCCAGGAGAGGAGCAGGGGTCGTCACGCAGGGAACGACAGGGGAGGGAGGTGGGTCCGCAGGTGTCTCATCCACCACGGGCGGACTAACCGGTCGAGCCGGAGAGCCAGATGCGACCTCCGGAGGCACCAGAAGAGGCGATGTCGGGTCTAGGGCCGAGACCCCAGCGACGCCAACTAGAGATCGGGCGCGGGAGGGGGGGGGCGGGGTCGGGTCGAGCAGCACCGAGTCGGCCCTGGCTGGAGAGGAGGCGAAGAGTCGAGGGAGATGATGTCGGGGGAGTGGGGCGAAGAATCCGGAAAGACCTGGAGGCTAGCATAAGAGGGGTCGATGCCATCATCGGGGGACGGGGAGCCGCCGCGTGGGTACGACCCGCCCCACCCCCACCCCTGGCGGCTGGCACAGGTGGCTGGTCATGGTGGGGGCTGTCCTCGGAGTCGTCGTCGTCGTCCGAGCCAGAGGGGTGGCCGTGGCGAGGGTCGCGGTCGCTGCGGTGGCCACCAGCGCCACCCCCATCTGGGCCGCCCCCAGGAAGTTGTCGTCAGTGCGAGGGCGGCCAATGTGGTTGGGGGGCTCGGGGGAGATGCGGAGGTCAAAGCCCTGGTCGTTGAAGAACACTCAGATGGTGGCACGGAGCTTGGAGGAGTCGAGAGATTTGACCTTAACCCGGACCTCCTCCTCCTTGTGGAGGGAGAGCTCATCGACCACTACCACCTTGCCGAGGATGCGAGACATGTTCCGGATGACCCGCTCGGAGCAGGCGATGTCCGGGAGGCCACCAATGAGGATACAGGTTGTGTCCAAGACCGCGACCGCCAAGGGGTCCCGCACCGGCACGGAGATGTCCACCACTAACTTGTTGAGAGCTAGGGTGATGTCTCCGCTGCGGGTGCCGTACCCGTGGTTGAACACGTCCAGGAAGACGACCGAGAACTGGCCTTCAGAGAGTAGGTGACCTACCAATCCCAGGTGTAGTGGTAGAGGTGGTTGAGCTCGGCCTCAATCATCTCCGGCGAGGCCACCCCATCCTTCACGGTAACAATGGCCAGGAGCGATGGTGAGGGGGCAGGGATGTCGGGCACCTCGATGTGGAAGTAGACGAGGCCCTCAATCCCGTGCCCGTACATCATCAGCTCCTCCGCCACCGGATGGTCAGGGCAAAGGAAGGCGGGATGGTCCGGGTCCGAGCAGAGGTAGCAACATTGAGGGCGGGTACATGCCACCTGAGAGTGACCAGAGAGGCCGCAGTTGAAGCACTTGACGAGGTCGGAAGAGCGGTCGTCCGGGAGGAGAGCGGTCATAGTCGAGGCGGCGAGATCCCGGGTGGCACCTTGGCCGGGGCAGTGCCGTTTGCGCGTCCAAGATCGCGCTTCTTCTTGTGCTTGCCACCGGGCCGGCCCTGTCCCACCCCATTGCCGGCCGGGGGGAGACTCGGCTCGCCCCAAGGTGGCTGCTAGCAGCGAATCGCAGCGGCAGTGGGAGGGGGGCCTGCTGCCCATGGGAGCGGCCAGGGGAACGAGCGCGGCCGCCCCGGGCCGGGGAGCGGCTAGCATCCCAACGGTGCGGAGGGGAAGGTGACCAGCGTCGAGCCTCGCGCCGGTCCGCGGCTGGGGGAGGCGAGCGGGAGCGGGAGCGGCCACGGCGGTCCACGCGAGGAGGAGATCGGCGTGAGGGGAGCGGTGGTCGTCCTGGGCAGGAGACCGGCACTCGTCGCGGGAGGAGAGCTGTCGGCGGAGCTCGGACTCATGGCAAACCGCGTCGGGGGACAGGCAGGAGGATTCGCGCCGCTCCTCCGCACGGGAGGGTTCAGGGCGGCGGTCGTCGGCGCGCCGCTTGGGGCGCGTCCCAACGTCGTGCCACTCGTGGGTCATGGGGGCCGGCGGCGACGGGGGAGGAAGCGAGGTGTTGGCGGCGAGGGACGGGAGAGCAAGGGTTAGGGCACGGGAGGAATGGGATGGGGGGCGAGGGAAGCCCGCAGGCAGCCAAATAGGCCTGATGGTCAGGCAGACCGGCCCACCAGGACCGCAACTAAGGCTGGGCCCGGAAGCGGAGCTTCCAGCACAAGCCCATGGCCCAAATCTAGGCCCAACACTAGGGCGGCCCACGATCGGGCGTCCCAGCCAGCGAGACAGGGCAGTAGCGACTAGGGTTTCCCCTAGTGCTGCGGCCGCCGGTACGGCCGCGATCGGCGCCGGTGCAGGGGCTCCAGTGTCCATGGGGCGAGGATGAGGGTTGCTGGGCGAATAACGAAGCGAGGAGGTGCCAAAAGCCGCGATGAACGGCCGAAACGGCGAGGAGCGGGCGACCACCGGTGGAGATGACGCCGCCGGGAAGGGGGCATGCCGAGAGCCAGAGGAAGCTGCCGCCGAGCGCCATGAGGACTGGGCACGACCCAGGTCGGACCGCCCCGCGACGCCCCATGCCGGAGCGCGACGGCGGCGAGCGGTACGCGACCGAGGGTCGGCCCTTTGGCCAGGCGTCGGGAGGAGGGGGAGCGATATCGGCTGCGAGCATGGAGTGGGGAAGGGACTCCTCGAGTCGGCGCGTCGACCAGCGTTGGGCGCAGCACAGCCCGGCGAGCCGGGGGTGTACGCCGGACAGTGGGACGGCCAGCGGCGGAGTCATCATCCTCCACCAAATCCGCCCAGCGCAACGGCATCGACTCCATGTCGGGGGCGGTAGAGCACGGGGCGGGCGGCCCAGCAGCCAGCATCCGCGGGGCGTCGGGAGGCGGGGGCGTTAGAGATGCCTGGAGCACCACATGGTGGCGGAGGCGTCGGCGCGGGCATGCCAGCCGCGGCTGGCGCGGCGCCGATAGGGTCGTGGGAGGAGAGCACCAGAGCCATCGACTCGTCCTATTTGATCGATGGGGTCCGCGCTCGTCCTTTTAATGCAAGCGTGCGAAGGGGCCGACCTCATCCACTCCCATCGCCCGTCTCCATCTTGCATCGCCTGCTCCCTCGCCGGCGACCAGGAACCCTAGCCATCCATCCAGCAAGCCAACCATGAGGATCTTCAATGAGAAGGGGAAAGGCAAGTGCAGTGTCGACGCCAGCTCTTCCCGCGCGCCTCCTCCAACGCCGCTGCCGACTCTGTTGGGTAAGTTGCATAGAAAACAAAAGAAATCTACGCACATGCAAGATCTACCCATGGAGATGCATAGCTACGAGAGGAGCATCTACATACCCTTGTAGATTGGTAAGCGGAAGTGTTTATCAACGCGGTTGATGCAGTCGTACACCTTCACGATCCGTCCCGATCAAGTATCAAACGTACGGCACCTCCGCGTTCAGCACACGTTCAACTCGATGACGTCCTCGCCTTCCGATCCAGCAAGAGAGGCAAAGTAGTAGATGAGTTCCGGCAACACGATGGCGTACGTGATGATAGTGGTGGTGAAGAATAATCTTCGCAGGGCTTCGCCAAGCACAATGAAAACTATGACGGAGGATAAACTAGAAGGGGCGGGGTTGCCGACACACGACTTGGTGAATCTTGATGTGTTCCGGGGCTAGCCCTGCCCCTCCATTTATATGTTGAGTCCTGGGATCGTTTCTTGGAGAAAGAGTCTCCTCAAAGTCAGTTTAGCCTGCAAGGCAAGAGTCCTTCCCGGACTCCTGGACCAGACGCCAGGGTCCTTGGCGTCTGGCCCCTTGGCTTCCGCAAAGCTGCCTTTTGCACCTTCCTAAAGCCCTATGGGCTTTACCCCATGGCCCAATTAAAGTTTAATCATACCCGAACATTTCGGGAAACATCTGAAACCCCTTTCGTTGAATTCCGGAACCATTCCATAGACCAAACACTATTATCCCTTATATCAATATTTACCTCTAGACTATTCCGGAGCTCCTCGTCATGTCCGTGATCTCATCCAGGACTCCGAACAGCATTCAATCATCTCCACCCTGCACTGTGTCTGTTGCATGCACGTCCATTGCCACAAGCACCACATTCGCATCTGCCGGCCTTCTGCTACTTGAGCGGCGATTTTGTTGTGCCTTATCTTCTAGGCGAACGTGATCGCTGAATCCACCTCCATCGCCGTCTCTGGCAACTTCTTGTACGGGTCCATGCATCGGCGGCAACAGGAAATTGGGTGGAGAGCGGTAGGAGGGAAGAGGAGAGTGGTGGATTGTGTTGCAGAAATAGTGCAACTAACTATAAAAGCGCGGGCTCCGGCTTAGTTTTGGGTGGGCCTGGGGTGTCGGATTCATACAGGGATGGTGTCTGGACTCTCCCAAAGCCACCTGGTTTGGTTCTAGTTTGTGGGAAAACGGCGGTCTGAGAGCAACACCAACGCGACGACCCATTCCATATGCGCGTGTCCGTTTGGGTCGCTGTTACGTCTCCAATGTATCTATAATTTTTTATTATTCCATGCTATTATAGTATCAATCATGGATGTTTTATATGCAACTTTATGCAATTATATATCAGTTTTTGAGACTAACCTATTAACTTAGTGCCTAGTGTTAGTTGTTGTTTTCTGCTTGTTTTTGGATTTTCAGGAAACCGATATCAAACAAAGTCTAGCCGAAGAAAAAACTATGGATTAATTTTTTCTGGACCAGAAGAGACCCTAGAAGGTTCGGGAGAAGATCTGACTAGCCACGAGGGAGCGACAAGCTCGGGAGTTGCACCCTAGGGAGGGCCCCTCGGGCTTGTGGGCCCCTCGTGGCGCCTCTTGACCTAATTCCACCTCTATAAATACTCAAATATTCCCCTGACATCAGAGAGCCACCCGAAATACTTTTTCCCCGCCGCAAATTTCTATCCCACCAGATCCCATATGGAGGCCTTCTCCGGTACTTTGTCGGAGGGGGAATCGGTCACAGAGGGGCTCTACATCAACCTTACTGCCCTTCTAATGATGTGTGAGTAGTTTACCACATACCTACGGGTCCATAGTTGATAGCTAGATGGCTTCTTCTCTTTCTTTAATCTTGAATACTTGGTGCAATTTCCTTGGCATAATGGCTCGCTGGTCTTCCACACGGAGGTTGGTTCGCAGCCGCTGCCGCCAAAGATTATTGCCACATGCCCGGCAGATAAGCTCTACGGCGGCTACCATCTTGAGGAATGCGACTCGCAGATCCTGCTTGTCGGGTATACCGACAGCTCCATGACACACATTTTGATCTACAAGCACGAGGACCTCATCTTGTAGAGGTTTGTCCCAGTAACAACCATTGGAGACCGAGCCCTCTTCCTTGAGGATAGGAGCATGAGTGTCCCCTCTAAGGCCTTGTACAATGGGAGATGCTTAGAGGAGGTGCTTAGAGAAATAAACCAGGCTTTTCTTAAGCACCGGTGCTTATTTATAGAGGATAGACGCTTAACTAAGCGTCTCTCCTGTAGAAATAGGCACCGGTGCTTCAGAAAAACTCGGTTTATTTTCGTAAGCACCTCTCTAAACACCTCCCATTGTACAAGGCCTAAGGCATTGCCAACCATCGTTGCTGCTTGCTGAGACAGTTGTGTATACATATCCAGACATCCAGTGAATGGCCGTTTTGCGCAATACTGTCTCAGTACCGGTGCTTGGTCTCAACCATTCGATGGATATAGTGATGGCTTTAACCCAGGTCCTTATAGCCTCATGCAACATGTCATTAGCTGCTACATTCGCAATGTTTGGTATGCCAGAGGCCCTATTTTGTGTGTCATCACAATTGTTCCCTGGATCATCTTATTTATTTACTGTGCCATTCTTCTTGTGATCCTTTTAGGAACAAAGGGCTGGTATATTCTGAAAAGGAAACCAGAAAACCTGGATGGCTTTGCTGGAAGGTGAAGAGAAAGCTTCGCATTTGGGTAAATCTTACTCACAATTAATGCTCGGTCTTTTGTACCAACAACATGATAGTTTTAGTTACCACCTCTGCTTTTATTCTCTTATAGTTATAAATAACCAACCAGCCAGCTAGTCACAATAGTTTATGCCCTCGATCAAACCCCAACTGAAAAAAAAACCTCGACAGTCAGAACCGAGATTTTGAATCGTTTAAAATTTCAGGCTCCACGTAGCCAGCCCGGTAACCAAAAATCAACTCTTAGAACCGGAAATTGCCTAGGCAGGATATGTTTGGTACCGTGAAAACACCTGAGCTAATAATAACGTACACATTACTTAAATCACATCAATTAGTAATTAGTATAAACCTCTTGCATCTACGATTGACAGGCACAGGCTGGTGAAGACAGATGAGATGGAAGACTTGCAAGTACAGCGACCGTACATTTTCATCAGCACAAGGATGGATGGTCTACTTGGGAGATGTGAGTTTGCTGGTGTCGCTGGACGAGTCCCCGCTCACCAGTTCATGGAACGCCTCCACTTTCACAGGTGGCACCCGCATGTCGTACGAGTTCCTACAACACAGCGCGGATCAAGGGATTGAAGCAGTTGATGGCGGCATAAAACCGGCAAAGAACTGGGGATACTTACATCGACTGCGGCGCTTGTTTGAACTGCTGCGCTAGCTGGACTTGGGCGCTCTGGTTTCCAGACATGCCCAGCTGCTGCTGCGCTAGCTGGACTTGGGCGCTCTGGTTTCCAGACATGCCCAGCTGCTGCTGCGCTAGCTGGGCTTCGGTGCTCTGGTTTCCGGACATGCCCAGATGCTGCTGAAGCTGCTGTTGCTGGTGGTGGTGGTGCTGCTGGAGCTGTTGCTGCTGCTGGTGGTGGTGCTGCTGGAGCTGTTGCTGCTGCTGGAGTTGTTATTGCTGCTGCTGCGGCTGGAGCGGCTGCTGCTGCTGCTGTTGCTGGTGGTGTTGTTGAAGCTGCAATACCTGCTGTTGCTGGAGCTGCTTCTGTTGCTGCTGCTGCAGTAGCTGCTGGTGCCTCAGCTGCTGCATATGTTGTTGTTGTCTGGTGAGAGATCCGTACGGGCTATCAATTTGTGAATCCATGGTGTTCTCGAGCTTCACGTTTACCAGGGCCTGGGTTTTGTCCGACATCGTAAGAGCGCCGCGGGGGGGCATCATTTGGTTCCGCCTCATCCACTGTTGTTGCTGCAGCAGCTGGTGCTGCTGCTGTGCTGTCAGATTCTGGTTATGGATAGTCATTTGAGGAGTGTACTGCCTCTGGAGCTGCCAATTAAACATATTAACTGTGTGTTAATGTTAGGGGCAGCATGAGAAAATGATGTTATGGTTTCACAGAGAAGACATTTCCGAAAACAGTAATAGTTTCAAGTGTGTGCATAGATGATAAAAAGAATAGCATAGAACTCGCTAGGTCGCAGCGGCGCATCCTGGCTGACCAAGGTTCGAATCCCATCAGGAGCGAATTTGTGGTATCTCACCCGGGTGGGCTCTCTCTTAATATATTGTCCATGGGATCCTCCCCATTGGATCACAATAAAAAGAATAGCAACCATTTGACTAAAAAAAAAGCTTCAAACAGTGGCTAATCAAACAAACAAATGTAGCAGAAGCAAAATAGTTCCCATCACTGTGATTAGTGACCATTCAAAACCAGCCGGGTGTCACAAAACCAGCTGGTTCAGTGGGCGAATGTAGAGACTGAATTCTAGAACCACTCCCAGTTCAATGGGTAGCCAATCACAGTGAATGGCCATACATGAGTTCTAGGAGTTGGTTCCAAGTTGCAAGAGTTAGCAGAATTTTTCTTTATATGACTGAACAATTAGAAGAATACCCAAATCTCAAAGATACTTGCACTAATTATAATTTGTAAGTGCCTCTAAAAATAGAAGTATCAGCAAGATTACACAGCTGTCGCGATGACCAGCCAGAAACCAATATCCATTCTCATCAAGTGAATTTACTTGTGGGCAGCTTAGCCAAAGAGCTTGTTTACACTACAACACGTTAATAACACAAAACGTTCTGTTCAGGGCGTTTTTATAAACACTTCAGAATAGCATCTAAGAAGGTGTTCTATCAGGTTCGCCCCAAATCATCTCTAGCTTAAGGCATTTCTGGAAAACACTTCGGACTGGATGAAGCTGTCAGGGCATTTTATGCAAATCACCACAAAACACAGCTGTGGAGGCGTTTTCTGGAAGCCTCAAATTGAAAGAGATTTTGAGGCATTTGTAAGAAACGCTGTCAATGGAGGGGACATGCCCGTTTATGTATCAGTAAAAAGGGCATATGGATTTCTTGCCAATAACATTACCTTTCTTGGTCTGGTGGTAAGTGCGCCACAATGTTTTCCAGCCGATGCAGCGTTCGAATCATGCATGCCTCTCTATTTATACAGTTTTTTTTTCTCGCGCGAGGTTGTTTTAGTCCCATACTGCTTGGCGAGAAAGTGTTGGAGGTAGTTAAAAGGGTGCAAACATAAGCAGTGTTTCAGAAATGACAAGTACTGATGCCATTTCCCTCGCTAATGGGCTTGTCTAGTCAGATTTAATTTAAATTCTCAGCCTGGAAAGAAAGATAGATAGCCATTTGGGACAGAAAAGATAAAAAGAGACAAAGAGAAGAAGACCCCGTTAATTCTGTTTTTCGATTTTGATCGAGAAGTTTAGAGCGCTTTAGGAAATTGCCCCGAAACCTCATTTGTGGCGTCTGTAAAATGCCGCTGAATACCACATCTTTCAAGGCGTTACTGGAAAACGTCTCAGTTGACTTTCCCCTTCATGAGCTTCTCTAGCATTTTATAGAAATGCCACACAAAACAATCGGAGGCATTTTTACGTCTTCCAGAGGCGTTTTAGAATGCCGTTGTAATACTATAAATGTTGTGGTATTAGTTGGTTGAATCCATCAACTTTGGACAATTGTGGGTACATGCTTTTTAAATATAGTAGGATAAACAACTAATCCTTCTGAGGAAGGAAAAATTGACAGTAGTGTACAGAAATGGTAGAAAAAGAAGGTAAGCAATGTATACACAACATTTAGATACGTTATAACTGAGCATCTTTCCTCCTCTCTCAGGCTATTAGCATTTCTAGCCGTCCGATCAGCACTTTTAAGCGTTTTTAGTCGTCCGATTAAGGGTGAACACCACTTACACTTGGTTCGCTCGCTACGAACGAGCGCTATCGTGACGGGCCGCTGCTCTGGCGACAATTTTGGGCGTCCGCTGTTAAATTGGGCCTAATGGGCCTGAGCTGTCTTTGTACATGCATCCAAAAAGCTGGACTCTCCACGGTCCACGCAACCCTCGTTCTGTTCGCAAGGTCCCAACCCTAGCGTGGCGGCGGACGATGGGACGATGCACTACTCCCGTGGCGACGGCGCTGGGCTCCGACGACACAAGGACCTCCTTCATGTCCGACCTCTCATGCCAAGACTATGGCACTCCCACCATTGGTGCCGCTGACCAAAACATCGAGCGACCTCCCAGCGAGATAGAGCTGGATCGGTCGGCCTATTATTGCAGAGGAAGGTCAACGAACTGATTTGAGACAGAGAACAGAGGTAATGGTTCGATCCAGCAAACGCGGGCGAAGTGGGGCCGGTCGGATGATGCGCTCAGCGAGGCGAGGCGAGGCGAGGCGATGAGAAACTGCCTAATCATGCGGGTAAAGTGCAGTTGATGCAGCAAGGAGTGATGGAAAGCATCAAATACCGCTGTTGAGTAGAAATTTATTTCGATATGCGCAGGCGTGGAAACTGAAGCATCAGTTCTCGGTACCCATTCATGGCAGCTAATGCGCACCTCCCGCCATCTCTTGATATATGTTTGCATCTAATTGGCTTCCAATGATACGGGTGTGCGCATCCCTCCCAACCTCTCCCATCCCCTCCCCCTGCCTATCTACCCATCAACCTTTGAAGATATGTCCACCGGTAGCGGCGAAGACAGTGTGCCAGCGTAAACAACATTACCGATGTTACTCTTGTGGCAGACCTGCTCTTCCTCGCCAGGGCGATGTGCACCATCCAAGTCAGCTGCCGCACAATTCTGCCCACCACCATGGAGAGAATATGGGCTTCCCCCAACCCTGCGATTGCTTGATATATAGGTAAGAGTCAGGCTTGTTTGACTGATAAACAGAGTTGATGCTGGTTTGCTTATCATCTGTATTTTTGCTGATATACGGATCATCATTTCCTACTTGCTGTGACTGTGAACCTGCAAGCTACACATTTTCATATTCCCGGAAATTTGGTCTGTTTTGTGTGATGTATGTCATTGGAGTATTGATGCATGCTGTTTCGTGTTATTTTCAGGGACGGTTATGCTTGTGAGGAGTACACAACTTTGCTTGGCTTGTATCTTCTCTCAACGAAGTATATACTGTTAGTGAGGTTTGTTACCCCTCTATGGTTTGGCCAATTTTCTATTGTTTATCGCATACATTATCCTTTTCAGTTTGTCCATGTCTTGTTGCAGGTTGCTGATTATACAGACTCAATCACTGATCCTCCAGGTTAAACATATTGGGGGTCTGTGCGATGTAGTACACACAATGGTCGTCTTTGTCTACTACATACATCAAACAATCTGATTCTGTTCAGATGTTGATCCATAGTTCAATCGCTTTGGATTATTTCGATAAGTAATTCATCTTTTGAATTATTCATGTTTGCAGGCTCTGCAGCATAGAGCTTTTGTTATTCCCTGCGAAGTTACATTCACTATTTGTGAAAAGGAAAAGATGAACCGATTTCTACATTCACTATCTGTAATTCATCTATTGCATCTTTTAAAGTTCCTATGGAAGATCCAATTTCTACAAATCCATCTTTATAAGTAAAGTTCTCGGCCACCCAATATGCTTCGTCCCATACATAGAAAAACTTACAAAAGGCTCCTAACTCTTCAGCACTTAGCAACAGACTGCATAAGGAGTAAATCGGCAGATCACACACGAAGGGGTAGCGACACAAACCCACTTACCTAACTACTCTTTCGGCTAGAAGGTCCATGAAGTATACGTAACTTTCATGCGGCACAGCTTGTCGAGCACTCAGCACGCGGTTGTAAGCGCCCTCCATAAGAGACTGCTCGAGCTCAACCGCGTGCTTGATGCAAGGATTCTCCAGCGCTTTGGTGGGCAGAGGCTCCAGCTCAGTGTGGAACTCCGCAATTCTATTCTGGACCAACAGCCTCAGAAGGTTAAGCCCCATAATTGGGTACTCAACCGGTGATGGAGGAATTATGCCACTGCAAGTATCAGCATGATTTAGTATGATATAGCATAATATCAATCGACATGTTGCAAAAGAGGAAGTGCTAGATGTTTTTAGATAAAATATCAATTGACGTGTCCAGACATTTTGCAACATGTTCTGGACCTGACGAAGCAAACATCTACTCCCTCCGTTCCAAAATAGATGACTCAACTTTGTACTAAGTTTAATATAATGTTGGGTCATCTATTTTGGAACGGAGGGAGTATTGCCGAATAAGATGTGAAAATAAAATAGTCGACACAAAACAATTGCCAGTTTGACAAGGGTATTGCGGCTCACCAGCAGGCGAGAACCTAAAAATTCCATACAAACCCAATCTACATGTATAACTTGGCTTACAGATAATAATTTCCAAGTTCGACTACCCAACTGAACCCAGCAAAATTAGCACCACATAACTCATGCAGGACTAACCAAAAAACACTTCTGGTTTAACTCATTTAGCAACTTATACCACTAGTAGAAAACAAGGCTTTCGTCCAGGCCAGTTTAGCCCATTAGTCCCGGTTCAATCCAGAACCACCAATGGAGCTATTTGCCCCGGTTCGTGAGCCCAGGGGGCCGGCCGGGCCACGTGGGCCATTGGTCCCGGTTCGTCCGGACCTTTTGGTCCCGGTTGGTGGGACGAACCGGGACCAATGGTCCTGGCTCCTGGCCCACCACTATTGGTCCCGGTTGGTGGCATGAACCGGGACCAAAGGGTTACCTTTAGTCCCGGTTCATGCCACCAACCGAGACTAAAGGGTTGGCCCTCGTTGCACCCAGCTTTTAGTCCCACCTCGCCAACAGAAGGGCGCCCACACCTGTTTATAAGCCCGTCCCTCTCTGTGTTGTTGATCTCCTCTCAAAGTGAAAATAGATGCACCTATAGAGGAAATTGGACCTAAATTTATAAATAGAAATTGATTATGAATTTATGTTTAATTTTCTCTATAAGTGCATCTATGTTCACTAACAGAGAAGTTTTTATTTTTTGTGACCTAAAAGAAAAAAGAAATCACCAAAAAACTGTAAGTATTTATTTCTAAGTAGAACTGAAAAAATAATGGCACTAGTAAAGTTAATCACAAACTTCAAATTCACACAAATTTCAAAGAATTCAATTTAACTATTCACACAAATTTCAAAGAATTAAAAAATAAAGCAAAAAACCAAAAGAAAATAATTAATGCAGAAAACAAAAC
>NC_041385.1:700391125-700392103 GCF_002162155.2 Triticum dicoccoides | reverse complement strand
TAACAGAAAGTTTATAATTTTTCTAAAACTAAAAGCAAAAAGAATTAAAAAATAAAGAAAAAAACAACAAAAACTAAATAATGCAGAAAACAGAACAAAAAACTGAAAAAAAATAAAAATAGCAACAATAAGTATTTTGTTGTAAGTAGAAACAAAATAAAATAAATAAAGCAACAAATAAAACAAAAAAAGAGTTTTCAGATTTGAAAACTAATGGCACTAACAGAAAGTTTATAATTTTTCTAAAACTAAAAGCAAAAAGAATTAAAAAATAAAGCAAAAAACCAAAAGAAAAATAAACCAAAACCAAAATAAACTAAATAAAGCAACAAAAAAAACAAAAAAACAAAAAAAAATGCCACCTACTGGGCCCCCACGGCCTGAATACGACTAGAAACCCTATGGGCCAGGATTCAGGCCCGTGGAAGGCCCAGTAGGCCCACAGGCATAGATGGCAGAGTTAGGCCCGAAAGCCTGCTTTAGAGAGGAGCTCGAGAGGGGAGCCGCACTGCACCTTATAAACTGGTGCGGCTCCCTCTCAACTAGCGAGGTGGGACTAAACATTTGGCGCGGGGCAGCACAAGGCCTTTGGTCCCGGTTGGTGGCACCAACCGGGACTAAAGGGGGCCTTTGGTCCCGGTTGGTGGCACCAACCGGGACTAAAGGGGCATTAGTCCCGGGGTTGGTGCCACCAACCGGGACCAACGGCCGCCGCTTCCCGCCCTTTGTGCTGCTGAAAATTGGCCTTTGGTCCCGGTTGGTGGCACCAACCGGGACTAAAGGGGGGCATTAGTCCCGGTTGGTTCCACGAACCGGGACTAATGCCCTTGCTATATAACCAGGACTTGTGAAAATTTCACATCTCCCTCGCCTCCCTAGCCAGTTGCCCCCGCCGCCAGGCTGCCCAAATCGCTCGCGCGCTCCTCGTCGCCGTCGCCGCCGCCGGCCGCCATCCCCGTCTCCCCGTGCCCCTACCCC
>NC_041385.1:700385907-700391046 GCF_002162155.2 Triticum dicoccoides | reverse complement strand
CCCCACCATTGTCGACGTCGTCGCCGACGCCCGCCCCCACTGCCGCCCTTGCCTCGACGCCGCCCCTCCTCCCCGTTCGGTCCGGCTCCGGCGACCCCCTTTCCTCCCTGTCCCCTCGATCCTCTTCATATAATTTTTTTCATATAATTTTTTTTCATATGCATATGTTGATTATATGGATGGATGGATGATGTATATGTTCATTATATGGATGGATGGATGATGTATGCTTTTTTTCATATAATTTTTTAGGCAGATTTTTAGATTTTTTTAGGCAGATTTTTAGAATTTTTTGTGTATGTATGTTATGTTTATATGTATGTATGTACGTTCATATGTATGTATGTTTATATGCAAAGCATATGCAAAGAAAAATGTATGTATGGTCATATGCAAAGATTTTTTTTTTGTTTTTTGCATTTTTATAAAAATGTATATATGTTCTCTGTGTGTATATATGTTTTATGTTCATAGATTTTTATTTGAACATTATTTAAAAAAAACAAGCAATACAAGAAGAAGAAAAAGAATGAGAGGAAAAAGGAAAAAAGAAGAGGAAGAAAGGAGAAGAAGAGGGGATAGGAAGAAGAGGAGAAATAAATAAGAAGAAGAAAAAAGAAGAAAAAGAAGAGAAGAAGAAGAAAAGAATAGAGGAGAAGAAGAAAAAATAGAATTTTTTTTCTATTTTTTCTTCTTCTCCTCTTTTTTTTCTTCTTTTTTTTCTTCTTCTTCTTCCTTCTTCCTTCTTCCTCTTTTCTTCCTTTTCCTTATTTTCCTTTCTCGAGGGATAAGAAGAAAAGAAGAGGAGAAGAAGAAAGAAAGGAATAGAGGAGAAAGAAGAAACTTTGACACGAGGGGGGGGGGTACCGATACCCCCTCCCCGATAACATTATTTTCCCATGTATATGTATGTTGCGTCGTTGTCGATATAACGAGGGTGTCGAGGATCGCCGAGGGGTCGAGGGTCGGGAACTAGGGTAGAGGGTCGAGGGTCGTTAAGGGGTCAAGGGTCGAAGGTTTCAGGGTCGAGGGTTCATATAGTGTCAAAGTATTGAAGAAATCCAATAGCTTGTGGGCGTCGATGCCCACATCGATGCCCACGTCACTTGTGGGACATAGATGTACTGTTCAACGCCGACCCCCTCCCGATAGCTTCAACACGTGGGGAGGGGGGTCGATATTACCCCCTCCTAGCTTGAAGCGTTCTCGAGGCCACCCCCTAACCCTCTAAGCGTTGTCGAGGCCACCCCAAACCCTAGAGAAGCAGCGTCGAGGCCACTAATATGATTCCTTATTGTGATTAGCTAGCTAGTTCTACGTTTGCCACTAATATATCCATATCTGTCATGTTTGAATAATAATTGCCATGTTGTAAATATTTGTAGAAACTATGGACACCCCCCGAGACGAAGCACAAGAAGCGTTGTTGAGGGACATAATCGCAGAAGGAAGTGATGCCCTCTCGATGTTTCTTAACGACAACGATGGTCCGGAAGGAGAGGGTGAAGAAGCAGCTGGCCCTCTCCTCATTGATTTACATGGCTCCGATGACCCAATGCCGGTGCAAGAAGGAGAGGGTGAAGAAGTAGACCGTGAGGACGGCTCCGGTGATCACCAAACCGAGTCCGGCCAGGTATATATATTAGTTAAGCCTGTGCTGACTAGCTAATTGATGCATTCATTGTTTTGGTATGTACACATATTAATTAACTCTCGTCTTTGTTCTTTTTTCTAGCCCTCCGGATCGAGCACAACTTCGGTAAAGAGACGAGGCCCGAAGAAAAAGTTGAGCTCGGATGAAAAGTTTGAGATCATACAAGTCGCGCGCGACGGCCAACCGATTGAACCCTACCAGACAAAGAAGGCATTTGTTGCTCAGTGTGGGGTTCTGGTTAGGGACAAGATCCCGATCAGCATCCAGCAATGGTATAAGCCTAAGAACGAAGACCCTGAGGTGTCTTATGTCAATGAGATGCAGAAAGAGAATCTTTGGACTGAGCTGAAGTCAAATTTCACCCTACTGCCGGAGGATGATCCGGAGAAGCCAGTTATAGAGCCATTAATCAAGTCTTTTGCTCTGAGGAAGATGGCAGACCTATTCAGGAATTGGAAGAAAGACCTCAATAGGTACGTCGAAAAAAATGAGACACCAGAATTCATTGGCAAATATGAGAAGATCAGAGATGACTGGCCCGCATTTGTGGCCCACAAGACATCGGAAAAGAGTAAAAAAATGTCGGCGACAAACAAGAGAAATGCTGAGAAGAAGAAGCTTCACCATCGCACGGGGTCAGGTGGCTACCTCGTAGCCCAGCCTAAGTGGGCCAAGGCTGAGAATGATCTGCTTGATAAAGGGATCGAACCAGAGACAATGAACTGGCCAAAACGTTGTCGGACTTGGTTCTTTGGGGTCGGCGGATCCTTGGACCCTATAACAGGGAAGTGCATTTGGACGGAGGAACAATTGGACATACCAGTCAAGAAGCTTCAGCAATATATCGAAGTAGCGCAGCAAGGGACGTTCGTTCCAGACAGGGAGAAGGACGAGCTCACAATGGCCCTCGGCAATCCTGAGCACCCTGGACGGACACGAGGCACGCCAGGCTCCGTTTCGTGGAAGGCTGGATTTCCGGACGCAGGGGGTTACAAAACCCACGAGAGGAGGAAGAAACTGGAGCAGAGCCAACTGCAGTCGCTGCACGAAAGGGTAATGGGCTAGAGGAACGAGAAGCAGATCGCAGCAAACGACCTGCCGAAGCTTCCCCCGAAGCTACCCCGCCATCTCAGCGGAAAAGCAGCGTGGCTTCCACCGAGCTGCTTCAGCCAGAGCATGCCTTGACGGCTCCTGCCAGCTATCCCGTGGATGCTATCACGGATGCTGAAAATTGCCACCTTATGGCGCAATGGAGCAATTTGAAGGTCAAGGCGGCTGTTGGCTCTGTTTATCCTACTAAACCCGACTCAACTTTTCACTGCCGGCCGATTCCAGAAGGATATGCTAAGGTGATGGTCGATGAAATAACGGAGGGATTTGAGGACCTCCGGCTTGACCACCCTACCGGTGAAGGGGAGTATCGGCTGGGCTCTGCTCTGAAGACTCCATGCCTATGGCGGAAGGATCTCATCAACCTTCCGAACTGGACGCCTCCGCCTCCTCCTCCTCCTCCGGCGAGTCAGGGCACTCCGCCTCCTCCACCGGCGAGTGACGATCAGGGCACTCGGCCCGCTCCTTCTCCGGCGCGTGGCGGCACTCCGCCTCCTTCTCCGCCTGCGCCGGCGCGCCCGAGCAGCCAGCCTCCTCCTTCTCCGCCTCGTCAGCAAGGGCGGAAGAGACCCGCCGCCGCTCTGGCTTCTACGGCGCGTCGCAGTCCTTCTCCTCCACCTCGTAAGCAAGGAAAGAAGACATCCGCTCCGTCTACTCTGCCGGCGTCTAGCAGTACTGCCAAAGGCGGGAGGAGATACAGATTCGGTCCTTCTCTAAAGACTCCAGAGAAGTTACCGTACGAGAGGAGCGAGGAGGAAAACGCGAAGATCGCGCAGACCGAAGTGGATGACTGGTTTCAAGGGTTGAAAGCAAAGAGACATCCACCTCCGGAGGAGAAGGTAGATCCGGTGAAAGGGAAGCGCACTCTGGCTGCCCTGACAAAACCACCCAAGTCTCCGCCGAAAGGAAACTATGAGCGCATTATTGGAAAGGCATTTGCCGAAGCGGAGAGGTCGGGAAGTACTAAAAGTGATCAAAGGATGAAAGAACGACGAGCTGGGAAACAAATTGCCCAGCTCGGCGAACAAGCGAAGCAATCGTGCCCCCCGCTCAAGGTGCCTGCTAGCGACATCGTCGATCTGAGGATGGTGCCCGGTTATGGCAATCCTGCAAATTACCTGCCCGACGATGTACATTATGATATCTTGGAGGTGCAGATACAAAGATACGAGTACGGGAAGCCTCTCGTCAAAGATGAAAGTTCTCTATCAACGATGATGCGAAGATTGCATGATTGGTACATGAAAACCTGCAAAGAGTTTGAGGGGAGGAATACTTTGTATATGAGAGTTAAAAAGGAGCATGACCTCCTTGGAATTGAATTGTTGCCTATTCCATTTGAGGAGTTCTATCAGTTTTTCAATCAATTGGCCATCGATAAAGCAACGGTCACCTCCTACTGTCTGTAAGTAGTACTACTTCCGTCATTAAGTCTCTCTATATAACTCAGCCCTTTCATTTGCATGTATTTATAATTATCCTCACTATATTATGCAGATTGAAGATCGCCGAATTGAAGAAAAGACAAGTGGGAGATATTGGGTTCATTAACACGTATCTCATAGATGCAACTGAGGTTCAATATCGTGCCCAAGAAACCGAGGCCAACTTGCTACGATCGTTGGAAATAAATGAACACAAAGATATAATACTCTTTCCTTACAACTTCAAGTGAGTGTTACTGTCTTGTGGCATATTCGGTTTCCTTATTAGTCCAGGTTATAGTAATGTAATATTGATGAGTTATGCATGTGTGCGCAGCTACCACTATATTCTCCTAGAGATTAAGCTTGAGAAGGGAGTAGTAACTGTCTTAGACTCCAAGCGAAAAGATCCCAAGGAGTATGCGGACATGACTGAAATGCTTGAGAAGTAAGTTAAATCGATCATTATCCACCATATCAGCAACTTAATTTGTTCATTTCTGATATCAAGTAATTGTTTTCTTTGTATGGCAGGGCTTGGAGAAAATTCATCAAAAAAGCTCCGGGACTACCGAAGAAGCTGCAATTTAGGCACCCGAAAGTAAGTACTATATAGTAGCATATTCCAGGCATCTCCTAGTGATTCAAGCGCTAGTTTCATCAATACCATTTAGCATGCTTGCTAATTATCAGTTTGATTGACCTCTATTTCTTGTAAAGTGGTTGTGGCAGGAACAAGGGAATGATTTTTGTGGATACTACATTTGCGAGTCCATCCTCCACACGACCTGTGAGCGGGCTACTCCGACAAACAATATGAAGTGCGTAAATAACAATATTCACAATTTTATTTTATTACCATCATTTGTGTTGAGTTTCATTCATTCATTCATATATATATATATATATATATATATATATATATATATATATATATATATATATATATAT
>NC_041385.1:700382204-700385370 GCF_002162155.2 Triticum dicoccoides | reverse complement strand
TAAACGCTGACGCGTGGATGCCTATTGGTCCCGGTTGGTGCCACCAACCGGGACCAAAGGCCCTCCTGCCTGGGCTCAGGGGACAGGCCACGTGGAGGCCCTTCTGTCCCGGTTCTGGATTGAACCGGGACTAAAGGGGTCAGGGCATTAGTACCGACCCTTTAGTCCCGGTTCATGAACCGGGACTAAAGGCCCTCACCGACCGGGACAATAGACCCTTTTTCTACTAGTGTACCCAAAGAAAACCAATAACACTTTATTTCTTTTGACCTTCCCATGATAATCCAATGGAAGATGAAAACTCATTTAGCAACTTATACCCAAAGAAAACCAATAACACTTTATTTCTTTTGACCTTCCCAATGATAATCCAATGGAAGATGAAAGAGAACAGAGAACGATACATGCATTAGAATGACAGCCTACACAATGCAAAGACAGAGAAAACAATTGCAAAGTGGTAAGAAGAAACTAACCATGTGTCCATGTAATAAGGCTTGAGGTGGCAGAAGTCCCTTTCAAATGCATCTTGATCTTCTGTTTTCACACTGAGAAGAACTGCATGCTCATAAATGTCCCCTGAAAGGTTTCAGATTGATTTAGTAGTTGCTCTGTCAAGGAAAGGATAATTGGAAGGCCAGAGTATAATTCTAATTAGCTGGATCATAACAACATAGACACACATTTTCCTCAAAAATCAGGACACAGGTTACCACAATCGACATAAGAGTTCATGCACAACATAATAGTACTATCAAAATGAACAAATCTTATCATCAAATACAAACATCCAATGCAAAGTCCGAGGTCAAGTCGAGAAAGCGCAATTTTTTCCCAGAGTTCATATTATCACAAGTTCACAACTGACAAGCATCACTAGCGTCAGTCCTAGGATGGGATCATATTCAAAGCATCTATAAATTGATATGGCAGCAACCAGTCAATTGAAACTCCTAAAGGTAAAACTGCATGACCAAGGCAAATCAGATCCAGTGTTAGGCCCATAAAGATCTCCAGTCACATCCTCAAGGTAGTATTACCAAGCAACCAAACGTATCAACTAGTATTACAGATCGATTACACATGGATTGCAGTTAACTGAAGTACTGAACCAAGTTTCAGCTGAGCCAAGGTTAGAGTTGCTGAACGAGTCATATCACGACACAATCTGAGACAGCATTACAGAAACCAGACAACCACAGCATATATCAACCAGAGACTGATCAACAAGACGCAAAGCATCACCGATAGACAAAATCTTCCTGTACCTAAACCATAACATAGCAGCCTACCAAGAAAAATTCCCAACACTTGCACCCTGCTCACACCGTCACACGGATAGAAAGCATCATCGCAACCCCAATGTCTGACCAACTCAACAGAGCAAAGTTATCTTACTCGCAAGTTTGAGCTCCTCCACGGCATTGGGCGTCTGCTGAAACAACGGAGGTAGGCTGGGGAACTTGGTGAGGAGGGCCTGCAAAAGGAGGAAGCTTCACGTGTCAATTCAACCAAAAAGTAATAAAACCTAGAAAATAAAGATTTCGAACCCTCCCGGTCCCGGTTGAAAGAAACATAAGGAAGGGAAAGGAGAAGATGCGAGGCAGCAGGCAAGGGCGGGCGCACCTTGAGCTGCGAGAGGAAGTTGGAGCAGACGTCGAGATCGCTGCGGAGGTAGGCCGCCTTGAAGCGGGCGAACAGCTGCATGACCTCCACCAGCTTTGGATCCATCGGCGGCGGCGGGGGCGGCTAAGCTCGTGCGTCTTCCTGTACCGCGGATTCGAGTCGAGGGAGCCGACGATTTGATGGGATTCTAGCGCTCAACGAACTATTTTTTGTTCGCACCGTCAGCCGCCGCCCCGCGAGCGTAACGCGCGTTCCTATACCAGAGCTCAGCCGGATTGCAACATGCCCGTGTGGCCGTGTTGCAGTTGTAAAGGACGGAGAGCTATTCGCAAAATAAAAGAAAGAAAAAAAGACGGAGAACTTTTCGCAAAGGACACGACTAATGTCCACCCAGTCGGACGTTAAGCAAAAGATGCGGACGATCACATATGCATGCGAGCTTACTAGCTAGCAAATCCCGTGCGTTGCTGGCGGAGGAAACACATGCACCCAACCTTGTTAATGATTCTATGCATACATGCAAACTAAAAGATAAAGCAGATGATGTCAGCAAAGATTCTTCATATTTTGAAACTTCAAAATGTTTTGTGGCTCAAATCATTGGTCAGCTTGAAAAACTGTATTCACATAAAAGATCCGCCGCGACGAGACCTCCGGAACTAGATCTCATGTTGGTTCGATGACTATTTTTTTCGGGTGAAAAGTTATCAGGCTTTGGCTAAAATAAGTTATCACCTATGTGGTACGCTAGTTACCATTATATTTGCATGGAAATTATCGGGGCATAAAAATGGCTCCTCCAACATTCTCTCCACATGCAAAAACAGTAGAGCACAGGAAACCTGATGTCATTGTAAATTCTCGCTAATTTGAAGATGTAAAATATTTTATAGCTCATACTGTCGTTTTTATTGAAAAATTGTTTTCACATAAAAAAATCATCACGATGAGAACTTCAAAACTAGATCTCATATTGATATGTTTTGATCACTTTTTTGGTCAAAGGTTACTGTAAAGTTATCAGTTAGGTTATATGTGTATTAACATGTTATTTATAAAGAAGTGGCCGGAGATGTGTTTTCAACGACTTCTTTTCCCCGGGTCAAATTTACCGTGGTATTTATATCTAAGTTATGAGCTCCAGATGCATACATTACCGTGCTATTTGCAAGAAGTAACCGGGTTATGTTTCAATAACTTTTTTTTCGGGTCTAAAGTTACCTCGTTGTTTATACATATGTTATGAGGTCTATAATGTGTGAGTTGCCATGATATTGACAAAAGTTACAAGAGGTATATTTCATCAACAACCCTGCCCCACCCCTCACCACTGTCGCCAAAGTTATCAGGATTGGGGCACATAAGTTATCAGGTCTGTCATGTGTGAGTTATCATGTTATTCACATAAAAAGTTACCAAGGGTATATTTCATCAACCACCCTTCCCCTACCAGGTCACCAAATTTACCAAAAAGACTGGGGTACATTAGTTATCAAGACTATGATGTGTGATCATTTATCGTGCTATTCACATAAAAATT
>NC_041385.1:700370114-700381877 GCF_002162155.2 Triticum dicoccoides | reverse complement strand
ATCATGATGATTGTATGTGAGTTATCAGAGAAATTCAAGAAAAGAACTAGAAAAACTTCCATTTTTTTTGCTTATATAGTAATAAAAAGGTTCAAATACCTTGTTGCTTTCTTTCAAACAACAACTAATAGTTGGTGAGATGGTAAGGGTGATGGGTATAAACTTTGGAGGTGCTGGGTTCGATTCCCACACCAAGCACTTATATTTTTCGCACCAAGATTTTCAAGAGGAAAAAAAAGTAGGCGGATTACGGTAGTTAAGTCGGGAAAGTCCCAGTCATGATTGGGAAGTCAACTAATCATGCGGGATTGGATTACAACCAGTCGGGAAAGTCCCAGTCACGATTGGAAACTCAACTAATCATGCGGGATTACAGCGATTAAGTCGGGAAAGTGCAATGCGATCGCCAGCGCCGTTTGATCGAGAATGGACGAGATCCACATCGTGCGGATCTGTTGCAAATTTACAGTCGGCAGAAATTTAGCTTTGTCGTTTTGCAAAATAAAAGAAAGGAAAAAAGACGGAGAGCAGCAGAGGAACACAGACTACGAAATCACTAATTAAGGAGTACTCCTTGCGGAGATTACTCAGTTTTTCCTTTTTTCGTAGATCCGTTTATTCAAAATGTTTTATCTCTTAAACCATGCGTCCAAATCTCGAACCGCTTTCGTCATTGGATTCCTCGCGTGAAGATCTTCAAAACTAGATCCCATGTTGATAGGTTTTGACGAATTTTTTTTCCAGAAAAAACCGGATAAAAAAACCGACGAGAAAACTGAACCGGGAACAAGGGTTTTTTTCCTTTCCGAAAGAGGCACGCCCGTGCCTCTGACGAAATCACAACCGTGCTTCTCGCGGAAACAAAACCGTGTCTCTCACGAAAGAAAAAAAACAGAAAACGCGTTTTTTTTCCTTTTCCGAAAGAGGCACGCCCGTGCCTCTGGCGGAAGCAAAACCGTGCCTCTCGCAGAAGCAAAACCGTGCCTCTCGCAAAAGAAAAAAAATAGAAAACACATTTTTTTTCCGTTTCAAAGAGGCACTCGCGAAAGCACAACCGTGCCTCTTGTGAAAACAAAATGGTGACTCTCGCGAAAAAAATGCATTTTTTTGCGCAAAAAAATCGAAAATTTTTTGGTCGAAAAGCTAGGGAAGACCGGTAAAAACCAAAACGTAAAAAAATCCCAAAAAAAACCTTTTAAAAAGCCGAAAACGCATGCATAAAAAAAACAAAATCCACAGGGAGCGTCCAGAGCGCGACACGTGGCGAATGGCTGTAAGCGCGCCAAATGGCGCTGATCGTTGCGAGGCTCCCGAAGGAGTGCTCGTTAATTAGTTGCTCCCCACAGTTGCAACGAAAACGTTTTGTTTTTTCATGTGAACCATTGAAAACGGTCCGTCGGAGCGCAACACGACTCGTGTTCCAACGCCCCGAATGTAAAAGAGCCATGTTGTGAACTGCTGGGCGTACATCTCATGCGAACAACCATTTCTCATCGATCCGAGTGATATCCTTTACAACGAGCGACCCATACCTATTTTTTTGCGGGTATCTAGCGACCCAACCAACCCCGCACCACAACATCAAATTGTACGACTATGTTAGGCCAAAGAAATACTTTGTCAAATGTGGAGGTAAGTAGATGGTTGGCTCAATGGATTTCTAAGGTTGATGATGAACAGAGAGAAATGATGATGCATAGAGTTTATGGGCCTTGGTTTGCGAGGAATAATGCAAGGGATGCGAAGAAGATTCAATCTCCACATGAAATATCCTATTCGGTCTCAAAGCTCTTGGATGAGTGGTATGAGGTTGTGCAACGAAAATCAAGAACTGTTGTGCGACCACCACTTGAAAAATGGACGCCACCTGAACAAGGGTGGATTCTAGCGAATGTTGATGGAGCGGTGTCAAAGAATGGATGTGAGGGAGGAGAAGGGGTGGTCTTGCGTGACCATGATGGTACCTTTCGGGGTGCTGCAACTCAATTCTTTTCATATGACTCAAAACCGGAGTTTGTAGAATTGAAGGCATGTAGAAAAGCGCTCCAATTTGGGCATGATTTGAGCATCTCAAAGATTCAAGTTGAAATGGATTGCAACCAGGCTGCGAGGATGATAAAAAGTGTTTGCAAAAATTTCTCGGCGGCTGGGCCATGTTGAGGATATTAAGTGTCTGATGCACGGATGGCAGTGTTGTAAAATTTCATGGAGAAGAAGAACTGCAAATCAAGCTGCACATATTTTTGCTAAGTTAGCTGTTAGTGAACAAGTATCTCATGAATGGCGTGTTGTGACTCCTGAGTGTATTCTGCATGTACTAGCGGCGGAGATTCCGAAAGCTTTTTAATTAATGAAGTTTGTTATTCCCAAAAAAAAACTTTGTCGACCACACCTATGAGAAGCAACACTGGCACACATCATCCACACGACATGTCAGTATTGAAAGGGATGCAAATCTTCATCGATTTCTACGGCACGACATGACATTGACACTTTGTCACCACAAAGGGACACTTCCAAGCGATCTGTCATCCTCGTCAGGTCGCCGCAATGCCGTAGCCGATACTTCATCACCAAAGTCTTTGTCAACGTGATCTTCACCAATATCTTCATCAACACACCTATGCCACCTCTTCCACATGATGTCACCTTCGACGTCCTCTGATAGACTCTTTTGCAAGACGCATCATCCGCAACGACATTTATCGCCTCAATAATGGCATCGACTGCTTCCTCTACGACGACACGACTGTATTGACATAACATCACCCTAGTGGTGACCTTCACGGCCATACGGTCCTGAAACTAATGTATGCTCAATGGATTTTCTTCCATGGCAAAATCGGTGGTCTCATCGCGAACAATACCCTCTAACATCTTCAAGGGATATCTGCACGACTGCAACTCCGTCATAGCGCTTTTTCGCGCCTCCGACTTTGTGTGGCTTTATCATCCATGGTGACTGAGGGAGTCCCAGATTAGGGGGTGTCCGGATGGCCGGACTATGACCTTTGGCCGGACTCCCAGACTATGAAGATACAAGATTGAAGACTTCGTCCCGTGTCCGGATGGGACTTTTCTTGGCGTGGAAGGCAAGCTTGGCGATACGGATATGTAGATCTCCTCCCATTGTAACCGACTCTGTGTAACCCTAACCCTCTCCGGTGTCTATATAAACCGGAGGGTTTTAGTCCATAGGACGAACAATAATCATACCACAGGCTAGCTTCTAGGGTTTAGCCTCTCTGATCTCGTGGTAGATCTACTCTTGTACTACCCATATCATCAATATTAATCAAGCAGGAGTAGGGTTTTACCTCCATCGAGAGGGCCCGAACCTGGGTAAAAACATCGTGTCCCTCGTCTCATGTTACTATCCGCCTAGACGCACAGTTCGGGACCCCCTACCCGAGATCCGCCGGTTTTGACACCGACATTGGTGCTTTCATTGAGAGTTCCTCCGTGTCGTCACCTTTAGGCCCGATGACTCCTTCGATCATCAACAACGATGCGGTCCAGGGCGAGACTTTTCTCCCCGGACAGATCTTCGTATCCGGCGGCTTTGCACTGCGGGCCAATTCGCTTGGCCATCTGGAGCAGATCGAAAGCTACGCCCCTGGCCATTAGGTCAGATTTGGAAGTTTGAACTACACGGCTGACATCCGCGGAGACCTGATCTTCGACGGATTCGAGCCACAGCCGAGCGCGGCGCACTGTCACGACGGGCATGATCTAGCTCTGCCGTCGGACAGTGCCCAGAAGGCCGCTCAGGTGTCCGCTCCGACCCTTAGTTCGGAGCCGACTACGCCGATCGAGGACGGGTGGCTGGACACCGCCTCGGGGGCTGCAATCTCTACGGCGATCAAGCCAAACACCAGCCTTGTCCTTTGCGAAGCTTGTGACTCCAAGGTGCCGGACTCCTCTTTAGACTCCGGATCTTCCGCACCCCTTCCGATCGAACCCAATTGGGCTCCGATCATGGAGTTCACCGCCGCGGACATATTTCAGCACTCGTCCTTCGGCGACATCCTGAGTTCACTAAAGTCTCTCTCTTTATCAGGAGAGCCCTGGCCGGGCTATGGTCAGCAAAGTTGGGATGCGGACAACGAAGAAATTCGAAACCCACCCACCATCCACTTTGTAGCCACTATCGATGATTTAACCGACATGCTCGACTTCGACTCCGAAGACATCGACAGTATGGACGCGATGAAGGAGACGACCAAGAACCAGCGTCTATAGGGCACTGGACAACCACCTCATCCCACGATGTATGCATGGTGGACACACCTAAAAGAAACGACGACGAGGATCGAAAGGGCGCAACGAGGGATCGTTCCCTCGAAAAGCAATCAAAACGGCGGCGTAAGCGCCGCACCAAACCCCACCTCGACAGAGACCCAGCCATAGAGTAGGGCAAACCGGCGGACGACGAACATGCCGTCGAGAAACCATCCGAACAGGGCAACTTGGATAAACAAACCGAACAACCCGTCCCCGGCGAAGATAATAGTCCGAACGACCTCACGCCGGATAAGTTGCTGGAGCAGAAGAACCTCCACCAAAGGCTCGTCGCCACTGCGCGTAGCCTGAAAAAGCAGAAGCGGAAGCTCAAAACAGCGGAAGATGCACTCAGAATCAGATGAGGCAAAGTACTCAACACCTCACACAAGTACGGCGACAGTCACCACACAAAGAGCTATCCAAAGCGAAAATTACTACCGGAATTTGATGAAGAGGCCTTAGAGCCCCCACAGTCAAAAAACAAGGAAGCCACCAGGTCGGATAGACGACCCCATGACCGACATAGAGCGGCAAAGGGCGCCGCACTCAATCTGGCACGCGATCCGCACAAGGATTCGCATCAAAAATACGGCCCAACTAGATCTATCTACGGGCCAAGAAAGCAAGCTCTAGTAAGCAATGCAACGCAACAAATATCCGAACATCGCGGCACACCCAAATACAGGGGCGCCGCACATCCCCTATGTTTCACCGATGAGGTGCTAGACCATGAATTTCCAGTGGGATTCAAGCCCGTAAACATAGAGGCATACGACGGAACAACAGACCCTGGAGTCTGGATTGAGGATTATATCCTCCACATACACATGGCTAAAGGAGATGACCTCCATGCCATAAAATACTTACCCCTCAAGCTCAAAGGGCCAGCCCGGCATTGGCTTAAAAGCCTTCCCGAAAACACCATAGGAAGTTGGGAAGAGCTCGAGGATGCTTTTCGGGCAAATTTTCAAGGGACCTATGTCCAACCTCCGGATGCAGACGATCTAAGTCATATAACTCAACAACCCAGAGAGTCAGCCCGGAAACTCTGGAACAGATTTCTTACTAAAAAGAATCAGATAGTCGACTGTCCGGACGCCGGAGCCCTAGCATCTTTCAAACATAGCGTTCGAGACGAATGGCTCGCCAGACACCTCGGCCAAGAAAAGCCAAGAACAATGGCCTCATTGACAAGCCTCATGACCCGCTTTTGCGCAGGAGAGGATAGCTGGTTGGCAAGAAGCAGCACCAGCGACCCAAGTACATCCGAAGTCAGAGATGGAAATGGGAAACCGTGCTGTAGCAAGGAACAACGTCGGATCAAGGATAACAACCCGAAGAGCACGGCAGTCAACGCCAGATTCAAAAGCTCTCGCCAGAATCAGAAAAAGCCGCCCCCAAAGATAATAGGGACGAGCTATCTAACCTCAACACAATCTTGGACAAAATATGCCAAATCCACAGTACTCCCGGGAGGCCTGCAAACCACACCCACAGAGATTGTTGGGTCTTCAAGCAATCCGGCAAACTCAACGCCGAACACAAGGGGCTCGACATACCAAGCAAGGACGACGATGAACCCCACAAGCAGAGCACCGGAGAACAAAAGAAGTTCCCGCAAGAAGTCAAAACAGTAAATTCACTTCATGTGACAAAAGGGAAAAATAGAGTGGCGCCTATGGAGATACGTGCCATACGGCCTGTCCCAGAGGAGTCCCGCCACTGGTTGTTACAACCAATCACCTTCGATCATTAGGATTACTCTAGAGGTATCCGGAACGCAGGCTGGACTGCCTTGGTCTTAGATCCGATAATTGACGGACTCCACTTTACACAAGTCCTAATGGACGGCGGCAATGATCTAAACCTGCTATATCAGGACACAATCCGCAAAATGGGGATAAACCCAACAATAATTCGCCATGGCAACACTTCCTTTCAAGGGGTCACGCCAGGCCCAGATACCCATTGTATGGGTCCCCTCTTGTTAGAAGTTATGTTCGGCTCCCCCGACAACTTCCGAAGCGAAAAGCTAACCTTCCACATCGCCCCATTCATAAGTAGCTATCAAGCACTACTGGGACGCGAAGCTTTCGCCCGCTTTAACGCAATACCGCATTATGCATCCCTTACACTTACAATGCCCGGTCCGCGAGGCATCATCTCATTAAAGGGAAACATCAAGTGTTCCTCAAGCGCGGACGATGGTGCGGCTGCCTTGACAGCCGCACACTAAACCAGCTTTACTAGTTAGAGCACCTAAACAGGTCGTTCAAGACCCCGGACATGGCTCGACGAGTCCGACGTAAACATACAAAGGCTTAATAGCCGCATACCCCTGTACAAGGGGCTCCACGCGTTTACACCAAGAGACAATAAAGCTCAATTCTATCCATTTTCTGTATTATACTTTGTTTATTTAACATAACATAGATTTCTCGCACGATTGTTTTCAACTACGTTCCTCTCTTTTACAGATGAACACCATGCTACACCCGTCCAGGATACGGCACAACGGAGACACATGCGCAGACGTGCAGTAGGGACCCGTTTCAAGGATTCTTTTTATATTAAGACCATGTGTAAACCTTTTTTACTGTCTCTTGTTGATAACATGCCCCAGTTTTTTGCTATAACCGAGGAGGAGGCTGGCGTCTTGGCATGTGGCCACGCCAGAATTTTGCACGTACCTGGACACCAGGGGCTTCTTATCAAGGGCTTTTGTTCAGCCCGTTTTCATAAAGACCGAATACCTTAGGGAGTGTTCGGCATCGCGAGTTTAGCCTTATATGCATCAGCTCCGAATCATGTCTTTGGTCAAATGTTGGGTTGTCCGGCTCCTGTGTTTTGCTGCCTTACGTTCCGCTCTATCGGCTAAGGCGGCACCAGGAGAACTACTGCGATTGTGCCCCGGTTCAGCCAGGCGAGCACCTCAGTAGAGAAAGCCGAAAACTGACTGTCATGATATAGCGAGAGACTGGTCAACCACTCGATGACTTACCGGAATCTTTAGGATTCCTCCGCATTAACAAATGGCTGTTTCCCGGTCAGGCACACACGCGCCCCGAATTCGGGCGAGCGCGGTGCCCCTAGGGGCTATTCAGTAGCCCCACTGTCAAACTCCTATGGCTAAGTGAAAGTGATAAAGCATTATAGTCCGGTTGCCTAGTTCGCTGCACTATCACCTCCTTTATAGGACCAAGACGTTGGATCAAGTATGAAAATGCGCCTTCTGCGAACACCCCCGCATTATATGCGTGGGGGCTGAAGCCAACGACTGCCATCTTTCAGGTTATATACACATATACATTATCGGCCGCACATGAGGTATTCTAATTCTTGAAAGCACAAGTATAAAAAGCTCTTATATGCCATCAAAACATTGTTTTACAATAATACACGTTATTCGAACATAACATCCTTCGAGCATTGTGTCTCTATTAAACGAGCGCCCTGCAGAACTTCCTCAAAATAGTGCTCGGCAGGTACTCGGCTTTCGTCCGAATCTTGGGATGCAATAGCACTGGCCTTCATCTCCGCCCAGTATGTCTTGACACGGATAAGAGCCATCTGTGCACCCTCTATGCACGCTGACCTCTTCATTACATCAACGTGCGGCACCGCACCAAGGAACTGATGCACCAAGCTAAAATAACTCTTCGGCTCGGGCCCTTTCGGCCACAGATGACTCACGACATGCTTCATGGCGAGTCTGGATAACCTGTTCAGCTCCGCCCACGCGGCCAAACAATCGGATACCGAAAGTGGGCGCTCTGGATTGTGGAACTGCGACCAAAAAAGTTCTTCCAATTCGTGGTCATTTAGACCCCGGAAGTGTTCGTTCGCGTCCGCGGCACTCGCCGCCACATCCAGATAAGTGTTCGCCGCACTCCACTTCCGGTCCAACGGAGCATACTTAGAATCCCCGAACTTCATCCGCAGCATATAGGGCTTTCCATCCGTGATATTTCCGGCCTGACGTAGCTCCTCCTTCATAGCTCTCATTGCAGAGCGAGTATCCTTGGCCTCGGTAGTGACCTTTTCTAGGTCCTTCTATGCCACCTTATCTTCTTCTTCAAGAAGCTTGCAGCGGTCGGCAGCATTCTTCAGTTTTACAGCTATCTCGGCCATTTCCTTCTTGCTCTGGCAGTGAGCATCCTGTTCGGCTTTTAGCTCTTCAGTCGCCTTTAAGGCAGCCGCATCGCTTTTTCTGGCTTGCTCCTTGGCTCGGGCAAGTTCCGCCCGAAGGTTCTCCATGGCAACGGCACCATCTGCATTAAGCACACATGTTCTAAGGTACGAGCATCAAGCTCCTCTTACCAGATATCTTCGGAGACATTACATACCTTGTGCCTCGTCCAGCCGCTCATTGACAAGCGCGATGTCGGCATCTGCCACGTCAAGTTGCCGCTTTAGCTCAGCAAATTCAATAGTCCGGCTAGCCACCGAACTCTCAGCCACCTACATAGGAAAGGCGACATATTATACCTGGGATTATGATCCTCCGCGCGCCGTCATTTTTTACAACGCACAGAGTCTCAGGGGCTACTATCTATACAGGGCGCATTTTATATATGCGGATCTGTCAAAAGGTACATCATTTCGCGTACCTCAAAACCTGTCAGTAAACTCCTGGCGGCCTCGTACAATCCGCTTTCCGCGGATGAAATCCTTCTAATCACCGTATTCATCAACACATGGTGTTCTTCTGAGATAGACGCTCGCTCGAGCAGACCCTTCAGCTCCTCCGACCGTGCACCAGACGGTGTCGGACTCGTCCGAAGACCTTTTTCGAAGGCCGGATTCGAAAAAACCCTCTGAGACGACACCTCGGGTCACCCGCCTCGCAAGACGGTACAGCTGGGGGAGGTGTTCCGCTCTCCATCATCTCCGGACGAAGATCCCCTGAAGATGAGCTCTGCTGAGAAGGATTGAGATCCGAACTACAAGGTAAAATTTTGGTTATCTTCCTCAGAAATAAAACAGGGATGTCTCTCATTTTAAAACCCCTCACTTACGGCTCGGTGGAGAGCTGATCCCCTTGGGGGCGCAATGCGGCCGGGGCACCCTCCGACGCCGGACCCTCTGACGAAGATTTCTTCCCCCGCTTTGAGGCCATCGCCTCCGGGTCTTCAGAGGCGGTTCTCTTCTTTCCCTGGATAGAGGAATTCTTGATTCCTCCTTTCCTGACAGCCTCCTTCGCGGAGGCGGTAGCTTCCTTGTTCCCCTCTTCGCCTTCTTCCAAAGGCGCAATCTCCAGCATCCTGGTCAACACGGGACTCGGCGTGGTCTCAGGGAGGGGGCCCGGACACCTGATAAGCTTTGCTTTCGCTATCCACTCATGTTTAAAGGATAGCTCTTTTAAGGGCAATTTTATGATAAATGTACGGATAGCGTGTCCAGGTACAGGGCTACTTACTTGAGTATCCGGGCAATTGCAGCTCAGACCTGCGTCCTCGGACAAGTCCGGACACATTGCTTGTGATCTGAAGAACAATTTGTACATCTCCACGGGCGTCGTGCCCATAAAATGTTGGAGAGCTCGTGGTCCTTCCGGATTAAACTCCCACAGACGGAGGGGACGACGTTTGCAGGGCAGGATGCGGCGAATCAACATAACCTGCATCACTACAGCCAAATTGATATCTCTTTCTAGGAGATCTCGAATGCGGCCCTGCAACAAGGGTGTGTCCTTGGACGGCCCCCAGTTAAACCCTTTATTGACCCATGACGCTAGCCGTGGTGGGGGACCCGAGCGAAAAGCAGGTGGCGCCACCCATGTGGTGCCCTTGGGAGCTGTGATGTAAAACCACTCTCGTTGCCATAAGTCGAACTCCTCTTGAAAAGAGCCCTCGGGCCATGGAGCGTCGGCAATCTTGCTTATAATAGCACCTCCGCACTCAGCGTGCTGCCCCTCGATCATCTTCAGTTCTACCTTGAAGGTCTTAAGCCACAATCCGAAGTGAGGAGTAATATGGAGGAAGGCCTCACACACGACAATGAACGATGAGATTTGGAGGATGGACTCCGGAGCTAAGTCGTGAAATTCCAGCCCGTAATAAAACATGAGCCCCCTCACAAAGGGATCAATCGGGAAGCCTAGCCCCCGAAGAAAGTGAGATGTGAACACGACGCTCTCACCGGGCTGGGGAGTGGAAATAGCCTGCCTTTGAGCAGGCAGCCTATGCGAGATTTCGCCGGTTAGATACCTGGCATCTCTCAGCTTTCGCACGTCTTCTTCCGTAACGGAGGAAGGCATCCACCGGCCTTGGAGGTCGGAGCCGGACATCATCAAAGGTCTGAAGCGCCTGAATCTGGAGCTTTGGGTGTTGGAACTCGAGGCGAGAGGTGGATTTGATTGGATTGAAAGAAAGGAGTCGAGCCTTGGTCTCTTTATAAAGAGGTTGAATACCAAGAGCCCTCCCCGTGACCATTTGGGACTCACTTTCAATTAAGAAGTCATACCAATGGCACGGTTGGGTTACCCACGCCCGTATTGATGAGAATCCCGGAATAAGGGGACACGATCTCTGCTTTGACAAGACGTGCCAAGGGAACCGCCTCGCTAAATGCGCTGAGGTGGGACAGTAAAGCGACTCGAATAAAGGCTTAGCCGTGGCATGATGTCACGCTACGAAATACGTCAGCAGATTAGATTTGTGTAAATATTATTCTCTCTACGGTGGTATGTGGAACTTATTTTGCAGAGCCGGACACTATCCTTGTGTTCAAACATCTTCTATGAAGTATTCGTAGGAGGAACCCGCCTTGCAATGCCGAAGACAATTTGCGCGCCGGACTCGTCGTCATTGAAGCCTGGTTCAGGGGCTACTGAGGGAGTCCCGGATTAGGGGGTGTCCGGATGGCCGGACTATGACCTTTGGCCGGACTCCCGGACTATGAAGATACAAGATTGAAGACTTCGTCCCGTGTCCAGATGGGACTTTCCTTGGCGTGGAAGGCAAGCTTGGCGATACAGATATGTAGATCTCCTCCCATTGTAACCGACTCTGTGTAACCCTAACCCTCTCCGGTGTCTATATAAATCGGAGGATTTTAGTCCGTAGGACGAACAACAATCATACCATAGGCTAGCTTCTAGGGTTTAGCCTCTCTGATCTCGTGGTAGATCTACTCTTGTACTACCCATATCATCAATATTAATCAAGCAGGAGTAGGGTTTTACCTCCATCGAGAGGGCCCGAACCTGGGTAAAAACATCGTGTCCCTCGTCTCCTGTTACCATCCGCCTAGACGCACAGTTCGGGACCTCCTACCCGAGATCCGCCGGTTTTGACACCGACAGTGACTACTACATCGACCACGTCTACTACATCACCATGATCAGTTACGTCGACATCAACATCAAGGACTACGTCTACAACTACTCATCGGAACCAACTCTACTCAACAGCGTCCACATTATCAGTGGCGTGTACGATACCCTGTCATGAACGCGGAAGGGGATAAAAGAGAGAG
>NC_041385.1:700363052-700369682 GCF_002162155.2 Triticum dicoccoides | reverse complement strand
AGAGAGAGAGAGAGAGAGAGAGAGAGAGAGAGAGAGAGAGTGAAGACACTACAAGGGGACTCAATCACCGTTCTAGGTGCCGACCCATCAAGCATTAGAGATGTCGTTGATGATGACGAAGTGGAGAAAATAACAGAAGTACAAGACTTCAAAAAAAATTCATCCTCATTCGTCTCCTTGGCTCCCTCTATGACTGAGGGGGTTGTTAGGAGTATAATTGGATTTGCATATAGAGATAAGTGGATTTTTTTTTTTGAAAACAAGGGTTGCCCCCGGCCTCTGCATCAAGCGATGCACACATATAAGTGGATAGAGATAAAATTAAGTTTTAAGTACACACGACTTGTCTTGTACTTCAAGTCTTTATATATACCCTCACGAGGGTCGGATCAATAACATGGGGAAATATTTAGGCTTGTATAATTTTCCCCAAAACATTCCTTGGCATGTGATCCTGTGATGCACACACCCAAGCTTACAAATAAATCAGAACGAAGGTTAGCTTGCCTAGCCTTCGCTAGTGGGTTTTAAAAATACAAACTCTACGATGTACAGCCGATCACCGAACTATAGTTATCTTGAAATATAGTCATGCCACTCGAGTACAGCTATACGGGCACAAATGCTGGTCAGGACAAAAAGAGGCCCGGCCAGGGACAGTTCCAGCCGCTGCTCTTCTTTCTCTGAACCAAAAGTCATTGTCGACCCACACACGATTAGATGATACTGAACTAATTTAAACGCTGCTTGTCTGGCCATCATCATATCACGCGATTCCTAGACCGAGCAACCGCTCGTGTTAACTACGAGTAGTATTTAGTCTAGAAAATGTGTAGCATGTTCACGTTCAAACGGGGATTAGCTAATTAATTCATACACACGCGAACCTCTGCCGCGAAAAGGAACGGCTCTCCGGGCCTCCGTCGCAAAGGAAATGTTCGTCGCCTGTCGTCCACAGGTTCTGGTTGCTTTGTAATACAAAGGGAGGGGAGACCCTTTTTCGTAAAAACCGGACGCAGTGAGTGATTCCACGAACCGGGCATCAACTTCGAGCACTGAAAAATCATGGTACTGCAGTCATAAAGAATTCGTGATACGACGACGCAGAGCCATCCAACGGACCTATGATCGCCGGACCACTTTGGGATCTATGCGATGCGAGTGGGCGGACAAAGGAATAGATGCCCAAGGGAAAAGGATGGACCCGAAATGCTGGCGCCGCACGTACAGCCTCTCCCCTATAAAACACCCAGCCGTCGATGCAGACGGAGCACCACCACCGCAGCAGCAACGAGCGATCAGCTCTCGCCGAGCCCTCTCGACCGGCCGTGCTCGCCTCCGGTGCTGCGCCCTGCTTGGTCGAGCAGTTCCCTGCAGAGAAAGGTAACTGATTTAACTCGAAATGTATTCGCCAGGGTCGAGCGAGCTAGCCAGTTAGTTGCTCGCACTGCTGCGATCTTATCATCACTTATCATATCTAGCGATCGTTCGTGCATCGTGCTAGAGCACTGTGGAGAGGTAGGTATACTCTGTTTCACCATTGACTGGCTGAAAAAGTTACGGGTGGTGGGCTTAGGTATGATCGTCAGTCGGCTGTGAGCAATTAGCATGTGCCTGCTCTGTTGACTGCTGTGCCGACGAGGTAGGGCAAAAGGTGATGGTTGGCTCCTTCTCGGAAGACTACCCTGTCATGTGATCATGTCCACCACCACCACCATGCTTAGCAAATGCTTAGGTTACGACGTCAACTCTAGTTTTCAAAGAGGGTTTGGATTTCCAGCCCGCGCACTAGCAGCAGCTTCCCGCGTCCACCGGGCAGCGGCGGCCCCAGGTCGAGCCCGGCAGCCGGCACCCACTTTGCTCAGTGCGCAGGCTCCTCCTATAAATTGCACCGGTACCCCGGGCACCCAGAGGCAGGCCAGGCACTCACCACCACCTCGCGCTCTGCATTTACTCGTTCTCTGCAGCAGATCACGCTGCACAAGATCGCATCTCTAGCGCGCAGAGTGCACTGCACTTACTGTGGTCTGGCCTCCTCCTAATTAGTTCTCACCTGCACGCCTACTCTCTCTGTTCTGTTGGCAGCAGTTAACCCTAGAGAGAGGTCGATGGGGATGGCGGACAACGTCGTGGCCACCTACTACTACCCGCCGATGGAGGTAGCCGCCGCCGAGCTCGGCCAGACCGCCGGGTCCAAGCTCGACGACGATGGTCGCAACAAGCGCACTGGTATGTAGTAAAACCCTGCCTCATCTCATGGCGTACGTGCGTACAGCGTACAGTACTTGATTCATTGTTGGTCCCTCACTCTGACGGAGTATGTACCGACGCCGATGTGTGCAGGCACGATGTGGACGGCGAGCTCGCACATCATCACGGCGGTGATCGGCTCCGGGGTGCTGTCGCTGGGCTGGGCCATTGCGCAGCTCGGCTGGGTGGCCGGCCCCGCTGTCATGCTCCTCTTCTCCCTCGTCACCTACTTCACCTCCTCACTGCTCGCCGACTGCTACCGCTCCGGCGACCAGAGCACCGGCAAGCGCAACTACACCTACATGGACGCCGTCAACGCCAACCTCAGCGGCATCAAGGTGCAGATCTGCGGGGTGCTTCAGTATGCTAACATCGTCGGGGTGTCCATCGGCTACACCATCGCCGCCTCAATCAGCATGCTCGCCATCAAGAGGGCTAACTGCTTCCACGGCAACGGCCACGCCGACCCCTGCAAGGTATCCAGCGTGCCCTACATGATCATCTTCGGCGTGGCTCAGGTCTTCTTCTCCCAGATCCCCGACTTCGACCAGATCTCCTGGCTCTCCATGCTCGCCGCAGCCATGTCCTTCACCTACTCCTCCATCGGCCTCGGCCTCGGCATCGTCCAAGTCATAGGTAGGGGACTCTTATACACATTGATAGATCAACGAAAGCAATCCCTAGATTATGTTGAGCAATGTGTTAACCAATGATGTCTGCATGCATGCAGCAAACGGAGGCGTGAAGGGCAGCCTGACCGGCATCAGCATCGGCACGGTGACGCCGATGCAGAAGGTGTGGCGCAGCACGCAGGCGTTTGGGGACATTGCGTTCGCCTACTCCTACTCGCTCATCCTCATCGAAATCCAGGACACCATCCGGGCGCCGCCACCGTCGGAGTCGACGGTCATGAAGCGCGCCACCATGGTCAGCGTCGCGGTGACCACGGTCTTCTACATGCTCTGCGGCTGCATGGGCTACGCGGCCTTCGGCGACGCCGCGCCGGGGAACCTCCTCACGGGGTTCGGGTTCTACGAGCCATTCTGGCTCCTCGACGTGGCCAATGCCGCCATCGTCGTCCACCTCGTCGGCGCGTACCAGGTGTACTGCCAGCCCCTGTTTGCCTTCGTCGAGAAATGGGCGGCGAAGAGGTGGCCGGATTCCACGTTTGTCACCAGCGAGGTCGAGGTCCCGCTCTTCAGGACGTACAAGGTGAACATGTTCCGGGCGACGTGGCGGACGGCGTTCGTGGTGGCGACGACGGTGGTGTCCATGATGCTGCCCTTCTTCAACGACGTGGTGGGGTTCTTGGGCGCGCTGGGGTTCTGGCCGCTCACCGTCTACTTTCCGGTGGAGATGTACGTGGTCCAGAAGAAGGTGCCCAAGTGGAGCACGCAGTGGGTGTGCCTCCAGATGCTCAGCCTAGGATGCCTCGCCATCTCCCTTGCCGCCGCCGCAGGGTCCATCGCCGGCGTCAAGTCCGACCTCAAGGTGTACCACCCATTCAAGACATAATTGACATTTCAGATCGTGCACGCACAAACAATACCTCAAGGGGTAGGATTCAAGAAAAGGAAGTTATTGCCCTTTCAAACAAATCAAAGAAGATACATCCTGGATGGAGTGTGGTACTTCATGAAGTAGATTCCGAAACAGTGTATGATAAGACTAACTGGTCTTTCTTTACAATTTGTATTTCAGAAAATAATAATTCCTGATAGGTATATTATCTGGGTGATGCAGACTGTAACTTCTGGTAAAGTAGCTGTAATGGTCAATGACCACATGTAAGAAAAAATGGTCAATGACCACGTGTCAATTAAAAAATGGACAATGACCAGATAGGTCCTTTTTTCCCTACTACAACCGGATATGACAAATATGGCCCTCAAACGCTCGGGGATACGCCCGGACGCATCCGTGGACAGTGAACGAGCACTCCTCAAATCAATATAATTGCATCCGGACATCTCATACTAGATTCTTAAATCCATACAAAAGCATGCAAACTTAAAAATCTACGTATTACGTAGGTACTCCTCGTCGGAGATGTCGACAATCTCCGTGCCCAGCTCCGGGTACATGGGCCTCCTCCTCCTCTATCTCTGCGTCGAGTTCGGCGAAGAGCACGTCGGCCGCTACCTATTCCTACCGGAGGAACTGCCAGTTGGCCTCCACATAGGCCTCATCCTGGATAGAATCCAGGATGGCCTGCTGCTTCGCCATCTCCGCGGCTTGGGCGATGGCGAACTCCGCCTCTGCCTCCGCCAAGGTGGACCCCCCGGAGCAGGCTGCTTTGCTTCCTCCTACTCCGGATCCGCCACCTCCATCGGCTCCGGCAGCAGCTCTCCCTCCTCCTCCTCCTCCAGCTGCTGCTCCTCGTCCTCCTCCGGCTCCGGCGAGTCCGAAGGCAGCCCGAAAGCGATGCGGGCGGCGCGTCTTGCCTGGATCTTCTCCGCGATCTACCTCCGGCGCTCCAGCATGAGTATAGCGTATGTGGTGATCAGCCACCGGACCATGGCGATGCCGGAGAGCATGGAAGAGCGGGGGAGAGGGCGCGGATGGGCTCGGGTGGTGGCGCAGAGAGGGGGGAGGTGGATGGGCTAGGGTTGGGGACGCCGGCCGACTTAATTAGCCGACTTTGGCCTCGAGCGGCAAGTCAGAGCGACGCCATGCCGCGTTCACACCATGACAACGAAGGGGGCGTCCATCGGACCATCGGGTTTTCAGGCATTTCCGCGTGGGACCCCGTCATCAGTCCTACGTGGCGGGCGCCCGGGCACCCCCCCATATTTGGGCTGGATGAGGGGCACCAGTCATCTCAGGCGTTTGAGACCCGTTCGAGGCACCCGTCCGGGTCACATTTTCGTGACCGGTCAGTGATCGGGGGGGCCGCCCGGGCGTTTGAGGCCTGGTTGGGGCGACCGGCTGTAGATGCTCTAATAAAGGTCTTAGACATGGGGATCCATTATGGCCTATATTGTTCAATATAGTCATAAATATGCTGAAGGTTTTATTAGATAAAGCTCAAGAAGCTGGATTAATTATTGGTTTCCAAACCTGGTAGAGGGTGGCATATGTATGCTACAGTATGCAAATGATACCATCTTTCCGTTCCAAGAAGATCTGAAAAGGACGTGAAATCTAAAGTTTATATTATGTTTGTTTCAACAATTTTTTGGATTATAAGTGAACTTTCATAAGGGTGAAGTGATGTGTTCTGGTGCAGCTAGAGATAAACAAATAGAATATGCTACAATCAGTACTTGTATTGTGGTTGCTCGGCTTTATAAATTAATAAAGCCATTACAACGACCGTTACAACACTACAACAACAACAACAACAACAACAATGACGACGATGATGACAATGACGACAACAACAACAACGACGATGACAACAAAACGGTAAGATACAATGGTGTTAAGGACCAGTAACAGAACCTCAGAAGACTACACGAAAACATGGGTGGGACAATGAAGCACTGCTTGAAGTCAGCAAGGCCCTCATCCGCAATCAAGCAATTGGGGTAAGAACAAGGCTAACTCGAGAAGTGGACTAGTCGTCAAGGGAAGCCATGTCATCGCTATCACCTAGGCACCAAGCAACAACCCCATCCAGCTACATCACCGAAAGGAGGTCACCTGCCCCTCGCCCTAGCTTGAAGGGCCCCATACCGGATGAGGCCGCCCACCTAGCTTCTGGATGGACACTAACATTGAGACCACATGGGAGGATTCCGAGCACAACCGCTCGACGAACTAACACGCCTGGAGATCGCCATCACAGAGACCACAACCCCATCAATGCGAAGAGGATATTGCCGTCCACGAACACACCAACGCTATTGGAAACAGAGAATTTGCCATCAGTCAGCTCTTTGCCGTCTGCTAGCGGACGAAAAAGAAGGCCTTTCTCGTCAGCTTATAAAAAACGGACGACAGAGAACTGGCTGACGACAAAGATCCTATTTGCCATAAGCCAACTCTTTGCCGTCTGCTGGCGGACGACAAAGAATCTTTGGCGTCCGCTAGTAGACGGCAAAGAGGTGGGTGGGGTCTAGTGAAGGCCTAAACCCTAACGACCCACCGGCCCCACCTCTTTGCCGTCTGCTAGCGGACGACAAAGAATCTTTGCCGTCTGCCAGCAGACGACAAAGAATTGAGTATGTAACGGTCGTTGCCCCCGCCTCCTCTATTTCTGTTCTCTCTCTCCCTAACCCCCGCACCCGAGCCCAACCGCCGCCAGCCACCGCGCCCCTGACCCCCACCGTGCCCCCGACCACACCCCGCCGCCTCGCACCCTGCCGCCGCCCCCAATCGCACCCCACCCCCGCCCTTGACCACACGCGGCCCCAGCCCGCCGCCCATTGCTACCAC
>NC_041385.1:700250714-700360714 GCF_002162155.2 Triticum dicoccoides | reverse complement strand
AAGACCAGGGGGCCCACACCCTGTCCACGAGGGTGGGCCCCCCTCGGGTGCGCCCCCATACCTCGTGGGCCCCCTGGTGGCCCTCCGACGTCAACTCCAACTCCATATATTGGCTTTCGGGGAGAAAAAATCAAGGATAAGAAATCATCGTGTTTTACGATACGGAGCCGCCACCAAGCCCTAATCTCTCTCGGGAGGGCTGATCTGGAGTCCGTTTGGGGCTCCGGAGAGGGGGATTCGTCGCCGTCGTCATCATCAACCATCCTCCATCAATAATTTCATGATGCTCACTGCCGTGCGTGAGTAATTCCATCGTAGGCTTGCTGGACGGTGATGGGTTGGATGAGATTTATCATGTAATCGAGTTTGTTTTGTTAGGGTTTGATCCCTAGTATCCACTATGTTCTGAAATTGATGTTGCTATGACTTTGCTATGCTTAATGCTTGTCACTAGGGCCCGAGTGCCATGATTTCAGATCTGAACCTATTATGTTTTCATGAATATATGTGAGTTCTTGATCCTATCTTGCAAGTCTATAGTCACCTACTATGTGTTATGATCCGGCAACCCCGAAGTGACAATAATCGGAACCACTCCCGGTGATGACCTTAGTTTGAGGAGTTCATGTATTCACTATGTGCTAATGCTTTGTTCCGGTTCTCTATTAAAAGGAGGCCTTAATATCCCTTAGTTTCCAATAGGACCCCGCTGCCACGGGAGGGTAGGACAAAAGATGTCATGCAAGTTCTTTTCCATAAGCACGTATGACTATATTCGGAATACATGCCTACATTACGTTGATGAACTGGAGCTAATTCTGTGTCACCCTATGTTATGACTGTTACATGATGAACCACATCCGGCATAATTATCCATCATTGATCCGGTGCCTATGAGTTTTCCATATACTGGTTCTCGCTTATTTACTTTTTCGTTGTTACTGTTACAATCACTACAAAAATACCAAAACATTACTTTTGTTGTCTTTACTTTTTTTACCGTTACCACCACTATCATATTATTTTGCTACTAAACACTTTGCTGCAGATACTAAGTTTCCAGGTGTGGTTGAATTGACAACTCAGTTGCTAATACTTGAGAATATTCTTTGGCTCCCCTTGTGTCGAATCAATAAATTTGGGTTGAATACTCTACCCTCGAAAACTGTTGCGATCCCCTATACTTGTGGGTTATCAATACCTTTTTCTGGAACCGTTGCCATGGAGCATAGCTTTATTCTTTGAGTCACTTGGGATTTATATCTGCTGGACACTATGAAGAACTTGAAAGATGCTAAGACCAAGATTTTGCCCTCAACTACGAGGGGAGGTAAGGAACTCCCATCTAGCCTTGCACTAGATTCTCCTTCTGTTATAAGTAAGCTTGCGACACCTAAACCTGCTACTGATATGAATTCTGATATGTCGCATGTTATTGATGATGCCACTTCTGCTATGCATGATACTTATGATGAAACTACTTCTATGCTTGATACTACTATGCCCCTTGGTGAATTTCTTGATGAGCAAATTGCTAGGTCTAGAGAAAGAGAAATTATTACACCTGAATACAATGATGAGAGTGATGATGAAAATATGCCTCCTATTCCTGAAGGTTATCTTTTTGATGCAGAATCTTCTGCCGCTATTTTTGCTTGCCAGGATAGATATGAACTTAAGAGGTTGCTAGTTAAATGGAGTAAAGAATCTTTTAGAGATAGAATGAGACCCGACCCTGCTTTTTCTACTTCATCTATTTGTGTTCCCGATAAGGATTATTATGATTTTTCTGTTGATCCAGATATAATTACTTTGGTTGAATCTGATCCTTTCTATGGCTATGAATCTGAAACTGTTGTGGCACATCTTACTAAGTTGAATGATATAGCTGCCCTGTTTACTAATAATGAGAGATCACGCTACCTTTATTTACTCAAAATATTTCCGTTCTCATTAAAGGGTGATGCTAAGATATGGTTTAATTCTCTTGATCCTGGTTGTGTGCAAAGTCCCTATGATTTATTACTTCTCTGCTAAATATTTCCCTACTCATAAGAAACAAGCAGCCTTGAGGGAAATATATAACTTTGTGCAAATTGAAGAAGAGAGTCTCCCACAAGCTTGGGGGAGGCTTCTCAAGTTACTTAATGCTTTGCCTGATCATCCTCTTAAGAAACCTGAAATACTTGATATATTTTATAATGGACTCACTGATGCTTCCAGAGATTACCTGGATAGTTGTGCTGGTTCTCTTTTCAGGTAAAGAACACCGGATGAAGCTAAAATTCTATTGAACAATATGTTGACAAATGAAAATAATTGGGCACCTCCCTGGCCAGCTCCTGAGCCAATTTCTGAGCCAATTATTGAGCCTATTCCTAAACCAACTCCGAAGAAGAGAGGTGTTCTATTTCTCAGTCCTGAAGATATGCAAGAGGCAAAGAAATCTATGAAAGAAAAAGGTATTAAAGCTGAAGATGTTAAGAATTTACCCCCTATTGAAGAAATACACGGTCTTAATTTACCGCCTGTTGAAGAAGTATATGATATCAATTACTTATTAACTGAAGAACCTCCCGATATCCCGACACAGGTAGTAAAGGTAAATTCGCTCTATAGATATGATAAAGCTGAAGTCCCTCCTACTAAAATTGCTAGTCAATGCTTGGATGAGTTTGATAACTTCATGTTTAAGCAAGATGACTTTAATGCTTATTTTGGTAGACAATTAAAACAAGATGCATATATGATTAAACGCTTGGGTGATTATATGGCTGATATTAGAGGTGAACTTAAACTTGTTAGCAAACATGCTTCTATGGTTACCACTCAAGTAGAACAAGTACTTAAAGCTCAAAAAGAAGCGCTTGATGAAATGAATAGTAAGAAAAATGATTATGCTGTTAGAGTGGCTACTAGAACCGGTAGAATGACTCAGGAACCTTTGTATCCTGAAGGCCACCCTAAGAGAATCGAGCAAGATTCTCAGAGAAATGATATTGATGTACCTAGTTCTTCTAAAAGGAAGAAAAATAAAAATGATAGGACTTTGCAAACTTCTAGTGAACCTATTGCTGAGCCACCTGAGAATCCAAATGATATTTCTATTTCTGATCCTGAAACACAATCAGGTGATGAACATGAACCTAGTGATAATGTTAATGATAATGTTCATGTTGATGCTCAACCTAGTAATGATAATGATGTAGACGCTAAACCTGCTGTTGATCTTGATAATCCACAATCAAGGAATCAACGTTTTGATAAAAGAGACTTCATTGCTAGGAAACATGGTAAAGAAAGGGAACCATGGGTTCAGAAACCCATGCCTTTTCCTCTGAAACCATCCAAGAAAAAGGATGATGAGGATTTTGAGCACTTTGCTGAAATGATTAGACCTATCTTTTTGCGTATGCGATTAACTCATGTGCTCAAAACAAATCCTTATTCTAAGTATATGAAGGATATTATTACTAATAAAAGAAAGATACCTGAAGCTGAAATTTCCATCATGCTTGCTAATTACTTTTAAAGGTGGAATACCAAAGAAACTTGGAGATCCCGGAGTACCTACTATACCATGCTCCATTAAGAGAAATTATGTTAAAATTGCTTTATGTGATCTTGGAGCCGGTGTTAGTGTTATGCCTCTCTCTTTATATCGTAGGCTTGACTTGAATAAGTTGACACCTACTAAAATATCTTTGCAAATGGCTGATAAATCAACTGCTATACCCGTCGGTATTTGTGAGGATGTGCCTGTTGTGGTTGCAAACGTTACTATTTTAACGGACTTTGTTATTCTTGATATTCCTGAGGATGATAGTATGTCTATTATTCTTGGAAGACCTTTCCTTAATACTGCAGGGGCTGTTATTGATTGCAACAAAGGCAATGTCACTTTTCATATTAATGGCAATGAGCACACGGTACACTTTCCAAGGAAACAACCTCAGGCTCACAGTATCAACTCTATTGGAAAAATTCCATTGGTTATATTCGGAGGTTTTGAATTTCCTCTCTCTACTGTCAAGAAAAAGTATGATATTCTTATTGTTGGGGATTTTCATATCCCCGTTGAGGTAACTTAGTGCTATTCAAAATTTCTCCGGTTCCGTGTTAATCGGAATGAGCTCGTTAACAAGACTTGATCAACCTTGTTAGTGGATTATTTTTGATGAACATGAGATGGATGAAACTAGAAGCACAACCTTCTGTACCCTCTTTATATTTTCTGTTATTTAGTAGAAATAAAGTAAAATAGTATTTTTCTGTCTGTTTCCTGACTTATCCGTGCAATATAAAAATATCCCAAAAATAAAAGTTCTCAGAATGCCATGCCAATTTAATATGATTTTTTCCGGGAATATTTAAGAATTTACTGTGCAAAAATCACCGCGGGGGGAGCTACGACCTGGTCACGAGGGTGGAGGGCACGCCCTACCCCCCGGGCGCGCCCCCTGCCTCGTGGGCCCACGGTGGCCCTCCTCCACTTATCCCTACACCCTTCTTCTTCCTCTGTCTCACACAAACACGAAAAACCAAGCACGAGTTCCAGCCCCCGTTGCTGTGATTTTCGATCTCCTTGCTCAAAGCACCTCTCGCAAAACTGCTTGGGGAGATTGTCCCTTGGTATGTGACTCCTCCATTGGTCCAATTAGTTTTTGTTTTAGTGCTTTATTCATTGCAAATTTGTGCTGCATAGGTGACCATGTTCTTGAGCTTGCATGTCAAATTTATATGGTTCCAAGTAGTTCCAATGCTTTATATAGGCTCTAGGCACTTGTAGGAGTTGTTGCTATCAATTTCATTGAAGTTGGTTCACTTTTATTTGAACAACAACAACAACAAAGCCTTTAGTCCCAAACAAGTTGGGGTAGGCTAGAGGTGAAACCCATAAGATCTCGCAACCAACTCATGGCTCTGGCACATGGATAACAAGCTTCCACGCACCCCTGTCCATAGCTAGCTCTTTGTCGATACTCCAATCCTTTAGGTCTCTCTTAACGGACTCCTCCCATGTCAAATTCGATCGACCCCGCCCTCTCTTGACATTCTCCGCACGCTTTAGCCATCCGCTATGCACTGGAGCTTCTGGAGGCCTGCGCTGAATATGCCCAAACCATCTCAAACGATGTTGGACAAGCTTCTCCTCAATTGGTGCTACCCCAACTCTATCTCATATATCATCATTTTGGACTCGATCCTTCCTCGTGTGGCCACACATCCATCTCAACATACGCATCTCCGCCACACCTAACTGTTGAACATGTCGCCTTTTAGTCGGCCAACACTCCGCGCCATACAACATTGCGGGTCGAACCGCCGTCGTGTAGAACTTGCCTTTTAGCTTTTGTGGCACTCTCTTGTCATAGAGAATGCCAGAAGCTTGGCGCCACTTCATCCATCCGGCTTTGATTCGATGGTTCACATCTTCATCAATACCCCCATCCTCCTGCAACATTGACCCCAAATATCGAAAGGTGTCCTTCCGAGGTACCACCTGGCCATCAAGGCTAACCTCCTCCTCCTCACACCTAGTAGTACTGAAACCGCACATCATGTACTCGGTTTTAGTTCTACTAAGCCTAAACCCTTTCGATTCCAAGGTTTGTCTCCATAACTCTAACTTCCTATTTACCCCCGTCCGACTATCGTCAACTAGCACCACATCATCCGCAAAGAGCATACACCATCGGATATCTCCTTGTATACCCCTTGTGACCTCATCCATCACCAATGCAAAAAGATAAGGGCTCAAAGCTGACCCCTGATGTAGTCCTATCTTAATCGGGAAGTCATCGGTGTCGACATCACTTGTTCGAACACTTGTCACAACATTATTGTACATGTCCTTGATGAGGGTAATGTACTTTGCTGGGACTTTGTGTTTCTCCAAGGCCCACCACATGACATTCCGTGGTATCTTATCATAGGCCTTCTCCAAGTCAATGAACACCATATGCAAGTCCTTCTTTTGCTCCCTATATCTCTCCATAAGTTGTCGTACCAAGAAAATGGCTTCCATGGTCGACCTCCCAGGCATGAAACCAAACTAATTTTTGGTCACGCTTGTCATTCTTCTTAAGCGGTGCTCAATGACTCTCTCCCATAGCTTCATTGTATGGCTCATCAGCTTAATTCCACGGTAATTAGTACAACTCTGAACATCCCCCTTGTTCTTGAAGATTGGTACTAATATACTCCGTCTCCATTCTTCTGGCATCTTGTTTGCCCGAAAAATGAGGTTGAAAAGCTTGGTTAGCCATACTATCGCTATGTCCCCGAGACCTTTCCACACCTCAATGGGGATACAATCAGGGCCCGTCGCCTTGCCTCCTTTCATCCTTTTTAAAGCCTCCTTCACCTCAGACTCCTGGATGCGCCACACAAAACGCATGCTGGTCTCATCAAAGGAGTCGTCCAGTTCAATGGTAGAACTCTCATTCTCCCCATTGAACAGCTTGTCGAAGTACTCCCGCCATCTATGCTTAATCTCTTCGTCCTTCACCAAGAGTTGGCATGCTCCGTCCTTGATGCATTTGACTTGGCCAATATCCCTCGTCTTCCTCTCCCGGATCTTAGCCATCTTATAGATGTCCCTTTCACCTTCCTTCGTGCCTAACCGTTGGTAGAGGTCCTCATATGCCCGACCCCTTGCTTCACCAATAGCTCGCTTTGCGGCCTTCTTCGCCATCTTGTACTTCTCTATGTTGTTTGCACTCCTATCCAGGTATAGGCGTCTGAAGCAATCTTTCTTCTCTTTAATCGCCTTCTGGACATCATCATTCCACCACCAGGTATCCTTATCTTCGCTTCTCCTTCCCCTGGACACTCCAAACTCCTCCGAGGCCACCTTACGAATGCAAGTCGCCATCTTCATCCACACATTGTCCGCATCCCCTCCTTCCTCCCAAGGGACCTCCTTAATTACCCTCTCCTTGAACACCTGAGCTACCTCCCCCTTGAGTTTCCACCACTTCGTTCTAGCGACCTTGGCACGCTTATCCCGCTAGACACGAATCTGAAAGCGGAAGTCAGCAACCACCAGCTTATGCTGGGGTACAACACTCTCCCCAGGTATCATCTTACAGTCTAGGCACGCACGCCTATCTTCTCTTCTCGAGAGGATGAAATCAATTTGGCTAGAGTGTTGGCCACTACTAAAAGTCACCAGATGTGATTCTCTCTTTCTAAAGAGGGTGTTAGCTACAATCATGTTGTAGGCTAGAGCAAAGCTTAACACATCTTCTCCTTCTTGATTCCTGATGCCATAGCCAAAGCCCCCATGTGCCCCTTCAAAACCTGTGTTAGATGTACCCACGTGGCCGTTGAGGTCTCCTCCTATGAAGAGCTTCTCACCAATCGGTACACTCCTAACCATGTATTCCAAGCCTTCACTTTTATTTGAAGTTACTAAAAATTTCAGATTGTTTCAGAAAATAATGAAGAGACTTTTGATGGGCTCGTCGAGCCGAAGCTCGAAGGAAAAACAAAAGGGAGAAGAACAGAAGCCCAAATTTAATTTGCCTCGCACCGCAGAGGTCCGGCCGTATGAATGGCCTTCCGATGACTTCTTGAGGAGAGCCGGGATTTATGAAGATTTCTATTTATTAATTGAGAATGTTGGCCTCACCGACTTCCTCCGCGACCAACGTCATCAGTATCTCTTACTCACAAATACTTTTGTGCAAAATTTCTACTTTTTCCCTAAGAGTTCACCTCCATCGGTAGAATTTCATTTATATGACGTTGTTAAGAGGATGACATTAGCTGAATTTTGCGAGGTTTGCAAAATACCTTTTGAGGGCACCTTGGATGAACGACACCGTAATGAAGTAGAAGCTTTTATTAACACTATCACGGTGGGAGAAACCAGGAAGGTTTCTGATGCAAGAATCACTAGCATACATTTTCCTGTTTTACGCTACTTTGCCTTATTTGCTAGTCGTTGCTTGATAGGTCGCGGAAACTGTGGAAACCTTAGTATCCCTGATGTGATCATTTTGTTCCATGGTTATACCGAAATAACTTTGTTAGTATGGGTGGAATTGTTGCTAGACGGTTAAGTCTGAACCGTACTAAAGGCCCCATCTTTGGAGGCATTTATGCCTCACGCGTAGCTGAAATTTTGAAATACCTATTAGGCATGAGGAGAAAGAGGAAACATCGCTGCCCCGTGCTTATTTAGATTATAGGAGTATGATAGCACATGACTTTCTTGTTAAAAGCCGTGAAGGGGAGCTCAAATATAAATTGTACTTTGATAAACATCACCCTGAGACTATTACTTTGCCTGCTCCCTCTTTGTTTAACTTGTCTGCAGGTCCTCACACCGTTCCGTGGGCGGCCATTCAAGCCTATCGAAATCCTGCACCCGCCCCGGAACCGGAGCCACAGGATGAGCCTCCACGACTATCTGTTTATTCTTGGGATCCAGAGGAGGTTGACAGCCAGTGGCAACCGGAGCCTTCTTCGTCACAGTATGACCCCAGCTTCACTTACGAGTATCCGCCGGGCCATCCCTGGCAATAGACCAACTTAGGCCAAAAGCCTAAGCTTGGGGGAGTACGTATTTCCCACCGACATTACATTTATGTTCACACACACTCATTGCCAGATGTCGATGTTCATACTCTTTCACTGTAATATCCATGCTAGATTATTTTCTTTTTCCTGCTTTCTTCTTGTGTGTTTAATAAACATTAAGAAAACCAAAAAAAATTAGTAGTAGTTTATTTATTTGTTGTAGTAATTAAAAAGGAAAACCCAAAAATATTTCCCGTTCTTATTTTGCTTGTTGGGAGCTTTCTCGTGTAAATAGTTTTTCTTTTCCTTTCTTTGGTGGTTGAGAAGACCATATTGAAAATGCTTAGTGGCTCTTATATGCATGATTGTTTATTTAACTTAGAGCCCATATTACTTGTCTTCTCTCTTGAGTTGAATGCTTGCAGATTCCAGCTTAGTCCAATACACGTGCACTCTTACTATTATACACTTCGTTCGGTCGTGCAAGTGAAAGGCAATAATGATGATATATGATGGACTTATTGGGATGAGAAAAGCTGGTATGAACTCGACCCCTCTTGTTTTTGTAAATATGAAGATTCATCGTTCCTGAGTTAGCTATTATGAAGTAAGCATATTTGCAATGACATTTAGAGATTATAGTTGCTTGTGCCATGCTTGATTAGCTATGAGTTATAATGGTTTACCTTGCGTGCCAACATGCTATTAGAATGATCATGATGTGGTATGATGGGATGGTATCCTCCTTTAAATGAATTGAGTGACTAGACTTGGCACATGTTCACGCATGTAGTTGAATCAAATCAACATAGCCTTCATGATATTTATGTTCATGGTAGATTATATCCTACTCATGCTTGTATTCGGTGTAAATTAATTTTAATGCATGTTTACGACTGTTGTCGCTCTCCCAGTTGGTCGCTTCCCAGTCTTTTGCTAGCCTTCACCTGTACTAAGCGGGAATACTGCTTGTGCATCCAAACTCCTTTAAACCCCAAAGTTGTTCCATATGAGTCCACTATACCTTCCTATATGCGGTATTTACCTGCCGTTCCAAGTAAATTTGTATGTGCCAAACTCCAAACCTTCAAATGAAATTCTGTTTTGTATACTCGAGCAGCTCATGTTCCAACTAGGGCTGTCCTTATCTTCCATGTTAGGCGGTTATTCTCAAGAGGAGTGGACTCCGCTCCTCATTCACGAGAAAATGGCTGGTCACGGGATGCCAGTCCCATGCTTTATGCAAACTAAATCAAAATAATTGCAAACAAAACTCCCCTTGGGACCCGTTGAATGTTGGAGGCACTCGTTGTTTCGAGCAAGCCATGGATTGATGCTTGTGGAGGAGGGGGAGTATAAACTTTACCATTCTTTTTGGGAACCGCCTATAATTTGTTTAGCATGGAAGATATCGTCATCTCATCATAGTTGTTGCGTTAACAGAAAAAGTATGCCGCTCAAAATGTTATTCAATCTCTATTTTAAAACCGAGCTTTGGCACCTCTACAAATCCTTGCTTCCCTCTGCGAAGGGCTTATCTATTTTCTTTTATGTTGAGTCATCACCCTTCTTATTAAAAAGCACCCGCTGGAGAGCACACTGTCGTTTGCATTCATTGTTATTGGTTTATATTGGGTATGACTTGAGTGGATCTCTTTTACCATGAATTACAATGTTTAGTCAGTCCTTGATCTTTGAAGGTACTCTGCATTTATGTTTTGCGGTCTCAGAAAGGGCTAGCGAGATACCATTTCGTTATATCATGCTATGATTATTTTGAGAAAGTGTTGTCATCCGAGTTTTGTTATTATAGCTCGCTAGCTGATTATGGTATTGATATGAGTAATTGTGAGACCTTTGTGTTATTGTTAGTATGGTTAGTCCATAATATTTGCTGAAACTTGAATGCTGGCTTTTCATGTTTGTAAAAGTTTTTCTTTTTCTCTTTCAGTTTGTCAACTGAATTGCTTGAGGACAAGCAAGGGTTTAAGCTTGGGGGAGTTGATACGTCTCCGTCATATCTACTTTTCTAAACACTTTTGCCCTTGTTTTGGACTCTAACTTGTATGATTTGAATGGAACTAACCCGGACTGACGCTGTTTTCAGCAGAATTGCCATGGTGTTGTTTTATGTGCAGAAAATAAAAGTTCTTGGAATGACCTGAAACTCCACAGAATATCTTAGGATAATTAATAAAAAATCCTCGCCAAAGATGAAGACCAGGGGGCCCACACCCTGTCCACGAGGGTGGGGGCACGCCCCCCTGGGCGCGCCCCCCTACCTCGTGGGCCCCCTGGAGGCCCTCCGACGCCAACTCCAACTCCATATATTGGCTTTCGGGGAGAAAAAAATCAGGGAGAAGAAATCATCGTGTTTTACGATACGGAGCCGCCGCCAAGCCCTAATCTCTCTCAGGAGGGCTGATCTGGAGTCCGTTCGGGGCTCCAGAGAGGGGGATTCGTCGCCGTCGTCATCATCAACCATCCTCCATCACCAATTTCATGATGCTCACCATCGTGCGTGAGTAATTCCATCGTAGGCTTGCTGGACGGTGATGGGTTGGACGAGATTTATCATGTAATCGAGTTAGTTTTGTTAGGGTTTGATCCCTAGTATCCACTATGTTCTGAGATTGATGTTGCTATGACTTTGCTATGCTTAATGCTTGTCACTAGGGCCTGAGTGCCATGATTTTAGAACTGAACCTATTATGTTTTCATGAATATATGTGAGTTCTTGCAAGTCTATAGTCACCTACTATGTGTTATGATCCGGCAACCCCGAAGTGACAATAATCGGAACCACTCCCGGTGATGACCTTAGTTTGAGGAGTTCATGTATTCACTATGTGCTAATGCTTTGTTCCGGTTCTCTATTAAAAGGAGGCCTTAATGTCCCTTAGTTTCCAATAGGACCCCGCTGCCACGGGAGGGTAGGACAAAAGATGTCATGCAAGTTCTTTTCCATAAGCACGTATGACTATATTCGGAATACATGCCTACATTACATTGATGAACTGGAGCTAGTTCTGTGTCACCCTATGTTATGACTGTTACATGATGAACCACATCCTGCATAATTATCCATCATTGATCCGGTGCCTACGAGTTTTCCATATACTGGTTCTCACTTATTTACTTTTATGTTGTTACTGTTACAATCACTACAAAAATACCAAAAACATTACTTTTGCTGTCTTTACTTTTGTTACCGTTACCACCACTATCATATTACTTTGCTACTAAACACTTTGCTGCAGATACTAAGTTTCCAGGTGTGGTTGAATTGACAACTCAGCTACTAATACTTGAGAATATTCTTTGGCTCCCCTTGTGTCGAATCAATAAATTTGGGTTGAATACTCTACCCTCGAAAACTGTTGCGATCCCCTATACTTGTGGGTTATCAATGATGTGCGCAGGCCCAACTCCGTCCTTAGTGTGCTTTGCCGGCAAAACTTCCCGGGTTTTGTCACGTTGCCTTGTGAGGGTCAGGTTCCGGAGCTAGGATTGAGCTAGGAGCACTAGTTGGCTGCTCCGGCCCCATCGCTGGTGATGATCGACGGTGTCTTGTGCCACACGAGGGCAGAGATGGTGATCAGAAGCTTTTGGGTAATTTCTCCTTTACACAATTAAAATTCTTAAAATAGCTAGTTATTGTACTAATCAATGTTGTCTCATTTGATTGCAAACCTTCTACAGGTTTGACGAGGGATGCGAGGAGGCCGCGGCAAAGGTTATCGACACCGAGTGCAGGCGCATACTATAGAACTTACGACATGAGGCTCGGGTGCAGGCTATTTGAGACTACTACGCTTTGCGTGGTATTAAGAATCCCAAGCCGGCATGCCGTGAGAAGTTTCTGTAGAAGGAGCAGTACATGACGGTAAATACCTATTCTTAAGGCCTTGTACTTAGTTTCCTTGATTTGATTCGTAGGCGTAGCGCTCAAGTTTCTCTTTACTAACTTAGGTGCCCCGAGATGGTGTGCGGATCAGATGGACTGTTGGGAGCTGTTGGCCATTGAGTGGTGCTCAAAGGAATGGCTCGCCCAGCACAACAATGCCAAGGACAAGAGTGCCCAAATGATAGGTGTGCCACACCATCAAGGCAGCACCAACTTATTTTAGTTTGGCGGAACTGGGTATGTGGTTTCCTTCATAATGCATGCAATTCATTCTGCATGCTAGCTTGAGACCTTTAATTACAAATTTACTCCATTTCTCTCTTTCAGGCAAAACACAATAAGGCGGAGGTGCCAGAGGTGTTCGACCTCTATGCCATGGCCCATACTGGGCCATACAAGAAGGCCAAGGCATTCGAGCCATCTGACCTTGATAATCCAAAGAACTTCACCAACATATCCTCCCACAACAAACTCGGGAAGTACAGAGATGAGGGGAAGGCGAGGAAAGGGGGGGACTTTAACCCGAGCGGGCACTTTGATCCGGAGCTGGTGATGATATCTGGTGGCTGGAGGTCCCGTGGCTTGATCGCCATTGGAGATGGACTTATCCGTTGTCCTCACACTCTCCCAAAGATAAAGGCGCGCAAGGCGAGCTCCGCTCCTAATATGAGGCCTCGTTAATGGCTAGTCGAGCTCGCCTTCCAGGTTAGTTATACAGACTTAGCTATCTTTCCTCCATTACATTGTGTGTGCGGCCATCGATGATTACAATGCTAACGAGGAGTGGTGTTGCAGGTTACTCTTCAGAGTGAGAGAGAAAGAACCCAGGCGCTTCTAGCGGAGAGGGGCCAGGAGGCCTAGGAGAAGCAGCAGGAGTTGGAGGAGAAGACGACAAGGCTAATGGAGGAGGAGAGGGCACAGAATGACATGCAGAACCGGGCCATGTATGAGCTCCTTGTGGTAAGTTTCTTCTGCATATTAGCCCAATCATTCACGTAATGTTCGTTTCATTACTAACTAGTATGACTGACCCATCAAAACCAAATGTGCAGTATGTGTGCCAGAAGGCTGGCCAGACTCCTCCGCCGATGCCAGAGATTGCTCCGGGGACCACGGTGAGTTTAATTTGAATGGTCATTAGTTACTAGTATTAATATTTGAGTGTCGTCATGCTAACGAGACATTGCAAATGATCTTTGGTGTAGCGTGCCTCCAGACAAGCATCACACAATCCCTCTCCACGTGGTGGTACCGACACGAGCCACGCCGGTGCTTCACCTCTGTGATGATGGTAATTTTTCTCTAGTGTTTTGCTTAAGAAATTCATAAAGACCTAGACTTAGCTTTATTTCCTCCAAAATGCTTACCATAATGACCTAGACTTAGCTTATTTTCCTCCAAAATGACATAATTAGCTTACTTAGCTCCAAAATGATCTATACTTAGCTTTGTTTCCTCCAAAATGACCTAAGTTAGCTCTAATATGCTTAGTTACCTAGGTTCGCTCAATAATGACATACACTTAGCTTACTGATACGTCTCCAACGTATCTATAATTTTTTATTGTTCCATCCTGTTATATTATCATTCTTGGATGTTTTACAATCATTTTATAGTCATTTTATATCATTTTTTGGTACTAACCTATCGACATAGTGCCTAGTGCCAGTTGCTGTTTTCTGCTTGTTTTTTACATCGCAGGAAATCAATACCAAATGGAGCCCAAACGTAGCGGAACTTTTTGTGGATTTTTTGGACCAGAAGACATCCAGTGGGCCAAGAAAGTACTTGAGGGGAGCTCTGAGGGGAGCACAACCCACTATGGCACGCCTGGGGGCCCAGGCGCACCCAGGTGGGTTGTGCCCACCTCGGTGGCCTCCCGCACCGCCTCTTTGCTCTATAAATACCCCAATATTCCACAAACCCTCGGGTAGTCGACGAAAATCAATTCCAGCCGCCGCAAGTTCCAGAAACACCAGATCCAATCTAGACACCATCATGGAGGGGTTCATCATGTCCATTGGTGCCTCTCCGATGATGTGTGAGTAGTTCTTTATAGACCTACGAGTCCGTAGTTAGTAGCTAGATGGCTTTCTCTCTCGCTCTCTTGATTCTCAATACAATGGTCTCTTGGATATCCATATGATGTAAGTCTTTTTGCGGTGTGTTTGTTGGGATCCGATGAACTTTAAGTTTATGATCAGATCTATGTTTTTATCCATGAAAGTTATTTGAGTCTTCTTTGATCTCTTACATGCATGATTGATTATAGCCTCGTATTTCTTCTCTGATATTTGGGTTTTGTTTTGCCAACTTGATCTATTTATCTTGCAATGGGAAGAGGTGATTTGTGATGGTTCGATCTTACGGTGCTTGATCCCAGTGACAGAAGGGGAAACGACACATATGTATCGTTGCTATTAAGGATAACAAGATGGGATCTATTTCTACATAAATAGATCTTGTCTACATCATGTCATCGTTCTTATTGCATTACTCCATTTTTCCATGAACTTAATACACTAGATGCATGCTCGATAGCGGTTGATGTGTGGAGTAATAGTAGTAGATGCAGGCAGGAGTCGGTCTACCAATCTTGGATGTGATGACTATATAATGATCATTGCCTGGATATCGTCATGATTATTTGAAGTTCTATCAATTGCCCAACAGTTATTGTTTTCCCACCATTTGCTCATTTTCTCGAGAGAAGCCACTAGTGAAACCTACGGCCCCGGGGTCTCTTTTCATCATATTTGCCTTTGCGATCTATTTTTCTTTGCTTTTATTTTCAGATCTATTAAACCAAAAATACAAAAATACCTTGCTGCGCTTTATTTATTTTGTGATCTATTTATCCTATCTATCACAACTTTATCACGTCTTCTCACCAATTTGAGGCACCGTTACCCAAAAGGGATTGACAACCCCTTTAACATGTCGGGTTGCGAGTATTTGTTATTTGTGTGTAGGGGCTATTTACGTTGTGTTGCTTGGTTCTCCTACTGGTTCGATAACCTTGGTCTCATCACTGAGGGAAATACCTACCATCGTTGTGCTGCATCATCCCTTCCTCTTTGGGGAAATACCAACATAGTTCAAGCAGGAATCAAAATGAATTTCCGGCGGTGTTGCTGGGGAGGATCATGAACATCAACCAGGTTCCTAATCACAAATCTCATCTCCTTGCAATTTACATTATTTTCCATTTGCCTCTCGTTTTCCTCTCCCCCACTTCACAAAAAATTGCCATTTTGTTCGCCCTCTTTTTTGTTCGCCGTTTTCTCGTTAGATCTGTTTTTGAGTGCAATCTTGTTGTGAAGTCACCATGAGTGATTTGTTTTGTGAGTGGAATCTTGTTGTGAAGTCACCATGAGTGATTTTGGTATGGTATAAACTGATGATGGCCTAACTCCTAAAATGGAGCGTACGGGTAATCTGGATGCCAAAACTTTTGTCTTGGTGCAAGGGAATTTTATGGGAAAAGAACATATCCAGGAATTTTTCAATTTTGTCGAAAAATTAAGTCTTGATGATATTCCTATACTTAAAAGGACTAAATCTTATGCGGAAGCTATTTCAGCACTTATTTTGAAACTTGAAACTAGATTGATCCGTACTCATCCTACCTTGCAAAGATTGTTCTATGAGTTGCTCATTATAAAGAATCCTAAAGCTAAAACGTTAGCCACCCTTGTCCTCATGAATTAATTTGACTACATAATACGGGAAGCTAGGGAAATCTTTGATTTTTATAGTATGAATCGTGGAAAACCCGTGATTGATGAAATTCTTTATAATAGTGATTATGCATTGAGACATTTTCTTGGAGATAACCAAATCTTTGATGAGAATCTTAAAAAGCAAGTCCTTGTTTTAGACATGAGCCAACAAGTTTTCAATGATGTTAATCAACACTATTCTTGGATTACTGCCGGAAATCAAAAGGGTTATGATAAAAAGTAGCTTGATAGTGCTAAGGTTTCCATGGATAATGTGTTTTATGTTCTATTTGCAAAACCCCCGGACTCAAATACCTCCAAGGAAAACAAGAACAAAGATGACAACACTTAGATCCTACGCGTTATGCCTAGCTAGGGGCGTAAAACGATAGCGCAGTTGGGAGGCAACCCAACTTGTATCTTTTTGATTTTTGGTTTTCTTGCTGTTTTCAATAAAATACACAATTATGCCTCTAATTAGATTTGTTTTGTGGTTTAAATTAGTGTTTGTGCCAAGCAAGGCCTTTGGAATGATTTGGGTGAGAGTTGATTTGATCTTGCTGAAATACACAAACTTTTGTGCTCACGAAATTATTTTTAATTTTTACCTTAAGAGTGATTTTGAGTTGATTCTTTTTGCATAAGATTAATAAACAAATTATTCACGTCGTACTAATTTTTCAGAATTTTTGGAGTTACAGAAGTATTCAAAGTAGTCAGATTGCTACACACTGTTCTCTTTTTGACAGATTCTGTTTTCTTTGCGTTGTCTGCTTGTTTTGATGATTCTATGGTTTTCTTTGAAGAGTTTTTGCAATATAAAAGTTGGAATATAATAGATATAATGCAAAAATAAAATATGAATGGGTTTGCAATAGTACTTATATTAGTGGTTTTCTTTCTTATACTAACGGATCTCACGAAGGTTTGTTGAGTTTTGTGTAATTGAAGTTTTCAAGTTTTGGGTGATCTTACGATGGATGAAGGAATAAGGATTAGTAAAAGGCTAAGCTTGAGGATTCCTGAGGCACCCCAAGATAATATTCAAGAAGTAGCAAGCAACTAAACTTGGGGGTGCCCCCCGACTGGCATCCCCTCTTTCTTCTAACAACCATCAGTATTTTACTTGGAATTATATTTTTATTTGTCACATATTATGAGTTTTCCTTGGAGCGTATTGTATGATATGAGTCTTTGCTTGTTTTGCTTTGTGTTTTAAGTCTTGAGCCTAGCTGGACACACCTTTTTGGGAGAGCCAAAAAATTATTCTATGCTTGCTCCTATGCTTCACTTAAATTTTTAGAGCGATGGAATTACTCTAGTGCTTCACTTATATATTTTTTAGCATGGTGTGCTTTGTTATTTTTGAAGAAATGCTCTCATTGAAGGAAATATGCCCTAGAGGCAATAATAAAGTTATATTTATTTCCTTATTTCATGATAAACGTTTATTATTCATGCTAGAATTGTATTAACCGGAAAATTTGTACATGTGTGAATACATAGACAAACAGAGTGTCACTAGTATGCCTCTACTTGACTAGCTCGTTGAATCAAAGATGGTTAAGTTTCCTAGCCATAGACATGAGTTGTCATTTGATTAACGGGATCACATCATTAGAGAATGATGTGATTGACTTGACCCATTCCGTTAGCTTAGCACTTGATCGTTTAGTATATTGCTATTGCTTTCTTCATGATGTATACATGTTCCTATGACTATGAGATTATGCAACTCCCGAATACCGGAGGAACACTTTGTGTGCTACCAAACGCCACAATGTAACTGGGTGATTATAAAGGTGCTCTACAAGTGTCTTCGATGGTACTTGTTGAGTTGGCATAGATCGAGATTAGGATTTGTCACTCCGATTGTTGGAGAGGTATCTCTGGGCCCTCTCGGTAATGCACATCACTATAAGCCTTGCAAGCAATGTGATTAATGAGTTAGTTGTGGGATTATGCATTAGGAACGAGTAAAGAGACTTGCCGGTAACGAGATTGAACTAGGTATTGAGATACCGACGATCGAATCTTGGGCAAGTAACATACCGATGACAATGGGAACAACGTATGTTGTTATGCGGTTTGACCGATAAAGATCTTCATAGAATATGTAGGAGCCAATATGAGCATCCAGGTTCCGCTGTTGGTTATTGACCGGAGACGTGTCTCGGTCATGTCTACATAGTTCTCGAACCCGTAGGGTCCGCACGCTTAACGTTCAGTGACGATCGGTATTATCAGTTTATGTGTCTTGATGTACCGAAGATAGTTCGGAGTCCTGGATATGATCACAGACATGACGAGGAATCTCGAAATGGTCGAGACATAAAGACTGATATATTGGATGACTATGTTTGGACTTCGGAAGGGTTCCGGGCAAGTTCGGACATATACCGGAGTACCGGGGGGTTACCGGAACCCCCCGAGGAGTGTAATGGGCCTGTTGGGCCTTGGTGGAGAAGAGGAGGGGTGGCCAAGGCAGGCCGCACACCCCTCCCCCTCTAGTCTGAATTGGACAAGGAGGGGGCGGCGCCACCCTTTCCTTCCTCCTTTCTCCTTCCCTTCCCCCTTCTCCTACTCCTACTAGGAAAGAAGGAGTCCTACTCCCGGTGGGAGTAGGACTCCCCCCTTGGCGCGCCCTCCTCCTTGGCCGTCCGCCTCCCCCTAGATCCTTTATATACGGGGGTAGGGGGGCACCCCAAGACACACAAGTTGATCATTGATCTTTAGCCGTGTGCGGTGCCCCCTCCACCATAATCCACCTCGGTCATATCGTAGTGGTGCTTAGGTGAAACCCTGCGTCGGTAGCTTCATCAACACCGTCATCACGCCGTCGTGCTGACGGAACTCTCCCTCGAAGCTCTATTGAATTGTGAGTTCGTGGGATGTCACCGAGCTGAACGTGTGCAGATCGCGGAGGTGTCGTACGTTCAGTACTAGGATCGGTCGATCGGGAAGACATACGACTACATCAACCGCGTTGTCATAATGCTTCCGCTTATGGTCTACGAGGGTACGTGTACGACACTCTCCCCTCTCGTTGCTATGCATCATCATGATCTTGCGTGTGCGTAGGAAATTTTTGAAATTACCGCGTTCCCCAACAGTGGCATGAGAGCCAGGTTTATGCGTAGATGTTATATGCACGAGTAGAACACAAGTAAGTTGTGGGCGATAATAGTCCTACTGCTTACCAGCATGTCATACTTTGATTCGGCGGTATTGTTGGATGAAGCGGCCCAGACCGACATTATGCGCACGCTTACGCGAGACTGGTTCTACCGACGTGCTTCACACATAGGTGGCTGGCGGGTGTCAGTTTCTCCAACTTTAGTTGAATCGAGTGTGGCTACGCCCGGTCCTTGTTGAAGGTTAAAACAACACATACTTGACGAAAAATCATTGACGTTTTGATGCGTAGGTAAGAACGGTTCTTGCTCAGCCCGTAGCAGCCACGTAAAACTTGCAACAACAAAGTAGAGGACGTCTAACTTGTTTTTGTAGGGCATGTTGTGATGTGATACGGTCAAGACGTGATGAGATATATTTTTTGTATGAGATGATCATGTTTTGTTCAAGTTATTGACAACAGGCAGGAGCCTTATGGTTGTCTTTTTATTACATAAGATGAAAGCGCCATATGATTGCTTTACTTTATCGCTATGCGATAGCAATAGTTGCAAAAGCAATAGTTGGCAAGACGACCATGTGACGACACATTGATAAAGATCAAGATGATGGAGATCATCGTGTCATGCCAGTGACAATGGAGACCATAACGGTACTTTGTAGATGGAGATCAAATGCACAAGATGATGATGGCCATATCATGTCACATATTTGGATTGCATGTGATGTTTATCTTTTATACATCTTATTTTGCTTAGTTCGGCGGTAGCTTTATAAGATGATACCTTAATAAAAATTTCAAGGTATAAGTGTTCTCCCTGAGTATAAACCGTTGTGACAGTTCTTCGTGCCGAGACACCACGTGATGATCGGGTGTGATAAGCTCTACATTCACATACAACGGGTGCAAGCCAGTTTCGCACACGCAGAATACTCGGGTTAAACTTGACGAGCCTAGCATATGCAGATATGGCCTCGGAACACTGGAGACCGAAAGGTCGAGCGTGAATCATATAGTAGATATGATCAACATAGTGATGTTCACTATTGAAAACTACTCCATCTTACGTGATGATCGGACATGGTTTAGTTGATTTGGATCACGTGATCACTTATATGATTAGAGGGATGTCTATCTAAGTTGGAGTGCTTAAGTAATCTCATTGAACTTTAATTTATCATGAACTTAGTCCTGATAGTATTTGCATAACTATGTTGTAGATCAATAGCTCGCGCTGTTGCTTCCCTATGTTTTTATATGTGTTCCTAGAGAAAACTAAGTTGGAAGATGATAGTAGCAATGATGTGGACTTGGTCCGTGATCTGAGGTTTATCCTCATTGCTGCACAGAAGAATTATGTCCTTAATGCACCGCTAGGTGACAAACCTATTGCATGAGCATATGCAGACGTTATGAATGTTTGGCTAGCTCAATATGATGACTACTTGATAGTTTAGTGCACCATGCTTTACGGCTTAGAACCGGGACTTCAAAGACGTTTTGAACGTCATGCACCATATGAGATGTTCCAAGAGTTGAAGTTAATATTTCAAGCAAATACCCGAGTTGAGAGATATGAAGTATCCAACAAGTTCTATAGCTAAAATATGGAGGAGAATAGCTCAAGCAGTGAGCATGTGCTCAGATTGTCTGGGTACTACAATCGCTTGAATCAAGTGGGAGTTAATCTTCCATATAAGATAGTGATCGACAGAGTTCTCTAGTCACCATCACCAAGTTACTGGAACTTTGTGATGAACTATAGTATGCAAGGGATGACAAAAACGATTCCCAAGCTCTTCGTGATGCTGAAATCGACGGAGGTAGAAATAAAAAAAACATCAAGTGTTGATGATTGACAAGCCCACTAGTTTCAAGAAAAGGGCAAAGGGAAAGAAAGGGAACTTCAAGCAGAATGGCAAGCAAGTCGTCACTCCCGTGAAGGAGCCCAATGCTGGACCAAAGCCTGAAACTGAGTGCTTCTACTGCAAAGGAAATGGTCATTAGAAGCGGAAATACCCTGAATATTTGGTAGATAAGAAGGATGGCAAAGTGAACAAGGGTATATTTGATATACATGTTATTGATGTGTACCTTACTAGTGTTTAGGGTAACCCCTGCGTATTTGATACTTGTTCGGTTGCTAAGATTAGTAACTCAAAACAGGAGTTATAGAATAAACAGAGACTAGTTGAGGGTGAAGTGATGATGTGTGTTGGAAGTGGTTCAAAGATTTATATGATCATCATCACACACTCCCTATATTTTTGAGATTAGTGTTGAACCTAAATAAATGTTATTTGGTGTTTGCGTTGAGCATAAATATGATTAGATCATGTTTATTGCGATACGATTATTCATCTAAGACAGAGAAAAAATTGTTATTCTATTTACATGAATAAAACCTTCTATGGTCATACACCCAATGTTGATGGTTTATTGAATCTTGATCATAGTGATACACATATTCATAATATTGATGTCAAAAGATGCAAAGTTGATAATGATAGTGCAACATATTTGTGGCACTACCGTTTGGGTCATATCGGTGTAAAGCGCATGAAGAAACTCCATAAAGATGGACTTTTGAAATCACTTGATTATAAATCATTTGATGCTCGCGAACCGTGCCTTATGGGCAAGATGACTAAAACTCCGTTCTCCGGAACAATGGAACGAGCTACTGACTTATTGGAAATAATGCATACCGATGTATGCGATCCAATGAGTGTTGATGCTCGTGGCGAGTATCGTTATTTTCTAACCTTCACACATGATTTGAGAAGATATGGGTATATCTACTTAATGAAACACAAGTCTGAAACATTTGAAAAGTTCAAAGAATTCCAGAGTGAAGTGGAGAATCATCGTAACAAGAAAATAAAGTTTCTACGATCTGATCATGGAGGAGAATATTTGAGTTATGAGTTTGGCTTTCATATAAAACAATGTGAAATAGTTTCACAGCTCACGCCACCTGGAACACCACAGCGTTATGGTCAGGCATGGATTCAAGGGGGGCGAGGGGGGTGAGACCCCCCCTAACGATCGTGTCGCATGTTAATAGCGGTAAGTTAACCGCTAATTTTTTTGGCCCCGCAGTTGTTTGTGGCTTGCTTCGCCCCCCTGTGCCTCTCATAGCCCAGAGCCCATATGTTTTTTTAGAAACGGCCAGAGCCCATATGTTGTTGAACAAGTGATTGCAGCATAAAGACCCAAATCCATGGAAAAAAATAGGAAGTCGCCCATCATGAAAGCAAAGGGGCCAGGCTATGAAGCATTACGCGCACAGTTCAGGTCTACTGTAATCCCTTTGTTTCAACCCTACTGAAAAAACTGCTCCTGCAATCGACCACGCCGCCGGCCGCCGGATGCCTGCTAGATCTTCATATAATCTCTCTGGGAAGGGGACACAAAAGTGTTGTTGTATCGATCAACGACGCATTCTGGCCGGCCAGCCATACATGTGAGCTACCAAACGAGGAAAAGAGGTTAGTGTGTTTTTTCACCATTAGATCTTGAGTCGGAGGTAGTAGCTCACACAATTTGGTCCCGAATTCCCAATATCACGGCCGCCTGCTAGTTTCCATCAGCCACCGTCAGGAATCATTGTTGTTTATAAACTTGAGAAAATGGTGATTCTGCGATGGCCGCCGCTAATTTCTGCTGTCGGCGGTAGATCGTTTCTCTAGCTATAAACATATTATTAATATGGTCTGATACGCTAATCCTAGTTAGTAACATTTCTGCCGTTGTACTCACATGTATTTACTCGATGTTAGATAGAGATCTAATATATTGTTCATCTCTGTTTAGCTGTACTTCTCTCACAAAAAAAGAAAAACAAAGAACAGAACATATCTTTGCACCGAAAATACAAATTCAACTTGCTAATTTTATGATCATATAGGTAATGGTAGGGCTAAATTTACACCCACAATTGCAAAACATGTGTTGTTTTCTCATACAAAAATTATGTGCAACTATTGCAAAATATACATTGCGGATTTACGTGAGACTTGATATACATATTATGTGTGTGATAGTTATCTCTTTCGCCCCCCTATGTTTAAATCCTGGCTCTGTCCCTGGTTATGGTGTGTCCGAATGTCGTAACCGCACTTTATTGGATATGGTGCGATCTATGATGTCTCTTATTGGTTTACCAATATCGTTTTGGGGTTATGCATTAGAGACAGTTGCATTCACTTTAAATAGGGCACCATCAAAATCCATTGAGACGACGCCTTATGAACTATGGTTTGGTAAGAAAACAAAGTTGTCGTATATTAAAGTTTGGGGCTGCAATGATTATGTGAAAAAGCTTCAACCTGATAAGCTTGAACCCAAATCGAAGAAATGCGTCTTCATAGGATACCTAAAGGAAACTGTTGGGTACACCTTCTGTCACAGATCCAAAGGCAAGATATTCGTTGCTAAGAATGGATCCTTTCTAGAGAAGGAGTTTCTCTTGAAAGAAGTGAGTGGAAGGAAAGTAGAACTTGATGAGGTAATTTTACCTTCTGCCGAAGTGGAAAGTAGTTCATCACAGAAATCAGTTCCAGTGATTCCTACACCAATGAGTGAGGAAGCTAATGATGATGATCATGCAACTTCAGATCAAGTTACTAAAGAACCTCGTAGGTCTTCCAGAGTACAGTCCGCGCCAGAGCGGTACGGTAATCCTATTCTGGAAGTCATGTTACTAGACCATGATGAACCTATGAACTATGAGGAAGCGACGATGAGCCCAGATTCCACGAAATGGCTTGAGGCCACAAAATCTGAGATGGGATCCATGTATGAGAACAAAGTGTGGACTTTGGTGGACTTACCCGATGATCGGTAAGCCATATTAAATAAATGGATCTTCAAGAGGAAGACGGACACTGATAGTAGTGTTACTATCTACAAAGCTCGACTTGTCGCAAAAAGGTTTTTGACAAGTTCAAGGTGTTGACTACAATGAGATTTTCTCAACTATAGGCATGCTTAAATCCGTCCGAATCATGTTAGTAGTTGCCATATTTTATAAAATCTGGCAAATGGATGTCAAAAACTGCATTCGTTAAATGGATATTTCTTAAAGAAGAGTTGTATATGATGCAACCAGAAGGTTTTGTCGATCCTAAAGGTACTAACAAGGTGTGCAAGCTCTAGCGATCCATCTATGGACTGGTGCAAGCATCTCGGAGTTGGAATATACGCTTTGATGAGTTGATCAAAGCATATGGTTTTATACAGACTTTTGGAGAAGCCTGTATTTACAAGAAAGTGAGTGGGAGCTCTGTAGCATTTCTAATATTATATGTGGATGACATATTGTTGATTGGAAATGATATAGAATTTCTGGATAGCATAAAGGGATATTTGAAAGAAGTTTTTCAAACAAGGACCTCGGTGAAGCTGCTTACATATTGAGCATCAAGATCTATGGAGATAGATCAAGACACTTGATAAGTTTTTTCAATGAGTACATACCTTGACAGGATTTTGAAGTAGTTCAAAATGGAACAGTCAACGAAGGAGTTCTTACCTGTGTTGCTAGGTGTAAAGTTGAGTAAGACTCAAAACCCGACCACGACAGAAAATAGAAAGAGAATGAAAAGTTATTCCCTATGCCTCAGTAGTAGGTTCTATGAAGTATGCCATGCTATGTACCAGACCTATTGTATATCCTGCCCAGAGTTTGGCAAGGGAGTACAATAGTGATCTAGGAGTAGATCACTGGACAGCGGTCAAAATTATCCTTAGTAGAATAAGGAAATATTTCTCAGTTATGGAGCTGACAAAGAGTTCATCGTAAAGAGTTATGTTAATGCAAGCTTTGGCACCGATCTGGATGATTCTCAGTCTCGATCTAGATACATATTGAAAGTGGGAGCAATTAGCTAGACTAGCTCCATGCAAAGCATTGTAGACATAGAATATTTGCAAAATACATACGGCTTTGAATGTGACAGACACATTGACTCTCACAAGCAAAACATGATCACACCTTAGTACTCTTTGGGTGTTAATCACATAGCAATGTGAAATAGATTATTGACTCTAGTAAATCCTTTGGGAGTTGGTCACATGACGATGTGAGCTATGGGTGTTAATCACATACATATGTGAATATTTGTGTTAAATCACATGGTGATGTGAACTAGATTATTGACTCTAGTGCAAGCGGGAGACTGAAGGAAATATGCCCTAGAGGCTTATTATTTATTTCCTTATTTCATGATAAATATTTATTATTCATGCTAGAATTGTATTAGCGGGAAAATTAGTACATGTGTGAATACATAGACAAACAGAATGTCACTAGTATGCCTCTACTTGACTAGCTCGTTGAATCATAGATGGTTAAGTTTCCTAGACATAGACATGAGTTGTCATTTTATTAACGGGATCACATTAGTAGAGAATGATGTGATTGACTTGACCCATTCCATTAGCTTAGCACTTGATCGTTTAGTATATTGCTATTGCTTTCTTCATGACTTATACATGTTCCTATGACTATGAGATTATGCAACTCCTGAATACCGGAGGAACACTTTGTGTGCTACCAAATGTCACAATGTAACTGGGTGATTATAAAGGTGCTCTACATGTGTATCCGATGGTACTTGTTGAGTTGGCATAGATCGAGATTAGGATTTGTCACTCCGATTGTCGGAGTGGTGTCTTTGGGCCCTCTCGGTAATGCACATCACTATAAGCCTTGCAATCGATGTGACTAATGAGTTTGTTGCGGGATGATGCATTACGGAACGAGTAAAGAGACTTGCCGGTAACGAGATTGAACTAGGTATTGAGATACCGACGATCGCGTCTCGGGCAAGTAACATACCGATGACAAAGGGAACAACGTATGTTGTTATGCGGTTTGACCGATAAAGATCTTCGTAGAATATGTAGGAGCCAATATGAGCATCCAGGTTCTGATGTTGGTTATTGACCGGAGACGTGTCTCGGTCATGTCTACATTGTTCTCGAACTCGTAGGGTCCGCACGCTTAACGTTCAGTGACGATCGGTATTATGAGTTTATGTGTTTTGATGTACCGAAGATAGTTCGGAGTCCCAGATATGATCATGGACATGACAAAGAGTCTCGAAATGGTCGAGACATAAAGATCGATATATTGGATGAGTATGTTTGGACTTCAGAAGGGTTCCTGGCAAGTTCGGACATATACCGGAGTACCGGGGGGTTACCGGAACCCCCCGGGGAGTGTAATGGGCGTGTTGGGCCTTGGTGGAGAAGAGGAGGGGAGGCCAGGGCAGGCCGCACGCCCCTCCCCCTCTAGTCCGAATTGGATAAGGAGGGGGGCGGCGCCCCCTTTCCTTCCTCCTCTCTCCTTCCCTTCCCCCTTCTCCTACTCCTACTAGGAAAGAAGGAGTCGTACTCCCGGTGGGAGTAGGACTCCCCCCTTGGCGCGCCCTCCCCCTTGGCCTGCCGCCTCCCCCCTAGATCCTTTATATACAGGGGCAGGGGGCACCCCAAGACACACAAGTTGATCATTGATCTTTAGCCATGTGCGGTGCCCCCTCCACCATAATCCACCTCGGTCATATCATAGCGGTGCTTAGGAGAAGCCCTGCGTCGGTAGCTTCATCAACACCATCATCACGCCGTCGTGCTGACGGAACTCTCCCTCGAAGCTCTACTGGGTCGTGAGTTTGTGGGACGTCACGAAGTTGAATGTGTGCAGATCGTGGAGGTGCCGTACGTTCGGTACTAGGATTGATTGATGACTACATCAACCACGTTGTCATAACGCTTCCGCTTACGGTCTACGAGGGTACATGGACGACACTCTCCCCTCTCGTTGCTATGCATCACCACGATCTTGCGTGTGCGTAGGAAATTTTTGAAATTGTTGCGTTCCCCAACACTCATGCTTCACTTAGATTTATTTGGGAGTTAGTAAATTTTTTAAGAAATTCTCTCTTGCTTCACTTAGATTATTTTGAGAGAAAGAAATATTATGCTCATGTTCTTCACTTAAATTTTTTTGAGCTTATTAAAAGCAACATATGAAAATAATCCCAAAGTGACAGATATCCAAGGAGGATATAATAAAAACTTTCATGAAGATCATTCGACAAAATAAACTTGATTCTTAGTAATGGTTTTGAGATATGACGATATGATATGTGAGTCATGTTGATGAGTAATTATGCTTTAGTAAAAATATTGGTGTTAAGGTTTGTGATTACCTATGCAAGCACGAAAGTCAATAGTTATGCAATGAAATCATATCCTACTTGTGGTGCATTATTCGGTTTGCTTATGCTTAATGCTTGGGTACGAGATTTTTCGTTTCTTGGTTTGTCGCTTCTCAATCTTTTTGCTAGCCTTCATTTTGCACTAAGTATGATCACTACTTGTGCATCCAAAACCCTTTAAACCAGTTTTGCCATATGAGTCTACTATATCTACCTATATGTGGTATTTCTGTGCTGTTTTAAGCAAATTTGCATGTGCCATCTCTAATTTTCAAAATAATTTCTCTTTTGTGTGCTCGTACCGCTCGCGAGGCGGTGATGGGTGACCAATATTTTCCATCCTAGATGTGTTATTCTCATGATGAGTGTTTATTCACTTGTCATTGCACGAGAGTACGACAAAGGTATTAGGGATGCCCAGTCCCGAAATAAAAAAATGAATTTACTTTATGTTGTCAAATAATAAATTCCTTGGAAGTGTTGGTATGGAGGTCACCCGTGGATACAGTTAGCCATCAAAAGTGAAAGTATGGTGGAAAAAGGAATAAACATTATTTTCTGTTTGGGAATCACCTATGATGTATCTAGCATGGAAATTGTTGGGAGCTCTAAGTCATTTTTGTTGGTAAAAGTATGCCTCCCAAAATGTTTGTATCTCTCAATTTTCGCTTTGAGCTCTGGCACCTCTACAAATCCCTACTTCCCTCTATGAAGGGCCTTTCTTTTACTTTATGTAATTTTTATTTTGAACTTGAGTCTCCATCTTCTCTTACAAAGCACCAACTAAGGGGCACTATGATCATATTTGAGCATTGGGTGTAGCTAATATTCGAGTGTGTTTCATGAATGGATCAATGGTTGAGCATAATGGACTAGGGTTAACTTGCTTTAGTGTTGATATTTTGAAAGACATGGTTGCTTGTTGGTATGCTTGAGTATTTAAGTCTTCATGTCAAAACTAGACTATTGCTTTGAACCATATAAAAGTCCAAATGTCCATGCTAAAAAGAAAATAATATGTGATGAACATGTTAGGCAGCATTCCACATCAAAAATTCTGTTTTTATCATTTACCTACTCGAGGACAAGCAGGAATTAAGCTTGGGGATGCTGATACGTCTTCAACGTATCTATAATTTTTGATTGTTCCATGCTGTTATATTATCATTCTTGGATGTTTTACAATCATTTTATGATCATTTTATATGATTTTTTGGTACTAAACTATTGACATAGTGCCCAGTGCCAGTTGTTGTTTTCTGCTTGTTTTTTACATCGCAGGAAATCAATACCAAACGGAGTCCAAATGCAGCAAAAATTTTTGTGGATTTTTTTTTGGACCAGAAGACATCCAATGGGCCAAGAAAGTACCTGAGGGGAGCTCCAAGGGAGCACAACCCACCAGGGCGCGCCTGGGGTCCCAGGCACACCCAGGTGGGTTGTGGCCACCTCGGTGGCCTCCCGCACCGTCTCTTTTCTCTATAAATACCTCAATATTCCATAAACCCTAGGGGAGTCGACGAAAATCAATTCCAGCCGCTGCAAGTTCCAGAAACACCAGATCCAATCTAGACACCATCACAGAGGGGTTCATCATGTCCATTGGTGCCTCTTTGATGATGTGTGAGTAGTTCTTTGTAGACCTACAGGTCCGTAGTTAGTAGCTAGATGGCTTCCTCTCTCTCACTCTCTCTCTCTTGATTCTCAATACAATGGTCTCTTGGAGATCCATATGATGTAAGTCTTTGCGGTGTGTTTGTTGGGATCCGATGAACTTTGAGTTTATGATCAGATCTATGTTTTTATCCATGAAAGTTATTTGAGTCTTGTTTGATCTCTTATATGCATGATTGATTATAGCCTCGTATTTCTTCTCTGATATTTGGGTTTTGTTTTGCCAACTTGATCTATTTATCTTGCAATGGGAATAGGTGCTTTGTGATGGGTTCGATCTTACGGTGCTTGATCCCAGTGATAGAAGGGGAAACGGCACGTATGTATTGTTGCTATTAAGGATAACAAGATGGGATCTATTTCTACATAAATAGATCTTGTCTACATCATGTCATCGTTCTTATTGCATTACTCCATTTTTCCATGAACTTAATACACTAGATGCATGCTGGATAGCGGTTTATGTGTGGAGTAATAGTAGTAGATGCAGGCAGGAGTTGGTCTACTAATCTTGGACGTGGTGCCTATATAATGATCATTGCCTGGATATCATCATGATTATTTGAAGTTCTATCAATTGCCCAACAGTAATTTTTTTCGCACCGTTTGCTATTTTTCTCGAGATAAGCCACTAGTGAAACCTACGGCCCCCGGGTCTCTTTTCATCATATTTTCCTTTGCGATCTATTTTCCTTTGCTTTTATTTTCAGATCTATTAAACCAAAAATACAAAAATACCCACTTTATTTATTTTGCGATCTATTTATCCTATCTATCACAACTTTATCACCTCTTGTCGCCAATTTGAGGCACTGTTACCGGAAAGGGATTGACAACCCCTTTAACACGTCGGGTTGCGAGTGTTTGTTATTTGTGTGTAGGGGTTGTTTATGTTGTGTTGCTTGGTTCTCCTACTGGTTCGTTAACCTTGGTCTCATCACTAAGGGAAATACCTACCGTCGATGTGCTGCATCATCCCTTCCTCTTTGGGGAAATATCGATGTAGTTCAAGCATGCATCACTTACTTATGTAAGAAAATGGCATAATTAGCTTACTTAGATTTGAAATGGCATAACAACCTTGGTAACCTCATATATGTCATATAATTAGCTTATTTTCCTCGAAAATGACATAATAAGCTTAATTTGCTCCAAATGATCAATTTTAGCAAAGTTAGCTCCAAAATGACCCAAGTTAGCTCTAAAATGCTAAATTTGCTCTAATATGCTTAGTTACCTAGGTTAGCTCAATAAAGACATATACTTAGCTTAGTTATGTAAAAATTGCCATAATATGCTTAGTTAACTCAAAAATGGCATAATTAGCTAGGTTAGCTCCAAAATGATCCATTTTACCTAGGTTAGCTTCAATATGATCAATTTTACCTAGGTTAGCTCCAAAATGACCACGCTTACCTATGTTAGCTCCAATATGATCCACTTTAGCTAGGTTAGCTCCAAAATGACCAGCTTTACCTAAGTTAGCTAAAAAATGGCATAATTACTTATGTTAGCACAAAAATGACCTATACTTACCTTATTTTCCTCCAAATTGACATAATAGGCTTAGTTAGCTCAAAAATGGCATAATTACCTATGTAAGCTCTAAAATGACACAAATAAGGAGTAATAAGAAGAAAAACAAGGAAGAGGAGAAAAAAGAAAGAATAGAAGAAGAAAGAGAAGAAAAAGAAATAATAAAAGAAGAAGAATGAGAAGGAAAAGGGTAAAAACCTTCTTCTTCTTCTTTTAGTCTACTTCTTCTTCTTCTTCTAGTCTTCTTCTTGTTCTTCTTCTAGCTTGCTTACTCCCATTTTGTAGATTTCATTCACTTCACGGAAGCTTGCATGGATGGAGTGCTTGTTTTTCCTTTCTGCTTTTCTTTTGTATTGTTGAACAATGTGGAACTTGTTATATGGATGGATGGAACTATGTGTTGGTTATGTATGTGTGATGAAACTTTTGCTGTGAAAATGCTTAGATATAAGAAAAATCAGAAAAAAGAGGTAATGCAGCCCCTTTGTCGTCTGCCACCGACAACAATGGGGCCTTTGCCGTCTGCCACAGACGGCAAAGAGGCCACGTGGCAGCAACCTGTGCAACCTGGGAGCTATACCACTTGATTACTTTGCCGTCTGTGGCAAACGGCAAAGGATGTGGGCGTTTGCCGTCTGCCATCGACGGCAAAGGTTCTTTGCCATCCACTTTGAGGAAGCATACATCAAAGAACCTATTTACTGTCAGGTTCTTTGCTGGGAAGCTTTGCCGTCGGTGGCATACGACAAAGGGGTTTGCCGTCCGCCTTTGGTGCCTTTGCCGTCTGCCATGGAAGATGGCAAAGAAGCTCATTCCTGTAGTGCAATGGCCACCACAAAAAGGACCGTTCTCATGCGACGGTGCCTCCAAGAAGGGAATGACACAACAGGGCCACCACCACTCCGTCCGGCATGCCGGAATAAGGGTTTTCACCCAGAGCACTGTGGGTAGATTATACCTTCTAAATATTTAGGGATGCCTTCATTTGTGTTAGATTATGTAACACTGAGTAGGGTAGTACTGTTGAGAAAGTAGGGAAAAAAGTAAGTCCATGACAAGGTAAATTTGCCATTCTTATGCAGGTAGATTGACACGGCTAAGATCCTGCCTACGTGACAGACCTTTTGTTTATGATGTCTATGCATAAATTTCCTATAGGACCAAATCATAGAGTAGATATTTTTTTGGCAGGAAGACGAAGACACAAAAAGTACCACTTAGTGAAAGGAATTATATTTTCCTTCCTAAAGATATGGGAGATTTAGGTGTGGCACATCTTACTGTTATGAACATTTGCTTGTTATGTAAATGGTCATGGAAAGTAGAAAGTGAAACAGGAATGTGCAGACTTTACTGAAGAGGAATTACATCGGTAATTCGACTTTATCTCTCTTTGCAAAACTAGTAGACCGATGCTACTTGGTCGCCCTCCTAGTGCTAGTGAAACCGAAAAGACTATACATAGCCTTTCATTCTATTTAATCTTACACCTACAACCCCTTTTACTTCTTGTCCTAGTCATGTTTACTGTAAGCTCTAGTACGTAGATAATTTAAATCCATTTATTACTATATTCCTAGCAACTAGGGCTAGTTGTCGTCATCCTTTGGCTCCCCTTGTTTGACATATAAATTGAGTTACAATACTTCTCACGAATTGTCCTTCAACTAGCTACGTGCACATGCAGGACATTAGCCTCCCGATTCACTTAGCTCATGAATAAGGAATGTAAGTGCATCAGAAACCACTTCAAGAAAAGGTTGAGCGGTTGGATTGGCAGGCTCATGTCTTATGCGTGTGACTTGTTCTTGTTAGCGCGGTCCTTATCAGCCTGCCTATGTCCATGTCGTCATTATTTGAAATGCCTAGACAGGTAAGACAGAGGCTAGACTAGTACATATCTAGATTTTTTGGCAATCTGGTGAACACAAAGTAAGTGTCTTTGGCAAGGTGGATGCCATTTGCCGACCAAAGGACAGGGGGCTCAGGGTAAAAGATCTTGAGTTCAAGAATAAGTACTTACTAAAAAAAGGATCAAGTTGTTGTCTAAGGATGGAGACTGGTAGGAGTTGCTTAGAAACAAGTACCTAAACTCGAAAACCATATCCCAAATAATAGCTAAACCAACGAACTAGCTTTTCATAAAGGCTTAGTGAGAGCCAAAAATGGCTTTTTGGCTGGTGTATTCAGCATAGGAGATGGAAAAATTGCTAGATTCTAAAAGGACACTTGGTTGGGAGAGATACTCTTAGCCTAAGAGTACCCCGACCTCTACAATATTGTCCAACAAAAATATGTTTTCATTGCTATCTTCTTGGTGCACTTTCAGTAAAGCCTTTGTATTAGGACCTCAATAAAGACATCTTACCATTTAATAGAAAATTTATTTGAAAACCTAAAATCCCATTGAAGATTAAAAAAATTATGTGGTATCTAGATAGGCGAATGGTCCAAATATACATTTGACCTAAAAAGTGTAGATGACAAGGTTTCACACAATGTGTCTCCTATGGAAATGAGGAATCAATTCAACATATTTTCTTTCATTGCCCGCTGGTTAAGCTCTTGTGGCATTCTATTTATATGGTGTTTAGCTTACTACCTCTAATGAGAATTACGAATTTCTTCAGGAACTAGTTGAATCGGGTGCGTCCTAAGTTTAATGCTTAGCAATGGAATTGTTGCAATGATTGTATTTTTAATAGGATGAAAGTTATCCTTTTTGCATATTCTCTATCGAGTCACTTACCGGATCCATATGTAGTCTTCTCTTCACTATGAGGAGGATCGAGCATTGACGATCTTTGGGTACAACCTATAGGAGATGGTCGATGTCGGTGTCAAAACCGGCGGATCTCGGGTAGGGGGTCCCAAACTGTGCGTCTAGGCGGATGGTAACAGGAGACAAGGGACACGATGTTTTACCCAGGTTCAGGCCCTCTTGATGGAGGTAAAACCCTACGTCCTGCTTGATTGATATTGATGATGTGGGTATTACAAGAGTAGATCTACCACGAGATCAAGGAGGCTAAACCCTAGAAGCTAGCCTATGGTATGATTGTTGTTCGTCCTACGGACTAAAGCCATTCGGTTTATATAGACACCAGAGAGGGCTCGGGTTACACAGAGTCGGTTACAAGGGTAGGAGATTTACATATCCGTATCGCCAAGCTTGCCTTCCACGCCAAGGAAAGTCCCATCCGGACACATGACAAAGTCTTCAATCTTGTATCTTCATAGTCTTGGAGTCCGGCCGATGATGATAGTTCGGCTATCCGGACACCCCCTAGTCCAGGACTCCCTCAGTAGCCCCTAAACCAGTCTTCAATGACGACGAGTCCGGCGCGCATATTGTCTTCGGCATTGCAAGGCGGGTTCCTTCTCCGAATAATTTATAGAAGATTGTGAACACCAGGATAGTGTCCGGCTCTGCAAAATAAATTCCACGTACCACCGTAGAGAGAATAATATTACACAAGTTCAATCTGCTGACGTATTTTGTGGCGTGACGTCACACCACTACCAAGCCTTTACTAGAATTGTTTTTATTGTACCACCTCAGCGCGTTTAGCGAAGCGGTTTCCTTGGCACGTCTTGTCGAAGCAGAGATCGTGTTCCCCTTATTCCGGGATTCCCATCAATACGAACGTGGGTAACCCAACCGCGCCATTGATCGCGGCGCTTGGGAGATAAGCGAGTTTTATCAGGCCGGTGGGGACACATGTTTTTGTCCGCCCATATAAGGGGATAAAGATCCAACCCATTTACCTGCGCCTTCTTCCTCCTTGGCTTATCCATCTCCGTGAACTCGAGCTCCAGCACCCAAGTCCACACATCTCACCTCAACCTTCTCCAACTATGTCCGGAGCGGGAGGCAAGTGGATGGCCTCCTCCATCACGGAGGGGCACATCCAGAAGCTGCGCAGCGTCGGATATTTGTCCAGCAACATTGCGCACCGGCTCCCCAACGAGGGAGAGCTCATCCCCCCCCCCAGGCCCCATGAGAGGGTAGTATTTCTTCCCCATTTCCTCCGCGGACTGGGCTTCCCACTCCATCCCTTTGTCCGGGGGCTCATGTTCTACTACGGCCTGGATTTCCATGATCTGGCCCCGAATTTCATCCTCAACATCTCGGCGTTCATCGTCGTGTGCGAGGCCTTCCTCTGCATCCAGCCCCACTTCGGCTTGTGGCTCAAGACCTTCAGTATCAAGCCGAAGGTTGTGAAGGGCAGTCAAGCGGAGTGCGGAGGCGCCATGGTGGGCAAGATGCTCAACGTTACTTGGCTTGAGGGCACTTTCGTGGAAACCATTAAGGGGTGGCAATCGGGGTGGTTCTATATCACCGAGCCGCGTGACCCTGAATGGGCAGCGGCCCCCGAGTTCAGATCTGGCATCCCCATACGGCTCACCTCCTGGAAAGAGAGCGGCCGGACATGGGGTAATTCGGAGGAGCTGACCGGGCTCCAAGCCTGCATCAAAAAGCTGGTGAGCAAGAAGCTCAAGCTTGTCAACGTAGTCCAGGTCATGCTTGTCCGCCGGATTCTCCCGTGCTAACGACGGGGCTTCAATATGTGGGAGTTCGATTCGGCGCAGCACCAGACTTTGAGCGGGCTCTTCGACACCACGTACGAAGATGTCTGGAAGGTGCTGTTTAAAGGTGCCGAGGCCCCCGCATCCGCTACCGAAGATCGCGGATTCAGCTCGCAGCGTCTGGCTAGCGAGGTAAGTGATTTTCCCTTTACGGGACACTTGTTTTCCATAGTTTGACTCTATGCGGGATCTAAACTCCCTCTCCTTTGACAGGACTGGCTGAAGAAGGCTGAACAGACTATCTGTCCGGCCCCCTTGCTAGAGGATCCAGCGGACGCCCGCCTGACGGGGCTGCTGGCTCCGGCACCCCACGTGGTGCGGAGAAGAAGGCCAAGAAGAAGGCCACGGGCACTCGGAAGAGTTCCCATTTTCAGGTGTCATCGGACGATGACTCCGAAGCAGACTCCTCCCACAAAGGTGAGGAGGAGAAGAAGAAGAAGGCCTCTCCCCCAGCAGGGGGAGGGAAGAAAAGGAAGGCCTCCCCAACGAGGGAGGCCGAAGGGTCCAAGAAGGGAAGGACTCTTCCCCCGGACTGCTCTGCCAATGCCGGCTACGACGACGAGGATTGGTCCCCAAGGGCCAAGCCCCTGGCGAGATTGTAAGTATCCGGACTCCCGAATAACTTCATGATTTTTCTTTTCGCCACATGGTGTCTTTCTAATGCCGCATACAACCCTGCAGTCCGCCCAAGGATGATCTTCCCGCTTCGTCGAGCGGGTCCTTGGGTGCGTCGGATATGGATTCCCTTCCGACCGCCTCCACCCCCCGTGATGCGGACGATGCCGAGGTGGGATCCCGGGAAGGGACCTACCAGGAGGAGGAGGCCCCGGAGGTGTCGCAGAACAACCTCCCGGACTTTGCACCGGACTCGGCCCCGGAACCCATAGTGGCTCCGGAGTCCGGCGGGCGGCCCCTTTGTAAGAAGGGCAAGAACGTGATGTCGACAGCCTCCGTCCAACCGGAGGCACCGGATAGCTTGCTGGAGGCGCTCAATGGTGCCTCCATCAAAGAGGAACACCGCACTGTTATGAGTGCGGTGATTCAGAAGGTTCAGCTCGCTAAGAGCGGACTGACCGAAGCCTGCAACAGCCTTCTAACAGGCTTTGAGGTAAGAATTTCGATATATGTAAAATAGTACCGCATAGACAGTAGCCCCTGATGCTCGGTTCGATGTTCGGAAAGAAAAGCCGGACTGAGGATCTAAAAAGATATACGCAGGAGTCCTAAAAAATATGTCAATATGGGATTGCAGGCTGTGCTGCTGACCTCTGCCGCACTGACTGCGGAGGTCAATACTTTGAAGCAAAGCCTCGAGCGGTCCGAGAACGAGCTCGGCCGTGCCGAGAAGCAGCTCGAGGACAATGAAGGTGAGTAACACCTTATTAAAATTGTACCTTACAGAAAAGGATTTTGGTTGCAAGAAGAATGACAAGGATAACGTGGGTATTGCAAGGGCCACAAGCGAGGTGGCGACCCTGAAGGAGGCGGTGTCCGCGGCCGAATGTAATGTAGCCGCGGAACGCACCGAGCGAGAGAGGCAGGAGGTGCGGGTGGCGGAGGTACGACAAGAGCTCCAGGCTCTCGTGGAAAAACACGAGAATTTGGAGCGTGACTCGAAGACTCGAGAGTCCGAACTTGCAACGGCTCTTGAGAGTGCCAAAGCCGCTAAGGCAGAAGCCTATAAGGCCCTCCAGGAAGTCGAGGCGTTGAAGAAAATAGCGGCGGGTAAGGCATTTTTCATGCAAAGTAAGCATGTGAGTGTGAATTACCTATCACTTACCCGAATTCAGAGCTCTCCAGGAGCGTTCGCAGATCTGCCCCGCAGCGTGTCCGATGCTGCTGCTTTCTACAGGGCCGAGGAGGGGAGCTCGATGGAGAAGGTCTTCTGGTCTCAGTATGCTGAGGCCGGACATCCGGTGCCCCTTAGCGACCAGCTAAAGCAGCTGGTCGAGCTCCACAAGGTGGCCGAACATGCCATGAAGGGCCTTATAGTTCCGCTGTGGCCTAAGGAGGCCATGCCTGGGAGCTACTTCGGCCTGGTGCGATGGCTGGTGGATGCGTGTCCATGGGTTGAAGTCATCAAGCACTCCGCCTGTATTGAAGGTGCCCGTCGGGCCCTTGCCCGCGCAAAGGTGCATTGGGGCAAGATGGATGCTCAGAAGCTTGTGACGAACGCGCCACCGCAGGGCAAGGAGCATCGCACGCCCGAGATGTATTATAAGAGTGTCCTGAAGGGTGCCCGCATTATTGTGGGTGAGTGCTCCAAAGATGTAATATTTGAGTAGACTCGCATTTTGTTATCCTGTGCACTGAAAACTTAGTTCATATGCGCTAAGCAACGCTTGTTAATTTAAAATATTACCTTTTGTGTGGTTGTTTATCAAATCTGAGAGATGGCAAGTCGTCGGCTTCAGCCCCCATGCCACGAGTGCTGGGGTGTTTGGGATAAATTTGAGCACTCTTGTTCCCATTTTTGGGTCCATCTAGGGAGGCGCTCAACACAACGAACAAGGCAACCAGACTTATAATGCTTGAACACTCCCACTTAGCCATAGAATTCTATAATTTTAAATTTCGGCAAAGCCCCTAGTATTCGGAAGGCCGAATTTGGGGCGCTATCCACGCCTGGGCCGGACAAAGCCGGCTCCTCGCTCTAAGCGGCATAAGTCTTTAGGGACTCGCAAAAAACCTCTCAAACAGCGACCAGCTCTCGCATCATCATGAGGGTCAGTTTTAGCTTTCTCCACTGAGGCGCTCGCCCAGCTCAACTGGGGCGCAATCGCAGTGGTTCTCCCAGTGCTACCTTAGCCGATACAACGGAACGTAAGGTACCAAAACATGGGAGCCGGGCAAACCCAACTATTGACCCAAGACATGATTCGGAGCCTATGCATATAATGCTATAAGTTCGGGGTGCCGCACTTGTGAAAGTGTTCGGACTTATCACACCATGATGCGGGAAACATAAGCCCCTGGTGTATTTAGCCGTACCAAAATGTACGGATGCAACATGTCATAAATGAACATATGTATAAGAAAGAAATGCAATTGGAAGCAAAAAGGTGTTGCATTACTTATTCAAGAAAAGCTGCTGTGAATGTGGAACGATACAAATGGTGCGATAAGCGAGGGATGGAACTATTAAACATATCCCCCTCCAGGGGTAGGCTGCGGAATGGTGTATAAAACAGATTTAATGCTCGTAATGGAGACCACCTGGATATTCGTTGTAGCCTTTCTCTTTCCCTGGCTGTTGCATCGTGAGTTCGGAAGGTCTGCTGCCGGACAGGGCCTCTGACGAACGGAGTCCTGTGGGTAAAAATAAAAAGGAAAAAGAAAAAAAGAACGACACACTGGAGAGCCCCTGGTGTGGTTGAGCCACATTCTGGGCCTATCGTGGTCGTGCCCCTCTCCCCATGCCCAAGGTATCTCCAAAGCGTAATAGTGTACGCGAAGGACCTCTCTTGATGTTTTGTAGGGGCTGGGGTTGGGGCCGCACTGCTACGCGTGCTCGGAACGTGCCAGGTGGTCTTGTTGTAGGTTACTCCGGGCGCGTTTAGCCGTGTCCGGTCGCTTAACGGCCGGACTCGAGAATTGCCTTAAGAGGCTGCACTGTACTTCTGTCGCGAGAGCCGCTGTATGTTCCTCCGTTCGGAGAGAGCATTCAGTGTTTCCGTTGACCGTGATGACTCCTCGAGGGCCTGGCATCTTGAGCTTGAGGTATGCGTAGTGCGGCACCGCGCTGAACTTTGCAAACACGGTACGCCGAGCAGAGCATGATAGCCGATGCGGAACGGAACTATGTCGAAGATTAACTCCTCGCTTCGGAAGTTATCCGGGGATCCGAAGACCACTTCCAGTGTAACTGAGCCTGTACAATTGGCTTCTACAACTGATATGCCGCCTTTAAAGGTCGTCTTGGTAGGTTTAATCCTTGATGGGTCTATGCCCATTTTGCGCACTGTATCCTGATAAAGCAGATTCAGGCTGCTGCCGCCGTCCATCAGGACTCTGGTGAGGTGAAATCCATCGATGATTGGGTCTAAACCAATGCGGCGAATCCGCCGTGGCGGATGCTGGTGGGGTGGTCCCTTCGGTCAAAAGTGATCGGGCAAGAGGACCATGGATTGAACTTCGGGGCAACTGGCTCCATCGCATATACATCCCTGAGTGCACGCTTCTGCTCCCTTTTGGGTATGTGTGTTGCGTATATCATGTTCACCGTCCGCACCTGTGTGGGGAAACCCTTTTGTCCTGTATTGTTCGGCGGTCGGGTCTCTTCCTCGTCATCGCTATGCAGCCCCTTGTCATTGTTTTCGTCAATTAACTTGCCTGCCTGCTTGAATACCCAACAGTCCCTGTTGGTGTGGTTGGCTGGCTTTTCGGGGGTGCCGTGTATCTGGCACGAGCGGTCGAGTATTCGGTCTAAATTGGGCGGACCCGGAGTAGTTCTTTTGAATGGCTTTTTCCGCTGACCGGGTTTAGAGCCTCTGAATCCGGCATTGACTGCCGTATCTTCACTATTATCGCCGTTAATGCGGCGTTTGTTTTTGTTGCGACGCGACCTGCCATTACGGTCCTTGATATCCGGACTGCCAGAATTTTTGCTGAGGTTGTTGCTGCGTGCTAGCCAGCTGTCCTCACCCGTGCAGAAGCGGGTCATGAGTGATGTGAGGGCTGCCATGGATTTCGGCTTTTCCTGCCCCAGGTGCCGAGAAAGCCACTCGTCGCGGATGTTATGCTTGAAGGCCGCGAGGGCCTCCGCATCCGGACAGTCGACGATTTGGTTTTTCTTGGTTAAGAACCGTGTCCAGAATTGTCTGGCCGATTCGTCTGGCTGCTGAATTATGTGGCTTAGGTCATCAGCGTCTGGTGGTCGCACATACGTGCCTTGGAAGTTATCGAGGAATGCGGCTTCCAGGTCTTCCCAACTCCCGATTGACTCTGCTGGCAAGCTGTTAAGCCAATGTCGGGCTGGTCCTTTAAGTTTGTGTGGGAGATATTTGATGGCGTGAAGATCGTCGCCGCAGGCCATGTGGATGTGGAGGAGATAGTCTTTGATCCAAACCACGGGGTCTGTTGTGCCATCGTAAGATTCAATATTCACGGGTTTAAACCCTTCGGGGATTTGATGATCCGTTACTTCATCTGTGAAGCATAGTGGGTGTGTGGCGCCTCTGTACTGGGCAATATCACAACGGAGCTCAAAAGAGCTTTGTCTATTTTGTTCGGCCCGGCCGGACTTACTGTGTCCGGCGCGACAGTTGTCATCGCGTATCATGGGGCGCCCACGCGATCCATAGATCGATCTTGATTGTCTTGCCTTATCCTCCAATATATCTCGCAAGTCCGGAGCGTTCCCCTGTGGCCTTGTGCTTTTCGAGCGATGCCGGGGTACGGTTCTAATGAAGGGCCTAAAGGCCTCTCTGCCGCGACCACGGGGTGGTCGGTCAGCCGTATTGTCTGCTGGTGATGCAGGTTCATATGCGTCCTCCTCTAATCGGGGGAGCAGCTTACGTTTAGGGTAGCTTTTGGAGGGGCGTTCGAGCTCATGCTCTTCGGCCGCGAGGACTTCAGTCCATCTGTCGGCTAGCAGATCTTGATCAGCTCTAAGCTGTTGCTGCTTTTTCTTGAGGCGGTTTGCCGTGGCCATAAGCCTGCGTTTAAAACGCTCTTGTTCGACGGGATCCTCAGGCACGACGAATTCGTCATCGTCGAGGCTTGCCTCATCTCCGGAGGGAGGCATATAATCCTCTACCTCTTTTTCTGCCGCTCTCTCATGAGGGCTGGCGTCTCCGTCCTCCTGTGCTGAATCTTGCTGGAGTGGGTTGTCTTCGGCACTGTCTGGGGTGTTATTATCTCCGGTGCCGGAATCTTCATTCTTGCTGTGGCGAGATTTAGAGCGGCGCCGCTGACGCCGGCGCTTGGGCTGTTTCTTGGAGGGGTCATCCTCTGCCGTTCCTTCGCCGTTCCCATCCTTTGGGATATCCACCATGTATATGTCATATGATGAGGTGGATTTCCAGTGCCCAGTAGGTGCTGGTTCTTGGTCGTCTCCGGCATCATCGTCCATACCGTCGATGTTTTCAGAGTCGAAGTCTAGCATGTCGGTTAGATCGTCGATAGTGGCTACTAAGTGGGTGGTGGGTGGGCTTTGAATTTCTTCATCGTCCGCATCCCAACCGTCCTGACCGCAGTCCGACCAGGGCTCTCCTGATAACGAGAGATACTTTAGCGAACTCAAGATGTCGCCGAAAGGTGAGTGTTGAAAGATGTCCGCAGCGGTGAACTCCATGACCGGCGCCCAATCGGATTCGATTGGAGGGGGCGCGGGAGGTTCGGAGTCCGGCAAGGAGTCTGGCACCTTGGAGTCACGAGCTTCATGAGGGACAAGGTCAGTGTTCGGCTCTATCGCCGTAGAGGTTGCAGCCCCCGAGGCGATGTCTAGCCACCCATCCTCGATCTGCGCAGCCGGCTCCGAATTGAAGATCGGAGCGGATTCGTGAGCGGCCTCCAGGTTACTGTCCGGCTGTAGAGCTAAGTCATGCCTGTCATGACAGTGCGACGCGCTCGGCTGTGGCTCGAATCCATCGAAGATCAAGTCCCCGCGGATGTCAGCCGTGAAGTTCAAACTTCCAAATCTGACCTGACGGCCAGGGGCGTAGCTTTTGATCTACTCCAGATGGCCAGGCGAATTGGCCCGCAGTGCAAAGCCACCGAAGACGAAGATCTGTCCGAGGAGGAAGGTCTCACCCTGGACTGCGTCGTTGTTGATGATCGAAGAAGCCATCGAGCCTATCGGTGACGACACAGAGGAACTCTCAATGAAAGCACCAATGTTGGTGTCAAAACCGGCGGATCTCGGGTAGGGGGTCCCGAACTGTGCGTCTAGGCGGATGGTAACAGGAGACAAGGGACACGATGTTTTACCCAGGTTTGGGCCCTCTTGATGGAGGTAAAACCCTACGTCCTGCTTGATTGATATTGATGATGTGGGTATTACAAGAGTAGATCTACCACGAGATTAAGGAGGCTAAACCCTAGAAGCTAGCCTATGGTATGATTGTTGTTCGTCCTACGGACTAAACCCATCCGGTTTATATAGACACCGGAGAGGGCTAGGGTTACACAGAGTCGGTTACAAGGGTAGGAGATCTACATATCCGTATCGCCAAGCTTGCCTTCCACGCCAAGGAAAGTCCCATCCGGACACGGGACGAAGTCTTCAATCTTGTATCTTCATAGTCTTGGAGTCCGGCCGATGATGATAGTTCGACTATCCGGACACCCCCTAGTCCAGGACTCCCTCAGTCGCTCAAGGTTTATTAAACTTATTTGAGTGTGAGCCTAACAATAAGATACATGACGCATGAGGCTTCATACCTCTTGTTTACGATCGGTTGTAATCCTGCATAATCTTTGCCCTTGTAAATTTATATTTTTCTCATGACACTTTGTAGATGTTTTTAGCCCTATGATAATTGAGAGGTGTGTGCATCGAGTAATGGAAATGGTAGGAGGTTTCAACCCAGTTTTTCAAAAAAGGAACAACAAAAATATTCCTTCGCTTCTGCATCATGTGATGCGCATATTCAAACTTACAAATTAATCAGAATGAAACTTAATTAGCTTTTCTATAGCCTTCACTATTTTTTAAAGGGCGTTAAAACCCCCAGCCGCTTCATCATTGTGATGCACACAATCATCTTCACTGAAGTTGATGCAAGGCAATGAAGTCGAAGTTATCAACAAGCAAAGCACATAGCATAGACTACTACAGAAAAACCATTGCAAGACATACATTTAACACCTATTGGCCAAGTCTGACTTCTTTTACACCAACGTACTTTAAAAGGCATACAGACTCTAATGCCACCATTGTAATGCCGTCTGAAGGACAAAGATTTTACCCTGGTCGTTAAGACCATCTAATGAATATCAACACCTCAATAAAGAGGCAACACCTTTGACACAAGTCCATCGCTGTTGAATATGCATAATGTTGGCAAGAACAAGTGTTCTCACTCCGAACATAACACAACTTGTAATTACCATTTTAATAGCGAACCTTCAAACAATCGTGCCAGCCAATACTCAACACTAAGGCGAAGTGGGCACCAAAAATACAAGCAAAGGACATCTCCAACACGGACCCTAAAACCTCCCATATCCATCTAGACCGTGTGGTCCAGACCCCGCAAGCCATCCAACAAAGTCCCGCATTTGTTCGCGGGCCAGTCCAGAATTCCATTTTCCCGCAAACTGGCCGGGACCAAATCAGGGGGCTTTGCGGGAGTCCAGACACCAGCCATATAGGAGTCCGACACCATGTGCCCTCCCAAAATTAAGGCGGAGCCTGCACTTTTGTAGCTATTCGCACTGTTTCCATAGCATAAAATCCCCCTTTCTCAACGCTCTCCTCTTCCATCTGGCCGCTCTCCATCCAATTCCCGCCCTGTTTCGCCGTCGCCACCGCTGCATGGAGGACCCCTTACCAAAAGTTGCCGGAGTTAGTGGTGGAGTATTCGGCGAAGGCGGTCGCCCACAAGATCAACTCAACGATACAACACGACCGTTGGCTCAGACATAAGGCAAAGGCGACGTTTCATTCAAGAAGTACAAAGCCGATGGAGGTGGTGTCGTGCAGTGGAGCGGTCGAGGTGTAGAACAGGGCCAAGGACGCGGGGCACCGCCGCCATCACCGTCCATGCAGACGCCGCGTAGCAGCTCAGTAAGCATCACATGTCTTTTCGAGGCAGCCCATCGAGGCAACGGCGGCTGCAGAGTGAGCGATCAAGGCTTGGATTATTTGTCAGGCAGGGCAAATTTTTGCACGGACTGCCGGACTGATATTCTTTGTGATCGTGTATGTAAAAACTATGAATGCTTCTTTTTGGTTGTGATCGGACGTTATGTGCTCGGATGGGCGAGCTATGTGATTGGGTGGGCGCATTTGAATTGCAAATTGATCGAACCTGGGATGACATTTAGGGATGGTTTTGGATGACCGACTCTTGTATGAATGTTCATGGACTGGTCTCCACTGATCTACGGTAGGATTCGGTGTCTGATTTCAGGGTCAGCTTCTTTTTGAACAGGAGAGAGATCCCGAAGGATCCCGATTGCATTAGATATATCTCGCAGCAGTACAAGCACATATTACACAAGGATCTCTGAAGAAACAAAAATTACAACACTGTCCTTGCATCTTGCATAGAGGACCCCAGAACAAGAAATGAAAACGCAATCCGGTCCAGGAAAACAGTACCAACCGAAGACCAGAGCCGCCGTCACCGGGGACAAACCACTTGGGGCGGCGGATTTGCTGCGCCATCTTTAGCGGAGCACCCGCAGAGGACGTCACAGAAGCTTGACCGGAACTGAACTGCCTCCCATCTGGCGACGACGCGCCGGGAGGAAAGAACGGAGCCAACAGAGCTCCAGAAGGTCGCCCTTCGACCAGAAGAAGCAGGACGGTGGCAGAGGCCGGCAAGCGAACGATGCGCGCCGTAGCTCCACTCCAAGCACGCCTGCTGATGTGCTCAAGGATCGAGATTGCAGAGGCAGCATAACTGGAGATCAATCCTGCCTCCACTGCATCCCCTCTTCCTCCACCTCGAAGGCATGAAGAGAGCTGCGGGGGAAAGATCAAAAGCTCCAGATCTGGGGCAGAAGCGGGCTTACTCACGGAGGCAGTGGTGAGACTCCCCTCCCTCCTCAGCTCCGACCACCGGAGCACCACAGAGAGAAGAGCAACCACCACAAATCATCGGAAGCGGCCCGAGAGATTCGACGATGCACTCCTGACACACCATCTCGACATCACGCCAGTCGCCATCAAGGCAAATCCAGGCCAAAGCCTCAAGCTACTACTAGTATTAATATTTACTCCTTCCGTTCGGAATTACTTGTCGTACAAATGAATATATCTAAATGTATTTTAGTTTTAGATACATCCATTACCAAGACAAGTAATTTCAAACGGAGGGAGTACAAAGGAACCACGGCCTCCCTTCTCACTCCCACTCCAAGCAGCAGCGCCGCCGGAGAAGGAGGAGAGAGGAGCCGTGCGCAGCTGGAGGACTCTCAAGAAGAGCAGGAAGAAGAGAGAGAAGAGACGGGGCTCAGGGTCAGCATTGGAGATGCCCTAACAGGACTTGTTTTGCCTTCCCAGATCACGCCAATTAGTTAGTTTGAAACAGAATGATGCCACTCGAGTACCTGGCTACGAGCAGAAATGCTGGTCAAGACAAAAAGAGCCAGGGAACGGACAGTTCCAGCCGCTCCTCAAAAGCCATCGTCGATCCACACAAGATCTCTAGGGAACGGACAGTTCAAGCGTTGCGTGTTAGATTATCATGATATCACAGGGTTCCTAGTTCTTAGTTTACAACTTAACATATGCACGTTCTCGTGGGGTTAGCTAATTAATTCATATACGGTCGAACACTGCCGCCAAAAGGGATGGCTCTCAGGGAGCCGTCGCAAAGGCGCACCCGCACGAAAAAAGGTTCGGGGCTGGTCAAAACCAGGAGCAATGAGTGATTCCACAAACCCGGAAGAATCGAATCGATTTTGAGTTGAGCACTGGACAATCATGGCACTGCGGCCATCTCATAGAGTCATAAAGAATTAGTGATACGACGACGATCAAGGGCCATCCAACGCACGTAAGATAGCGGACCACTTTAGTAACATACATGCGAGTGGGCGGGAAAAGGAAGAGATACCGAACCGAATCCTTTTCCCCGGCAGCGGAAAAAGGATGGACGAGAGCCGGACTTGCCAGCACCCTGTGGGGTCCCGACGGGCGTAGAGGCCGACTCCATCGCGCGACCCCATCTTGTCCGGGTGCGTTCGTTTGGGATAGAACGGACGAATAGCGTGGCCCAATGCGCGACCCCAAACGGACAGATGTCTGGATTTCGTCCGTTTTTGACCCATTCCCGGTCTAAACTTGTGTCGAGTTTGGGTGAAACGGACATCGCGCGGACGGGTTCGCCGCACGCTCTTGTCCCCCTGTGGCCCGCATGTTGGGGACAATAGTAGCCACCTTCGATTCCAACGCTCCACCCCCTCTCCCGCCCCGCCCCGCCGCCGGCGCCGCCACTATTCTTCGGCCGCCTCCTCACTGCGCAGCCCCCGGCAGTCCATAGCAAACCATGTCTCGACATGGCCGCCACCACGCCCGCGCTTTTGCCTTAGTTTTGGTCGTCGATCGGAGGAGGTTTGGCCGTCGCCGTCGTAGCCGGCGGCAGAGGGGATACGACCGCCGGCAACGTACCACGGCGGCCACGGCAGCTTTCGATGAGTGCTCCAGAGCGGCCAGTAGCCGGCCGCCAACCACCCCTTCATCGAGGTGATCATCGCGGCCTCTTTGCCATCATGACTGCGAGGTGTTCGACACTTTGCCCACAAAGGTATGGACGATGGAGATGAGTTTTTCTTTCACCATTTCATTTGTTCATCGAACGATTCGTCGTCGGATGATGAAGATCTTGTGGTGGCTGCACTGGTGGTTCACGACCACATTCAACGACAGCTTCCTCGGTACAGGGGGTCACTCCCTGGCCGTGCTCCCAACCTGAACCGCAACAAGGAGAGATGCCACACCTTGCTTTATGCTGATTACTTTGCGAACGCCCCGCTCTTCAAGCCGGATAAATTCCGTCGTCGTTTTCGTATGACAAGGCATGTGTTCAATCGTATTCGAGAGGGAGTGGTTGCTCATGACCCATACTTCGAGTGCAAGACGGATGCCCTTGGCAAGCTTCAATTCTCCTTTTACCAGAAATGCATCGCGGGCATCTGCATGCTTGCATATGAAATTCCAGGCGATCTGGTGGATGAGTATGTGTGTATGAGTGAGACAACATGTCTGATGTCAATGTACAAGTTCTGCCAGGCTGTGATCGAGGTGTTTGGCCCTAAGTACTTGAGGCAGCCAACTGCCGCTGATACAGAGAGATTGTTGGCGATCAACGCATTTAGAGGCTTTCCAGGCATGCTTGACAGTATAGATTGTATGCACTAGGAGTGGAAGAATTGTCCATTTGCTTGGCAGTGCCAGTACAAGGGACATGTCAAAGCGTGCATTGTCATATTAGAAGCGATGGCTTCGTAGGATCTTTGGATATGGTATTCTTTCTTCGGCATGGCAGGTTCTCACAATGATATCAACGTGCTGCAGCGTTCTTCAGTCTTCGCAAGGCTTGCAGAAGGCCACTCCCCACCTGTCAACTTTGAGATCAACAGCCACCAGTACAACAAGGGATACTATCTAGCTAATGATATATCCTCAGTGGTCAACTTTTATGAAAACAATCTCGAACCCTCAAAGTGAGAAGAGAAAGAGATTTGCCCAAATGAAAGAGAGTGCTAGAAAGGATGTGGAACGTACTTTTGGTGTGCTTCAATCCCGACGGGTATCGTTCGAAACCCTGCACTGTCATGGAATGAAAGGAAGCTTTGGGAGGTGATGACTGCTTGTGTGATCATGCACAACATGATCGTCGAGGACGAGCGTGATGACAGTATCTTCGTGTTGGAAATATGCCCTAGAGGCAATAATAAAAGTATTATTATATTTCATTGTTCATGACAATTGTCTTTTATTCATGCTATAACTGTATTATCCGGAAATCGTAATACACGTGTGAATACTTAGACCACACAATGTCCCTGGTAAGCCTCTAGTTGACCAGCTCGTTGTGATCAACAGATAGTCATGGTTTCCTGACTATGGACATTGGATGTCATTGATAACGGGATCACATCATTAGAAGAATGATGTGATGGACAAGACCCAATCCTAAGCATAGCATAAAAGATCGTGTAGTTCGTTTTGCTAGAGCTTTGCAAGTGTCAAGTATCTCTTCCTTCAACCATGAGATCGTGTAACTCCCGGATACCGTAAGAATGCCTTGGGTGTACCAAACGTCACAACGTAACTGGGTGACTATAAAGGTACATTACAGGTATCTCCGAAAGTAGCTGTTGGGTTGACACGGATCGAGACTGGGATTTGTCACTCCGTATGACGGAGAGGTATCTCTGGGCCCACTCGGTAATGCATCATCATATTGAGCTCAATGTGACCAAGGTGTTGGACACGGGATCATGCATTACGGTACGAGTAAAGTGACTTGCCGGAAACGAGACTGAATAAGGTATTGGGATACCGACGATCGAGTCTCGGGCAAGTAACGTACCGATTGACAAAGGGAGTTGCATATAGGGTTTGATCGAATCCTCGACATAGTGGTTCATCCGATGACAACATCGAGGAGCATGTGGGAGCCATCATGGGTATCCAGATCCCCCTGATGGTTATTGACTGAGAGAGTCTCGGTCATGTCTGCATGTCTCCCGAACCCGTAGGGTCTACACACTTAAGGTTCAGTTACGCTAGGGTTATAGGGATATGTATATGCAGTAACCCGAATGTTGTTCGGAGTCCCGGATGAGATCCCGGACGTCATGAGGAGTTCCGGAATGGTCCAGAGGTAAAGATTTATATATGGGAAGTCATGTTTCGGGCATCGGGACAAGTTTCGGGGTTATCGGTATTGTACCGGGACCACCGGAAGGGTCCCGGGGGTCCACCGGGTGGGTCCACCTGTCCCGGGGGGCCACATGGGCTGTGTGGGGGTGCGCCTTGGCCTAATGGGCCAAGGGCACCAGCCCCACATAGGCCCATGCGCCTAGGGTTCAAGGGGGGGCAAGAGTCCTAGGAGGGTAAGGCACCTCCTAGGTGCCTTGGGGGGAGGGAAAACCCCCCCTTGGCCGCCGCACCCCCTAGGAGATTTGATCTCCTAGGGCCGGCCACCCCCCCTTGGCACCCCTATATATAGTGGGGGAGAGGAGGGACTTCATACCTGAACGCCCTGGCCTTTGGTTGCCTCCTTCTCCCTCCCCAACACCTCCTCCACCTCCATAGTGCTTAGCGAAGCTCTGCCGGAGTACTGCAGCTCCACCAACACCACGCCGTCGTGCTGCTGCTGGTGCCATCTCCCTCAACCTCTCCTCCCTTCCTTGCTGGATCAAGAAGGAGGAGACGTGGCTGTTCCGTACGTGTGTTGAACGCGGAGGTGCCGTCCGTTCGGCGCAGGTCATCGGTGATTTGGATCACGTCGAGTACGACTACATCATCACCTTGCAAGCTTCCGCACGCGATCTACAAGTGGTATGTAGATGCAAACTCTCTCCCTAGACTCGTTGCTTAGATGAACTCATAGATGGATCTTGGTGAAACCGTAGGAAAAATTTTAATTTTCTGCAACGTTCCCCAACAGTGGCATCATGAGCTAGGTCTATGCGTAGTTCTCTTTGCACGAGTAGAACACAACTTTGTTGTGGGCGAGGATTTTGTCATCTTACTTGCCTCTACTAGTCTTTTCTTGCTCAACGGTATTGTGGGATGAAGCGGCCCGGACCAACCTTACACGTACGCTTACGTGAGACCGGTTCCACCGATTGACATGCACTAGTTGCATAAGGTGGCTGGCGGGTGTCTGTCTCTCCCACCTTAGTTGGAGCGGAATCGATGAACAGGGCCCTTATGAAGGGTAAATAGAAGTTGACAAAATCACGTTGTGGTGATTCGTAGGTAAGAAAACGTTCTTGCTAGAACCCAATTGCAGCCACGTAAAAGATGCAACAACAATTAGAGGACGTCTAACTTGTTTTTGCAGCGATTGATCATGTGATGTGATATGGCCAGAAGTTGTGATGAATGATGAATTGTGATGTATGAGATCATGTTCTTTGTAATAGGATTCACGACTTGCATGTCGATGAGTATGACAACCGGCAGGAGCCATAGGAGTTGTCATTATTTTTTGTATGACCTGCGTGTCATTGAATAACGTCATGTAAACTACTTTACTTTATTGCTAAACGTTACTCATAGAAGTAGAAGTAGTCCTTGGCGTGACAACTTCATGAAGACACGATGATGGAGATCATGATGATGGAGATCATGGTGTCAAGCCGGTGACAAGATGATCATGGAGCCCCGAAGATGAAGATCAATGGAGCTATATGATATTGGCCATATCATGTCACAACTATATAATTGCATGTGATGTTTATTATGTATTATGCATCTTGTTTACTTAGGACGACGGTAGTAAATAAGATGATCCCTTATAAAAATTTCAAGAAGTGTTCTCCCCTAACTGTGCACCGTTGCTACAGTTCGTCGTTTCTAAGCACCACGTGATGATCGGGTGTGATGGATTCTTACGTTCACATACAACGGGTGTAAGACAGTTTTACACAGCGAAAACACTTAGGGTTAACTTGACGAGCCTAGCATGTGCAGACATGACCTCGGAACACGGAGACCGAAAGGTCGAACACGAGTCGTATGGAAGATACGATCAACATGAGAATGTTCACCGACGATGACTAGTCCGTCTCACGTGATGATCGGACACGGCCTAGTCGACTCGGATCGTGTAACACTTAGATGACTAAAGGGATGTCTAATCTAAGTGGGAGTTCATAATTTGATTAGAACTTTATTATCATGAACTTAGTCTAAAACCTTTGCAAATATGTCTTGTAGATCAATGGCCAACGCTAATGTCAACATGAACTTCAACGCGTTCCTAGAGAAAACCAAGCTGAAAGATGATGGCAGCAACTATACGGACTGGGTCCGGAACCTGAGGATCATCCTCATAGCTGCCAGGAAACAATATGTCCTAGAAGGACCGCTAGGTGACGCTCCCGTCCCAGAGAACCAAGACATTATGAATGTTTGGCAGTCTCACGCTGATGATTACTCCCTCGTTCAGTGCGGCATGCTTTACAGCTTAGAACCGGGGCTCCAAAAGCGTTTTGAGCATCACGGAGCATATGAGATGTTCGAAGAGCTGAAACTAGTTTTTCAAGCTCATGCCCGGGTCGAGAGATATGATGTCTCCGACAAGTTCTACAGTTGTAAGATGGAGGAAAACAGTTCTGTCAGTGAGCACATCCTGAAGATGTCTGGGTTGCACAACCGTATGACCCAGCTGAACATTAACCTCCCAGATGAGGCGGTCATTGACAGAATCCTCCAGTCGCTCCCACCAAGCTACAAGAGCTTTGTGATGAACTACAACATGCAGGGAATGGAAAAGACCATTCCTGAAGTGTTCTCGATGCTGAAGTCAGCAGAGGCTGAAATCAAGAAAGAACATCAAGTGTTGATGGTCAATAAGACCACTAAGTTCAAGAAAGGCAAGGGTAAGAAGAACTTCAAGAAGGACGGCAAAGATGTTGCCGCGCCTGGTAAGCCAGTTACCGGGAAGAAGTCAAAGAATGGACCCAAGCCTGAGACTGAGTGCTTTTATTGCAAGGGGAAGGGTCACTGGAAGCGGAACTGCCCCAAATACTTAGCGGATAAGAAGGCCGGCAACACCAAAGGTATATTTGATATACATGTGATTGATGTGTACCTTACCAGTACTCGTAGTAACTCCTGGGTATTTGATACCGGTGCCGTTGCTCATATTTGTAACTCACAGCAGGAGCTGCGGAATAAACGGAGACTGGCGAAGGACGAGGTGACGATGCGCGTCGGGAATGGTTCCAGAGTCGATGTGATCGCCGTCGGCACGCTGCCTCTACATTTACCAACGGGATTAGTTTTGAACCTTAATAATTGTTATTTAGTGCCAAGTTTGAGCATGAACATTGTATCTGGATCTCGTTTAATACGAGATGGCTACTCATTTAAGTCTGAGAATAATGGTTGTTCGATTTATATGAGAGGTATGTTTTATGGTCATGCTCCGATGGTCAATGGTTTATTCTTAATGAATCTCGAGCGTAATATTACACATGTTCATAGTGTAGATGCCAAAAGATTTAAAGTTGATAACGATAGTCCCACATACTTGTGGCACTGCCGCCTTGGTCACATTGGTGTCAAGCGCATGAAGAAGCTCCATGCCGATGGACTTTTAGAGTCTCTTGATTATGAATCGTTTGACACGTGCGAACCATGCCTCTTAGGCAAAATGACCAAGACTCCGTTCTCCGGAACAATGGAGCGAGCAACCAACTTGTTGGAAATCATACATACCGATGTGTGCGGTCCAATGAGCGTTGAGGCTCGCGGAGGATATCGTTATGTTCTTACCCTCACAGATGACTTGAGTAGATATGGGTATGTCTACTTAATGAAACACAAGTCTGAGACCTTTGAAAAGTTCAAGGAGTTTCAGAATGAGGTGGAGAATCAACGTGACCGAAAGATAAAATTCTTACGATCAGATCGTGGAGGAGAATACTTAAGTCACGAATTTGGTACACACTTAAAGAAATGTGGAATCGTTTCACAGCTCACGCCGCCTGGAACACCTCAGCGAAACGGTGTGTCCGAACGTCGTAATCGCACTCTATTGGATATGGTGCGGTCTATGATGTCTCTTACCGATTTACCGCTATCATTTTGGGGATACGCTCTAGAGACAGCTACATTCACTTTAAATAGGGCACCGTCTAAATCCGTTGAGACGACACCGTATGAATTATGGTTTGGAAAGAAACCTAAGCTGTCGTTTCTAAAAGTTTGGGGATGCGAAGCTTATGTCAAGAAACTTCAACCTGAAAAGCTCGAACCCAAGTCGGAAAAATGCGTATTCATAGGATACCCTAAGGAAACTATAGGGTACACCTTCTACTTAAGATCCGAAGGCAAGATCTTTGTTGCCAAGAACGGATGCTTTCTGGAAAAAGAGTTTCTCTCGAAAGAAGTAAGTGGGAGGAAAGTAGAACTCGATGAAGTACTACCTCTTGAGCGGGATAGTGACGCAGCACAGGAAACCGTTCCTGTAATGCCCACACCAACTGAAGAGGAATACCATGATAATGATCAAAGTACTTCGGATCAAGTTACTGCTGAACTTCGTAGGTCCACAAGGACACGTTCCGCACCAGAATGGTACGACAACCCTGTCCTAGAAATCATGTTGTTAGACAACAATGAACCTTCGAACTATGAAGAAGCAATGACAGGCCCGGAATCCAACAAATGGCTTGAAGCCATGAAATCCGAGATAGAATCCATGTATGAAAACAAAGTATGGACTTTGACAGACTTGCCCGATGATCGGCGAGCGATAGAAAACAAATGGATCTTTAAGAAGAAGACGGACGCGGATGGTAATGTTACCATCTATAAAGCTCGACTTGTCGCTAAGGGTTATCGACAGGTTCAAGGGATTGACTACGACGAGACATTCTCTCCCGTAGCGAAGCTAAAGTCCGTCCGAATCATGTTAGCAATTGCCGCATACTATGATTATGAGATATGGCAGATGGACGTCAAAACAGCATTCCTTAACGGGCATCTTAAGGAAGAACTGTATATGATGCAGCCGGAAGGTTTTGTCGATCCTCAGAACGCTAACAAAGTATGCAAGCTCCAGCGATCCATTTATGGACTCGTGCAAGCATCTCGGAGTTGGAACATTCGCTTTGATGAGATGATCAAAGCGTTTGGATTTATGCAGACTTATGGAGAAGCCTGCGTTTACAAGAAAGTGAGTGGGAGCTCTGTAGCATTTCTCATATTATATGTAGATGACATACTGCTGATGGGAAATAATATAGAATTTCTGGACAGCATTAAGGCCTACTTGAATAAGTGTTTTTCAATGAAGGACCTTGGAGAAGCTGCTTATATATTAGGCATCAAGATCTATAGAGATAGATCAAGACGCCTCATAGGTCTTTCACAAAGTACATACCTTGATAAGATTTTGAAGAGATTCAGAATGGATCAGTCCAAGAAGGGGTTCTTGCCTATGTTACAAGGTATGAGACTGAGCTCAGCTCAGTCACCGACCACGGCAAAAGATAAAGAAGAGATGAGTGTCATCCCCTATGCTTCAGCCATAGGATCTATTATGTATGCCATGCTGTGTACCAGACCCGATGTAAACCTTGCCGTAAGTTTGGTAGCAAGATACCAAAGTAATCCCGGCAAGGAACACTGGACAGCGGTCAAGAATATCCTGAAGTACCTGAAAAGGACAAAGGACATGTTTCTCGTTTATGGAGGAGACGAAGAGCTCGTCGTAAAGGGTTACGTCGACGCTAGCTTCGACTCAGATCCGGATGACTCTAAGTCACAAACCGGATACGTGTATATGTTGAATGGTGGAGCAGTAAGCTGGTGTAGCTGCAAGCAGAGCGTCGTGGTGGGATCTACGTGTGAAGCGGAGTACATGGCAGCCTCGGAGGCAGCACATGAAGCGATTTGGGTGAAGGAGTTCATCACCGACCTAGGAGTCATACCCAATGCGTCGAGGCCGATCAAACTCTTCTGTGACAACACTGGAGCTATTGCCCTCGCAAAGGAGCCCAGGTTTCACAAGAAGACCAGGCACATCAAGCGTCGTTTCAACTCCATCCGTGAAAATGTTCAAGATGGAGACATAGAGATTTGCAAAGTGCACACGGATCTGAATGTCGCAGATCCGCTGACTAAACCTCTCTCGCGTGCAAAACATGATCAACACCAGAACTCTATGGGTGTTCGATTCATCACAATGTAACTAGATTAGTGACTCTAGTGCAAGTGGGAGACTGTTGGAAATATGCCCTAGAGGCAATAATAAAAGTATTATTATATTTCATTGTTCATGATAATTGTCTTTTATTCATGCTATAACTGTATTATCCGGAAATCGTAATACACGTGTGAATACTTAGACCACACAATGTCCCTGGTAAGCCTCTAGTTGACCAGCTCGTTGTGATCAACAGATAGTCATGGTTTCCTGACTATGGACATTGGATGTCATTGATAACGGGATCACATCATTAGGAGAATGATGTGATGGACAAGACCCAATCCTAAGCATAGCACAAAGGTCGTTTAGTTCGTTTGCTAGAGCTTTGCCAATGTCAAGTATCTCTTCCTTAGACCATGAGATCGTGTAACTCCCGGATATCGTAGGAGTGCCTTGGGTGTATCAAACGTCACAACGTAACTGGGTGACTATAAAGGTGCATTACAGGTATCTCCGAAAGTAGCTGTTGGGTTGACACGGATCGAGACTGGGATTTGTCACTCCGTATGACGGAGAGGTATCTCTGGGCCCACTCGGTAATGCATCATCATATTGAGCTCAATGTGACCAAGGTGTTGGACACGGGATCATGCATTACGGTACGAGTAAAGTGACTTGCCGGAAACGAGACTGAACAAGGTATTGGGATACCGACGATCGAGTCTCGGGCAAGTAACGTACCGATTGACAAAGGGAATTGCATACAGGGTTTGATCGAATCCTCGACATAGTGGTTCATCCGATGACAACATCGAGGAGCATGTGGGAGCCATCATGGGTATCCAGATCCCGCTGATGGTTATTGACTGAGAGAGTCTCGGTCATGTCTGCATGTCTCCCGAACCCGTAGGGTCTACACACTTAAGGTTCAGTTACGCTAGGGTTATAGGGATATGTATATGCAGTAACCTGAATGTTGTTCGGAGTCCCGGATGAGATCCCGGACGTCACGAGGAGTTTCGGAATGGTCCGGAGGTAAAGATTTATATATGGGAAGTCCTGTTTCGGGCATCGGGACAAGTTTCGGGGTTATCGGTATTGTACCGGGACCACCGGAAGGGTCCCGGGGGTCCACCGGGTGGGTCCACCTGTCCCGGGGGGCCACATGGGCTGTGTGGGGGTGCGCCTTGGCCTAATGGGCCAAGGGCACCAGCCCCACATAGGCCCATGCGCCTAGGGTTCAAGGGGGGGCAAGAGTCCTAGGAGGGTAAGGCACCTCCTAGGTGCCTTGGGGGGAGGGAAAACCCCCCCTTGGCCGCCGCACCCCCTAGGAGATTTGATCTCCTAGGGCCGGCCACCCCCCCTTGGCACCCCTATATATAGTGGGGGAGAGGAGGGACTTCATACCTGAACGCCCTGGCCTTTGGTTGCCTCCTTCTCCCTCCCCAACACCTCCTCCACCTTCATAGTGCTTAGCGAAGCTCTGCCGGAGTACTGCAGCTCCACCAACACCACGCCGTCGTGCTGCTGCTGGTGCCATCTCCCTCAACCTCTCCTCCCTTCCTTGCTGGATCAAGAAGGAGGAGACGTGGCTGTTCCGTACGTGTGTTGAACGCGGAGGTGCCGTCCGTTCGGCGCAGGTCATCGGTGATTTGGATCACGTCGAGTACGACTACATCATCACCTTGCAAGCTTCCGCACGCGATCTACAAGTGGTATGTAGATGCAAACTCTCTCCCTAGACTCGTTGCTTAGATGAACTCATAGATGGATCTTGGTGAAACCGTAGGAAATTTTTTAATTTTCTGCAACGTTCCCCAACACTTCGACCAAGGATTTGATTATCAAGGTGAAAATGTTGAGCCCCTGCACCAAGAACCGGCCATGTTTGAACAGTTTGTCCAATTCCATCGTGAGCTGCGTGATTGGCACACTAATTTGGATCTTCAAAATGAATTGGTTGAACACGTGTGGGATCACATTGGCAACCGATAGATGTATTGGTTTATTTTATGTTTATTCAAGACAATTTCGATTTGGTTGTAAAATTATTTTATTAGAGACAATTTTGATTAGGTTGTAAAACTATTTTTATTTTCAAACAATTAATATTTAGACGTGTAAACTTGTTTTGATATGAAAACGTGGGCATTTTAGGCCCTGGCGGACAGGATGGGGCAAACGGATGCAGCCCCAAGCTGGGCGCACGGCCACCGCATCTCTGGACAGGCCCGGATACGACCCCATTGCCCTACTCAAATGGATAGAATACGGGCAAAACGGACGTTCGTTTGGTGTCGCCCGATGAAGTTGGCCTAAGGCGCAACCGATCACCACCGCAGCAACGAGCGATCAGTTCACACCGAGCCCTCTCGGCCGACCGTGCAACAAGGGGAGAAAGCTAGAGGAGCTCCTCCAAAGAAAGGTACTCCTCTAGCTTTTCGTGTTTCAATCCTCGTAGGAGACGCTGTTGCAATCCTGTCGCCAGCTTTTCGTGTTTCACGTGTTGAGGAGACGAGGTGGGCTGAGCAGTGTGCGAAGTAGGTACACTCTGTTTCGCCGCTGATTCGCGTAGTGGGCTTATCTTATCTTGCATGATGATTAGTCAGTACTGGGTAAAAGCCAAAAGGTAATGGTTGGCTCCTTCTCGGAAGGCGAAGACTGCCCGGCCGTGTCGACGTCGACCGCCCATAGCAAATGTGCAGATTACATGCGTCAACTCTACGAGTTAGGAGGTTTGAATTCCCAGTCGGAGCACTAGCAGCAGCACCTTCCCGCGTCCCCGCCAGCCACTGGCTAGCAGCAGCACGCGGCCAGCTTCACGCAGGCACGATGTGGACGGCGAGCTCGCACATCATCACGGCGGTGATCGGGTCAGGGGTGCTGTCGCTGGGCTGGGCAATCGCGCAGCTCGGCTGGGTGGCCGGCCCTGCTTTCATGCTCCTCTTTTCGCTCGTCACCTACTTCACCTCCTCGCTGCTCGCCGACTGCTACCGCTCCGGCGACCAGAGCACCGGCAAGCGCAACTACACCTACATGGACGCCGTCAACGCCAACCTCAGCGGCATCAAGGTGCAGATTTGCGGGGTCCTGCAGTATGCTAACATCGTCGGGGTGTCTATCGGCTACACCATCGCCGCCTCCATCAGTATGCTGGCCATCAAGAGGGCTAACTGCTTCCACGGCAACGGCCACGCCGACCCCTGCAAGGTCTCCAGCGCGCCCTACATGATCATCTTCGGCGTGGCTCAGGTCTTCTTCTCCCAGATCCCCGACTTCGACCAGATCTCCTGGCTCTCCATGCTCGCCGCAGCCATGTCCTTCACCTACTCCTCCATCGGCCTCGGCCTCGGCATCGTCCAAGTCATAGGTAGGGGACTCTTATACACATTGCAAATTGATAGATCAACAAAAGCAATCCCTAGATCATGTTGAGCAATGTGTTAACCAATGATGTCTGCATGCATGCAGCAAACGGAGGCGTGAAGGGCAGCCTGACCGGCATCAGCATCGGCACGGTGACGCCGATGCAGAAGGTGTGGCGGAGCACGCAGGCGTTCGGGGACATTGCGTTCGCCTACTCCTACTCGCTCATCCTCATCGAGATCCAGGACACCATCCGGGCGCCGCCACCGTCGGAGTCCACGGTCATGAAGCGCGCCACCATGGTCAGCGTCGCGGTGACCACGGTCTTCTACATGCTCTGCGGCTGCATGGGCTACGCGGCCTTCGGCGACGCCGCCCCGGGAAACCTCCTCACGGGGTTCGGCTTCTACGAGCCCTTCTGGCTCCTCGACATCGCCAACGCCGCCATCGTCATCCACCTCGTCGGCGCCTACCAGGTGTACTGCCAGCCCCTGTTCGCCTTCGTGGAGAAGTGGGCGGCGAAGAGGTGGCCGGAGTCTACATACGTCACCGGCGAGGTCGAGGTGCCGCTCTTCAGGACGTACAAGGTGAACATGTTCCGGGCGACGTGGCGGACAGCGTTCGTGACGGCGACGACGGTGGTGTCCATGATGCTGCCCTTCTTCAACGACGTGGTGGGGTTCCTGGGCGCGCTGGGGTTCTGGCCGCTCACCGTCTACTTTCCCGTGGAGATGTACGTGGTGCAGAAGAAGGTGCCCAAGTGGAGCACGCAGTGGGTGTGCCTCCAGATGCTCAGCCTCGGATGCCTCGCTATCTCCCTCGCCGCAGCCGCGGGGTCCATCGCCGGCATCAAATCCGACCTCAAGGTGTACCACCCATTCAAGACATAATTGACGTTGACGATCGTGCACGCACAAAAACAATACATCAAGGATTCAAGGTGTAGGATTCAAGACAAAGAAGTTCTTGGCCTTCAAACAATTCAAAGAAGATAGATCCTGGATGGAGTTGTACTACTTCATGTAGTCATGCATGAGATCCACAGGGAAAAAAAAACTAAATGATGTTTCTTTATAGCAGTGATTTTAAAATGTATGATAAGATTAAGTGGTCTTTAAAAAAATTGTATTAGAGAGAAAATGATTTCCTTTCTTTTAACACAATGCATACGCAGACAGTCATATACATATGCACATACACTCACACCTATGAACACACGCACATCCTACTCCTATGAGCACCTTCAAGGGACTAGGCCGACACATCATCTTGAGATTGACGAAGTCGCCAGACGCCTAGGACTGGAACCCTGGTGGACCGAGGATACCACTGTTCTCCTAACCATCCAACCACATGTTGGTTTTGCGAGAAAAGGATTTCCTGATAGATACATTAACTGGGTGATGGAGATTGTAACCTTTAGCAAAGTAGTTGTAATGGTCAGGGCATCTCCAATGATGACCCCCCTAACCGGACACCGCATCCGTCAACGGACCGGCGGGGGCCAGTCCGAGGACACTGATACGTGAGCCGACCATCCAAAATTATCCCCTAAATGTCCGTTAGTATGGGCAATTTCAAATTCAAATCCGCCCGATCACAACACGCGTGACGGATCACATCAGCCCCGGTCACAACCAAAAAGGGGCAACTATCCATCGTTTTTACATGCCTGATCACAAAAGAATATAAGTCCGGTAGTCCGTGCGAAAAGTTGTATTTTCTGCCCTGCTGGACAGACAATCCCAGACTCCATGCTCAATCTGCCATCGCCTCCGCCTCGGCTGCCTCCTTCTCCGCTTCCAGCTCTTCCTTCTGGTGCTTCAACATCTTGAAATGGACGGCTTGCACGATCATCCTTCTGTCGTCATCTAAATCCTCCATCATCATGGTCAACATCTTTGTGTCCTCTGAAACGGCTGCAATCTCAATGTTCTTCTCTTCGAGCATGGCCTTCCTCTCCACGAGCTTGATCTTTTTCTCGGTCGACGCCATCAGCATGTTAAACCTCTTGACCTTTTTTCCTCCTTGAAGTCGGAGCGCTTGAAGTATGCCTCCTCCTTCACCAACATGTCCTCGAACCTATCCGTCAACTTGGCCGGCGACCCTTCTCGCTTCGCATTCTCTTCCTCCCACTTCTATCCCAGAATCATGTTCTAACTGATGGAAATATGCCCTATAGGCAATAATAAAATGGTTATTATTATATTTCCTAAATCATGATAAAGATTTATTATTCATGCTAGAATTGTATTGATCAAAAACTTAAATACATGTGTGAATACATAAACAAATACCGTGTCCCTAGTAAGCCTCTACTAGACTAGCTCGTTGATCCAAGATGGTTAAGGTTTCCTAACCATAGGCATGTGTTGTCATTTGATAACGGGATCACATCATTAGGAGAATGATGTGATGGACAAGACCCATCCGTTAGCTTAGTATAATGATCATTCAATTTATTGCTATTGCTTTCTTCATGTCAAATACATATTCCTTCGACTATGAGATTATGCAACTCCCGGATACCGGAGGAATACCTTATGTGCTATCAAACATCACAACGTAATTGGGTGATCATAAAGATTCTCTACAGGTATCTCCGAAGGTGTTTGTTGAGTTGGCATAGATCGAGATTAGGATTTGTCACTCCGAGTATCAGAGAGGTATCTCTCTGCCCTCTTGGTAATACACATCATAATAAGCCTTGCAAGCAAAGTGACTAAAGAGTTATTTATAGGATGATGTATTACAGAACGAGTAAAGAGACTTGCCGGTAACGAGATTGAACTAGGTATGAAGATACCGACGATTGAATCTCGAGCAAGTAACATACCGATGGACAAAGGGAATTACGTATGTTGTCATAACGGTTCGACCGACAAAGATCTTCGTAGAATATGTAGGAGCTAATATGGCCATCCAGGTTCCGCTATTGGTTATTTACCAGAGAGGTGTCTTCGTCATGTCTACATAGTTCTTGCACCCATAGGGTCCGCACGCTTAACGTTCGTTGACGATGTAGCTAGTGTTGTATGAGTTATATGATTTGGTGACCGAAGTTGGAGTCCCGGATGAGATCACGGACATGGCGAGGAGTCTCGAAATAGTCAAGAGGTAAATATTGATATATAGGACGATGGTATTCAGACACCAGAAGGGTTTCAGAGTGCATCGGGTAGCCATCGGGTCACCAGAAGGGGTTCCGGACACCCCTGGTAGGTGTACGGGCCTAATGGGCCAAAAGGGGGGGACAGACCGGCCCATCTGGTGCGCCCCTTCTTTGGACTGCAGGCCCTAGGGGAATGAAAGGGGAGGGGTGGCCCCTCCTTCCTTTTCCTCCTCAAGTGAGAAAGAAAAGGGGGGGGGGCACCACCATCCCCTGCCTTCTTCCCGCACCTATATAAGGCAGGGGAGGGGCGCAACTTGGGAGGGGCCCCAAGTAGGATTCCTCCTACTTAGGCGCCCCCTTTGGCTTCTCCGCCCTCCCTCCCACCTATATATATGTGGGAGGGGGGGGGGGCGCCTAGCACAAAACAGACAATTGCCTAGCCGTGTGCGGCGCCCCCTCCACCGTTTACACCCCCGGACATATTTTCGTAGTGCTTAGGCGAAGCCCTGCGGAGATAGCTTCACCATCACCGTCACCATGCCGTTGTGCTACCGAAACTCGTGTACTACCTCGCCGTCTTGCTGGATCACGAAGGTGGAGGAAGTCACCGAGATGAACATGTGGAGAACGCAGAGGTGTCGTGATGCGGAGCATCCCATGATCCTCCCCATGGACATACCTACATCCCCCTCGACACCTCTTGGACCTATGACAAGGGCATGAGTGAAGGCTATCGAAGATAAGGTGAACTCGCTCCTCTCCGAACTACCCCTTTCTTCACATGAGTCATGGCTACTACCTCAAGCGGAAACATTATGTGTGATCAGGTACTTAGAAAAAGGCCACGAAACAACTACATTCAATGGCCAAGACGGTGAGGACACCAAGCGTGAAGAAGAGACACTGAAGATGCTACAACCACCGGATGACCGCTGGCGACCGGACGTCCAGCACCTGATGACCAACCTGGCCAAGACCCAGCAGACGCATGCTACAGCGAGCGGACGACCGATCCGGACCGGACGTCCGGCGACTTCCCAGCGAGCGGACGACCGGCCCACACCGGGCGCCGGGCAACTGCACACCCGAGGAGATACTAGCGGAAGACCGAAGACACCGGATGTCCGGCACCACCTTCACAGAACAAAATCAGTGAAAGACCGGAGCCACCGGACGACTGGCGACTGGACGACCGCTCTCCGTCGGACGTCCGGCATCCCTGCACCCGAGCCAAATTAGCGGATGCCCGATCCTTCCAGACGCCCGGACCTCCGCGAGCAACCGGACAACCGGTAGAGACCGGACGTCCACTGCCTATGTGCACGCAGCCTCAGGCTGATGCCCTTGTATCCCTTCACTTTGACCCCCATTTGCACTATGACTATAAATAGACCTCTCCCACCTCCTAGCTAGGGTAGCATTGTGATAGCTCATATTTTGAGATAGAGATTTGCTCATCCACTTGGTTACTTCTCCTTGGAGCTCACGACCTCTTCGGAGAAGATCCCCCAAGCGGATTCAAGACCCCTTCACGGGAAGAACCTTCAAGACCTCCTCACGGATAAGACCCTTTGTATCGTCCCTTGTTGACTTTGAATTGTGTATCACTCTTTGTGTCTCGATGATCTAGCACATGTGTGACTTTATTCTTGTTGGTTGAGTGTTTTCTCGTGTTTTCCTCTCGTTTCCTCCTAGTGTTCTGCGTGTTCGTGGTAGGAATCCCTCCAAACGTGAAAGATCGGCCTCTAGGGTTCTACCCTACATCATCTTGGATCAGAGCCAGCTTTCTCATGATCTTGGTATCATGAGCCACGTTGATCACGATTTTGGAGCCCCTACCCTTTGTTTTCTAGCTTGATTTTGTTGTTTTCGTCCTAAATTCGAAAATTCCCACCAAAAGTAGCCCCAAATTTTATTTTGTGATGAAGTTTTATTGGATTTGATCCATGGATTTTTGTTGCCACGTGTGGATCTAGCTTTCCCCCATCTTCTCCACCTTCTCCATCCACAAAATCGCTCGAATTTGACCTCTCCACCATCCTCCACCACGAAAACGAGTTGTTCTTCTCGTGCCCGAAATCTCCCAGGCACCAGACGACCGCTGGCCACCGGACATCTGACGACCGGACGACCACTCTCCACCGGACATCCGTTGGACCCTAACGAAATTGAACATTCTCAGTTTGGTTTTCCCCCGTCGCCTCTGCCACTTCCACATACGCACTTGCATACCACCACCGCTTTCCGCAACCACCATCGCTCACCCATTTCGCACTCCGACAAGTTTTGAAATGTTTTGGTCTTTGAGATTTTGAGTTGTGGTTGCCCGTGTCCTATTGTGTTTCGTCTATATAGGTACGGTTCGGCATCATCATCACCACCGCTCATCTTCGCAAAGGACTCATCATCGCCAAGGACGGTAACCTTGAATACATCTTTGTCATTCCCTTGACATTGCATCGATAACCACATAGCCTTACTTTTGCGTTGCTTACCCAGCGAGACTAGCCATTGAGTATTGCCGGCAACGTGACTTGTGCACATTAGTGATCATACTCCATAGCATATATACCATATCATAGTGGTGCATAGCTTGGTATCATCTTTTGTGTCACAAAGTTATTATCGCATACACAATTGCTATCTTGGTTCGTGAAGTTTTGCATAAGAAAAGAGCTCAAAAGAGAAAGAGCCAAACAAGCTTTTTAGCAAAGAGGGAAAGATAAGCAAAGAGCTTATAAGCAAGAACCATAGCATCATACTACATTAAGATTGTCATATCCGATCATCTTCGATCATACCATTGGAACACCATACATATAGCATACTTGGGATAGAGGTCGTTGCATTTTTTCCTAGTAGGTTGTGCACAAGTTCCGTATCCGCCTATTGTGTAATCGTGCTAGCGTCCCTCTAGCGTTGTGCAACAAGAGCATTTTTGTGGACTCCACATTTTGGCTCATTTTTTGTTTGCACAACCCCACTTATCTATTTGCGTGTGTGTTTCTGTGTACCACTACTTTCTTGGTCTACTTGTTGCATTTGCAAATTTGTGAATCTTTTCAAACATTATTGAAGCTCACTTACAATTGCATCAAATTTTGTGCCACCATCCTAACCGAGCTCCAGCATAAGCTTTTACTTGTGTAGGTGTGAGAACCAACAAGAATTGGTACCAATTGTGATATTTCATTGTCCGGATTTGAGTGATCATTGATCCATCTTCAACATCGGTCAAGGTACATTTGGTATAAGTTCTTATCCTCCTCCCACTCACATCTTTGCTTGGAATGATGGATAGGCCAAGCTCTTCTACCAACCCGCTCTTCATCGAGCAAGATGACGACATGTCATCATACGTCACCAAGAGCCACCTGTTTGGTGCACAACGAGTGTTGCATCAAGAGAAACAAGCAATGAGCGACCGCATCGACAATCTCGCCACCGACTTGCGACTCTCCAGCAACGAACAAGAGACTACTTTGACAACAAGCTCGACGCACACAAGCAAGAGAATGATGCAAGAATGGACGAGATTCGTGCCTTGTTGGTCAACTGCCATCCTTCCACTTCTTCATACTCAAGACGGAGCCGATCGAGTCGACACTCCGATGACACCTTCTTCGGCTCAAGTACACCGACATCGAACACTCTTCGACGAGCCGCGCATTAAGACCATCATGCATCTCGCAATCATCTACACAACAATCATTCACAAGAGCAAGTCGACGAGCAAGCACATCGTCATCAACCAAACCAAGTTCCTCTTGCACAAGCTCAAGACCGACAACGTCAACGTCACCAAGAGGAAGAGCGAGCACGACAACATCAAGATGAATAAGACGTCGAGGCTCAACGTCTTCAACAACAACAACGTGAAGCACAAGCTCTTGAGGCGCAATGTGCCCTTCAAGAATCAAGTCGAGCCATTGCCAACCGCAACCGCGATTGGCGTAATCAAGAGGAAGCACTTCGCGAAGAAATCCAAGAGCGGCACTACCAACCAAGAATGCAACGTCAAGTTCCTCAAGCTCCTCCACAAGCTCGACAAGCTCCTCAACAACATCAAGTTCAACAAGAGCAAGTTGACTATGGACATCCTCTGCACCAAGAGCAACATGAGGTTGATAATCCTCCACGTCAAGGGCGTCATCATCACCTTTGACCCCAACACAATGACGAGCAATGCTACGGCAAGCTAAAGTTCACCATGCCCAAGTTCAGTGGAAGCAATGATCCCGAAGAGTACCTATCATGGGCATTGAAGGTCGACAAAATCTTTCGTTTGCATAATTATGAGGAAGAGAAGAAGATTGCTATGTCATCACTTGAGTTCCAAGACTATGTGCTCATATGGTGGGAACAAGTCCTTGAGCGCCGAGAAGCAAGAGGTGAACCACCAATCACCACTTGGTCTCAAATGAAAGATGTCATGCGACCATGTTTTGTGCCCACCTACTACAACCGCGATCTCTTCAAGAAGCTCCAACTACTCAAGCAAGGAACAAAGAGTGTTGAAGAATACTACAAATAAATGGAGATAGCCATGATACGAGCCAATGTCACGGAAGATGATGAGCAAACTATCGCACGTTTCTTGAATGGCCTCAATCATCCCATCAATAAGATTGCCGACTTCCAACCCTACTCCAACATCATTGAGCTTGTGCATCAAGCTACCAAGGCGGAACGTCAAGTGCAAGATGACTTCAAGTACGCCAAGTACTCATCCAAGACATACGACTTCTCCAACAACCAAGCTTCCACGACTCCAACTTCTACCTCAATCAAGCCATCTACAAGCAACGACAACAAGTCGAGTTACAAGAAAACTTCGACAACCTCAAGTCGTCTTCCTCCTACTACAAGAAACTTCAAGCCACGCGCTTCATCATCTACTCCAACCGATGAGACCGTCAAGACAAGCTCCTTCAAGTGTTTCACTTGCGGTGGCCGAGGCCACAAGGCCTTTCAATGTACAAACAAGCACACCATGATCCTCAACGACGACGGAAGTTATGACTCCATGAGCGAAGAGGAAATGGAAGCCCTTGAGCAAGTGGCCATGCACCGGCGCGTGAACGAAGATGAAGATGACCAAGTTTTTTGTGATGAGGATTCGAGCCCCGCTCTCGTTGTCTCCAAAGTCTTGACTCCTAAACATCAACAAGACGAAGACCAAAGATGCCACATCTTCCACACTAAGGCCTGCATCAATGGAAGGTCCGTCAAGATCATCATCGATGGAGGTAGTTGTCACAACTTGGCAAGTGAAGAGTTATGGTCCAAGCTCAAATTGGTCAAGATGAAGCACCCGCACCCATACAAGGTCCAATGGCTAAGCGATTCCAGCACTGTACGAGTTGAGCATATGGTCCAAGTCTCCTTCAAAATTGGAGCATATGAAGACACTTTGGAGTGTGATGTCGTCCCGATGTCCATTTGCCACCTCCTTCTTGATCGACCATGGCAATTTGACCATGGCGTCATCCACAACGGGCGTACCAATCACTATAGCTTCAAGATGAAAGGGAAGGAATATGTGCTAAGACCTATGTCTCCTAGTCAAGTGATCGCTGACAAGCAAGCCACCCATCATGGAGAAAAGAGTGAGAGAGTGAACCACCAAAATGAAAGTGAGAGCCACAAGCCAAAATTGAGCGCCTCTTCGCCTAGAGAGAAAAACTTAGTCCTCCTAGCCAGAAAAAGAGAGATGAGAGAAGTGTGTGAGAACCCATCGAGTGTCATCGACTTTGTCCTCCTACGCAAAGATGAGGTGACAAAAACTAACAATCCTAATCCTCTTCCTCTAGTGTTTTCCAACTTGTTGCAGGAATTCGAGGATGTTTTTCCCGATGATCTACCTCCCGATCTCCCTCCTCTATGTGGAATTGAACATAGGATCGACCTCATCCCTGATGCACCTCTTTCGAACAAAGCTCCCTACCGTGTCAACCCCGAAGAAACTAAGGAGATCCAACAGACATGTACGTCTGATGCATTTTGTGCTTTGCCCTTACATTGGAGTGTTTGTTGTGGTTTACTTCGATGACATACTTGTTTTTAGCAAATCCATGAAAGATCATTTGAATCATGTTAGGGCTGTTTTGAAAACTCTTCGCAAGGAACGTCTTTATGCCAACATGGAAAAGTGCACATTTGGTGTTGATAAACTTGTTTTCTTGGGTTTCGGTGTTTCCTCAAAGGGTGTCCATGTTGATGAATCTAAAATTGAAGCAATTAAAGCTTGGCCCCAACCTACTAAATTGCAACAAGTGCATAGCTTTCTTGGCCTTGTGGGTTTCTATCTTCTCTTTGTGAAAGACTTTAGCACCATCGCCGCACCTTTGCATGCCTTGTGTAAGAAAAATGCTCCTTTTGTTTGGGGACCTTTGCAATCTACCGCTTTTGATGAACTCAAATCTTTGCTTACTCATGCTCTGATTCTTTCTTTGCCCAACTTTGACAAAACTTTTGAGGTTCATTGTGATGCAAGTGGTACTGGAATTGGAGGAGTTTTGATGCAAGAAAAACGAGACATTGCATATTTTAGTGAAAAACTCTCCGGTGCTCAACTTAACTATCCCATCTATGACAAAGAATTTTATGCTATAGTACGTGTGCTACATGTTTGGGAACATTATCTTCGCCCGCATGAGTTTGTCATACATACCAATCATGAAACACTTAAGTACTTAAAAGGTCAAACTAAGTTGAACAAGAGTCATGCCAAATGGAGTAAATTTATAGTCTTTTCCCTATGTCATCAAGTACATAAAGGGTAAGGAAAACGTAGTGGCGGATGCCCTTTCCCGCATATGCACGCTTGTCACTAAACTTGAATTGAATGTTATGGGCTTTGAGCACATAAAAGACTTGTGTGCGCATGATCCTACCTTTGATACTCATTATGCTAAGTGTTTGATGCACACATCTTGGGAACGATATTACATCAAGGATGATTATCTTATGAGAGCTAACAAACTTTGCATTCCTGAGTCTTCTCTTCGTTTGCTCCTTTTGCAAGAGGCTCATGGAGGCGGACTCATGGGACACTTTGGACGCGACAAGACTTTTGCAACGCTCTCCAAGAACTACTTTTGGCCCAAGATGTTCCGTGATGTCTCACGCTTCACCAACCGATGCTCTACATGTCGCAAAGCTAAGTCTAAAGGTCAATCCCATGGTCTTTACATGCCTCTTCCTATTCCTTATCAACCTTGGGAAGACATTAGTATGGACTTTGTACTTGGTTTGCCTAGAACTCAAAATGGAAAGGATTCCGTGTTTGTTGTTGTGGACCAATTTTCTAAGATGTTACATTTCATTCCATGCAACAAGATAGACGATGCTTCACATATTGCAAATCTCTTTTGTAGGGAAAACTTGCGACTCCATGGAGTACCAAAGACAATCATCTAGGACCGTGACGTCAAGTTCTTGAGTTACTCTTGGAAGACGCTATGCGCCGAGCTCGGGATCAAGCTCTTATTCTCTTCGGCATACCATCCTCAAACTGATGGCCAAACGGAGGTGACGAAACATACACTCTCCACTCTACTTCGCGTGTTGATAAAGAGGAACATCAAGGAGTGGGAGGAGTGTCTACCCATCGCCGAGTACGCCTACAACCATGCAAGACATTCGACTACCGGCAAGTCCCCCTTTGAGGTCGTCTATGGTTTCAACCCGTTCTCCCCATTGGACATTCTACCCCTTCCACTACAAGAGCACACCAACATGGATGCAAGTGCTCGAGCAAGCTACCTCAAGAAGATGCATGAAGATACAAGGAACACCCTCGAGCGCCAAGTACAATGACTCGCGACCAAGCTCAACATCAACAAGCAACCCATGATATTCAACATTGGAGATCTCGTGTGGCTACACCTTCGCAAGGACCGCTTCCCCAACGAACGCAAGTCCAAACTTCTACCTCGAGCCGATGGACCCTTCAAGGTCCTAGCACGCTACAACAATAATACATACAAGATCAACCTCCCACGCGACAAGTACAATGTGAGCGACATCTTCAATGTCAAGGACCTCTCGCCATACCATGGTGATGAAGCTTTCGATCTAAGGTTGGATCTTTCCCAAGGGGGGGGAGATGATGCACAACATCCCATGATCATCCCCATGGACGTACCTACATCCCCCTCGACACCTCTTGGACCTATGACAAGGGCACGAGTGAAGGCTATCGAAGATAAGGTGAACTCGCTCCTCTTTGAACTACCCCTTTCTTCATATGAATCATGGCTACTACCTCAAGAGGAAACATTATGTGTAATCAGGTACTTAGAAGAAGGCCACGGAATAGCTACATTCAATGGCCAAGACGGTGAGGACACCAAGCGTGAAGAAGAAACGCCGAAGATGCTACAGCCACCGGACGACCGCTGGCGACCGGACTTCCGGCACCTGATGACCAACCTGGCGAAGACCCAGCAGACGCACGCTACAGCGAGCGGACGGCCGGTCCGGACTGGACATTCGGCGACTTCCGAACGAGCGGACGACCGGCCCGCACCGGACGCCCGACAACTGCACACCCGAGGAGATATTAACGGAAGACCGAAGACACCGGATGTCTGGCACCACCTTCACAGAACAGAATCGGCGAAAGACCGGAGCCACTGGACGACCTGCGGCCAGACGACCGCTCTCCACCGCACGTCCGACATCCGTGCACCCGAGCCAAATTAGCGGATGTCCGATCCTACCGGACGCGTGGACCTCCGCGAGCGACCGGACGACCGGTAGAGACCGGGCGTGCACTGCCTGTGTGCGCGCAGCCTCGGGCTGATGCCCTTGTACCCCTTCACTTCGACCCCCATTTGCACTATGACTATAAATAGGCCTCTCTCCCACCTCCTAGCTAGGGTAGAATTGTGATAGCTCATATTTTGAGATAGAGCTTTGCTCATCCACTTGGTTACATCTCCTCGGAGCTCACGACCTCTTCGAAGAAGATCCCCCAAGCGGATTCAAGACGCCTTCACGGGAAGAACCTTCAAGACCTCCTCACAGAGAAGACCCTTTGTATCATCCCCTGTGGACTTTGAATCATGTATCACTCTTTGTGTCTCGATGATCTAGCGCATGTGTGACTTTATTCTTGTTGGTTTTGTGTTTTCTCGTGTTTTTCTCTCGTTTCCCTCCTAGTTTTCTTCGTGTTCGTGGTAGGAATCCCTCCAAACGTGAAAGATCGGCCTCTAGGGTTCTACCCTACATCATGTCGTACGTTCGGTACTTGATCGGTTGGAGCGCGAAGAAGTTTGACTACATCAACTACGTTATCTAACGCTTCCGCTTACGGTCTACGAGGGTATGTAGACATGCTCTCCCCCTCTCATTTCTATGCATCTCCTTGATAGATCTTGCATGTGCATAGATTTTTATTCCATGCAATGTTTCCCAATAGTGGCATCCGAGCCAGGTCTATGCGTAGATGATATGCACGAGTAGAACACAAAGAGTTATGGGCCATGATAGTCATAATGATTACCACCAACGTCTTATTTTGATTCGACGGTATTGTGGGATGAAGCGCCCCGGACCAACCTTACATGTCCACGCACATGAGACCGGTTCCATCGATTGACATGCAATCACTTTTGCATAAAGGTGGCTGGCGGGTGTCTGTTTCTCCTACTTTTGTTGAATCGAATTTGACTAGGCCGGTCCTTAAAGAAGGTTAAAACAGCAAACTTGATGAAACACCGTTGTGGTTTTTGCCGTAGGTAAGAACAGTTCTTGCTAGAAGCCCGTAGCAGCCATGTAAAACTTGCAATAGCAAAGTTGAGGACGTCTAACTTGTTTTTGCGGGACATGTTGTGATGTGATATGGTCAAGACATGATGTGATATATGTTATTGTATGAGATGATCATGTTTGTAAATTATCGGCAACCGGCAGGAGCCTTATGGTTGTCTCTTTATTGTATGAAGTGCAAGCGCCATGTAATTGCTTTACTTTATCACTATGCATTCACGATAGTTGTAGAAGCAATAGTTGGTGTGACGAGCTCGACATAACGACGCTATGATGGAGATCAAGGTGTCAAGCCGGTAAGGATGGAGATCATGACGTTGCTTTGGAAATGGAGATCAAAAGCACAAGATGATGATGGCCATATCATGTCACATATTTTGATTGCATGTGATGTTTATGTTTATGCATCTTATTTTGCTTAGAACGGCGGTAGCATTATAAGATGATCCCTTCACTTAATTACAAGATAAAAGTGTTCTCCCTGAGTATGCGCCGTTGCTAAAGTTCATTGTTTCGAGACAGCACGTGATGATCGGATGTGATTGATGTCTACTATGCAACTTTATTCTTATAGACACGTGTTGGGCCTCCAAGCGTAGAGTTTTGTAGGACAGTAGCAATTTTCCCTCAAGTGATGACCTAAGGTTTATCAATCTATGGGGGGCGTAGGATGAAGATGGACTCTCTCAAACAACCCTGCCACAAAATAATAAAAATTCTCATGTGTCCCCAACACACCAAATACAATGGTAAATTGTATAGGTGCACTAGTTTGGTGAAGAGATGGTGATAAAAGTGTAATATGGATATGTAGGGACTAGACCTCAAACAGTCTGATCTCTGTGCATCAGTGTCATCCCTGCATCGGTAATGCTGACACACACAGTACTTGAAGGATTTATAACAGAGTAGCAATCACACACTTATTACATAGAATGTCTCAAAAGAGAACTTATTACAATAAATATGGCTCAAGGCCATCTAATAACGATAACAGCGGAAGGCTTGGAAGATAAAGTGAGTCCATCAACTCCAACGGCATCACTGAGTGAAAGATCATGACCTAACGCACCTTACTCGTCGCCTGAAAAGTATGCAACATGAACGTTGCAGCCCGAAAACGGGTCAGCACATGGAATTTGCTGGCAATGTAACACAAAGAGAGTAATGAACAGAATAATGCTATCACTACATGCATATATGGCTGGTGGAAAGCTCTATGGTTACGGTTTTGCATAAAGCCAAATTTTCCCTACAACAAAGGAATAGATTTTATTTAACTATCATGGTGGTTATTAAACATTGAGAAGGTTCCTCCAACTCAATCCCAATTAAGCATCATCATTAACCCAACAAAATTAAAAACATGATCAGATTCACATGATAATCCAGGTACTAGATAATCAAAAAATCCATAACCAGGGACACGGCTAACCATGATTAGTTTGTACACTCTGCAGAGGTTTGCGCACTTTTCCCCACAAGACTCGATCTCCTTCGTTGGTTTTCTCGCACTACATGATGTTTGAGAAACGGATGACCGAGACACAGTCTTACAGAAGCATTAACTCTTTACTCTGGGTAGATAGTACCAACCTACATCCCATACATCTGCTAGTCTACCAGTAAAAGAGGTCACACAACATACTCAACTATGCTAGAGCCCATTTTAGCTTGCGGCTGCACACGGAAGTTTCTAGCATGAATAATCTCATGATCCCTTTGAGCCTAGGTGGCGGTCCATAGGAGAATCACACGGTACCCCGGGATTTCCAAAAATACAGGCAACACTGGGTTTCCAAGGTGCCTCAATCCACCCAAATGTAAGTTAAAGTTGCCACCTTAAGTTGAACCATTAATTAACAATGCTCACATCTGTCATGGATACACTCACCCAATCCACGTCTACTAGCATAGCATAGCAAAAATAAGCAAACGTAGAGTGACTCCCAAAGGTTTGATAATAAACAAGTAACAAGCACTACCTCATCTACTTCCCAAAACCCACATGTTAATCAGATCTAACCATGCAATTGTTTGAGGATTGATCTAATGCAATAAAACTGGGTAGTAAAGAGGTATGATCAAAATGTTACTTGCCTTGTGATGATCCGTGAAACCTAGAGACTCGTAGTAGCAAGCTGCGCACTCCGGGTACTCTGTCGTAAACAAACAATCATACAATAAGCACTCATCTAATGCATAGGTAAAAAAACAAATAAGAGATCTAACCAGAAAGTTCAACTTAAGAACTCCCGTTTGCAAAAAGGATCAAATCAAATGAAGCAACGAAACTGAAACGGCAAAAGAAAGAAACTTTGTTTACTAATCTGGACCTAAGTCAAATTTTACTGTAGAAAAAACTTGTTTGAGTTAGTTAAACGGAAAGAGGGTTTTGAGATGAAACTCTAGGCGCTTGAATTGCCTGATTCCGATAAACGAGCGAAAAATTATACTAAAACGAAAATCGGATCCGAAATCGCGATCGAAAATAATCGCAGAAAATCCGAGAAAAAGAAAAACTGACGAACAGTCTAACGAATGAACGTTCGCTGTCTGCGGCTAAATGACGAAAACCGTTCGTTAAAACGAACGTATGGATGAACGTCCACAAAATAACTAAACCGAGAAAAACCGACGAACCGATCTAAAAAACCCGGATCTAGGGTTTTTAAAAAGAAACCGAACGATTTTATAAAAAAAACCGACGGCGGCTACCTCGGGTCCGGCAAGAACTCCGGCGAGGCGGCGGCGGATTCCGGCGGCGGCTACTGGCGGCGGGGTGGAGGGCGGCGGCGGTAGGAAGGGCGGCGGCGGCGGCTCCGGCGGCGCGGGGCGGCGGCGACGGCAACCGGGGCGGTGGCGGCGGCGACGACGACGACGGTGTCGCTAGGGTTAGGGTTTCAGGGCGGGGCGGCTAGGTCGGCTGGGGCACCTGGGGTGGTGGCTTATAAGGGCCGGCCCAAGGAGTCCCGCTCGGGTACGGCCCGAAGTCGGGTTCCTTTTTTCTTAAATAATTTCGACGTGAAGAAAAAGAAAGAAAAGAAATACTAAACTGACTCCAAAAATCCTGAAATAAAATTTTCCCGTCCTCTAAAAATAAGCCGGACAAGATGAACATTTATTTGGGCCTAAAATGCAATTTTGAAAAACGCGCATTTTTCCTATTTCAAATAAAATAGCGATAAAACTCTGAAATAAAATCTTATTTGATTTTATTATCAATCTCTAATATTTCTTTGTTTTGGGAAAGTCATTTTATTCCCTCTCTCTTATTTTTTAATTGAAATATTTGAAGGTAAAAAAATTAAAATCAAACGATCCACTTTTCAAAATTTGAGAAAAACTCAAATATGAAAATAACGAAATCCCCAACTCTCTCCGTGGGTCCTTGAGTTGCGTGGAATTTCTAGGATCAAGCCAAAATGCAATAAAATATTATATGCAATGATGATCTAATGTATAGCATTCCAAATTGAAAATTTGGGATGTTACAAACCTACCCCCCTTAAGATGAATCTCGCCATTGAGATTCGGGTTGGCTAGAAAATAGGTGAGGGTGGTCCTTCAGTAGATCTTCCTCTCGCTCCCAGGTGGCTTCATCTTCGGTATGGTGGCTCCACTGAACTTTGCAAAACTTGATAACTTTGTTGCATGTTACTCAGCTGGCAAACTCGAGAATCTTGACTGGTTTCTCCTTATAGGTCAAATCACTATCCAACTGAATCGCTTCTAGTGGCACTGTATCTCTCAGAGGGATATCAGCCATCTCCGCGTGCCATTTCTTCAACTGGGAAACATGGAACACATCATGAACTCTTGACAATCCTTCAGGCAACTCTAATTTGTAAGCAACTTCTCCCATACGCTCCAAAACTTTGTATGGTCCCACAAAACATGGTGCTAACTTTCCCTTAACTCCAAAACGCTTAACTCCTTGAAGTGGGGACACCCGAAGATAAACTCTATCTCTGACTTCATAAACTGTCTCCTTGCGTTTACAATCTGCATAGCTCTTTTGCCTGGACTAGGTTACCTTGATCCTATCACAAATCAGCTTCACCTTCTTTTTAGACTCATTAATCAAATCTGGTCCAAACAACTGGCGGTCTCCAACTTCATCCCATAGCAACGATGTCCTGCACCTCCTTCCGTACAAAGCTTCAAAAGGGGCCATCTTCAAACTAGATTGATAGTTGTTGTAAGAGAACTCTGCATATGGCAAATTGTCATCCCAACTAGATCCATAATCTAGCGCACAAGCTATCAACATGTCCTCCAGAATCTGATTGACTCTCTCTGTCTGTCCATCTGTTTGTGGATGAAAAGCTGTACTGAACTCTAGCCCGGTACCCAAAGTTTCGTGCAACCGATTCCAGAACTTTGAGGTAAATTGGGTTCCTCTATCTGATACAATGGTCTTCAGAACTCCATGCAGACATACGATCCTGGTCATGTATATCTTTGCTAATTTAGCACTGGTGTAAGTGGTCTTCACTGGCATGAAATGAGCTACCTTCGTCAAACGATCGACTACAACCCATATCGAGTCATAGCCTGAACAAGTCCTGGGCAATCCCATGATAAAATCCATGCGTAGCTTATCCCACTTCCATTCGGGTATCGTCAATGGCTGTAGCAATCCTGCTGGCTTCTGATACTCTGCCTTTACTCTCTGACATACATCACAAACTGCCTCATACTCCGCAATATCCTTCTTCATTCCAGTCCACCAGAAAGTGTCTTTCAAATCCAGATACATCTTGGTATTTCCTGGGTGAATCGAATAGGGTGAATCGTGAGCCTTTTGTAAAATCAATTTCCTGATCTCCGGGTCATTGGGTACATAAACGCGGTCCTGAAACCACAGGGTATCGTGCTCATCCTCACGAAATCCCTTAGCTTTTCCTTTGCTCATCTTCTCCTTTATCTCGGCAATCTCCTTGTGTGTCTTCTGAGCTTCTCTGATCTTGTCCATCAAAGTAGATTGAATCTCCAATGCTGCTACATAGACACTCGGAACTATCTCCAAACATAGCTCGCGAAGATCTCCGGCTAACTCCTTGGGTAACTCTCCGGTTAAGAGCATGTTAACATGGCTCTTGCGGCTGAACGCATCGGCTACTACGTTAGCCTTTCCGGGGTGATAATGCAACCTCATATCATAATCCTTGATGAGCTCCAACCATCTCCTTTGCCTGAGATTCATCTCCTTCTGCGTGAAGATGTACTTCAAACTCTTGTGATCCGTGTACACCTCACAATGGTTTTCGATGAGAAAATGTCTCCATGTCTTCAATGCATGCACTACAGCTGCTAATTCGAAATCATGTGTAGCATAATTCAACTCATGGGGCTTAAGTTGTCGTGAGGCATATGAAACAACTCTTCCTTCCTGCATAAGCACTGTTCCAAGTCCTCGACGAGAAGCATCGCAATATACTTCATAATCCTTGCACTGATCTGGCAGAATCAACACCGGTGATGTAACCAAACGTTTCTTCAACTCCTAGAAACTGGCTTCACATTCTTCAGTCCATTTGAATTTGGTGTCCTTCTTCAACAACTCCGTCATGGGTTTTGCAATCTTTGAAAAATTCTCAATGAACCTCCGGTAGTATCCTGCGAGTCTAAGAAAACTCCGGACCTCTCCAACTGTTGTGGGTGCTTCCCAATTTGTCACAGTGACAACTTTGGTGGGGTCTACTACTATTCCTTCTCCGTATATAACATGTCCGAGAAATCCAACTTCCTTCAACCAAAACTCACACTTGCTGAACTTGGCATATAGCTGATGTTTTGTGAGCTTCCCAAGTACCAAACGCAAATGCTCTTTATGCTCCTCTTCATTCTTTGAGTAGACCAAAATATCATTAATGAACACCACAACGAACTTATCCAGAAACTCCATAAATACCTTGTTCATCATGTTCATGAAATAGGCAGGTGCGTTAGTCAGACCAAATGACATAATGGTATACTCATACAGCCTGTACCTGGTGGTAAAAGCTATCTTAGGTATATCCTGCTCTCGAATCTTCATCTGGTGGTATCCTGATCGCAGATCGATCTTGGAAAATACCTTAGATCCTTGCAACTGGTCAAACAAATCATTGATCATCGGCAGTGAGTACTTGTTCTTGATTGTCACTTCATTTAATCCTCGATAATCAACAACCATCCTCAAAGATCCGTCCTTCTTCTCCACTAGAAGCACTGGTGATCCCCAAGGTGACGAACTTGGGCGAATATAGCCTTTATCCAGTAACTCCTTAATCTGCTTCTTAATTTCCTCCAAATCCTGTGCGTGCAACTTGTACAGTCTCTTAGATATTGGCCCTGTGCCTGGCAAAATCTCAATCAAAAACTCAATGTCTCTATCCGGTGGCATGCCTGGCAACTCTTCTGGAAATACGTCAGGGAAATCCTTCACCACTGGTACTTCCTCCTGTACAACTCCTGATAAGGAATTCACTTGAGTCCTCTTCGGCACATGCCGTGATACATACTTGATCCTTCTTCCTTATGGGGTGGTAAGCAAAATCGACTTAATGGCACATTCAATGTTCCCTCCATACTTCGATAACCAATCCATGCCTAATATCACGTCCAGTCCTTGCGATTCCAATACTATTAGGTCTGAGGGGAACACATAGTTACCAATCCTTAATGGTAACTGATCACACCATAGACTAGCCATATACTCTGGCTCTTGTCGAGGTTACTAACATGGTTGACCTAAGGGCTTGGTTTGGAAGTTTATAATTATCCACAAACCCCCTTGGTATGTGTGAATGCGATGCACTAGTATCAAAAAGAATGTTTGTAGTAAATGACTTAACCAGAAACTTACCTATCACTGCATCTGGCTGGGCTTCAACCTCCTCCACATTAACGTGGTTCACATGTCCCCTATTGAAAGGGTTGGGCTTCTTCCCAGAGCTTCCATTGACGTTTCCATTCTTAGCTTCAGGACATTCAGTGGCATAATGTACAGTCTTCTGGCACTTGAAACAGGTAATGTGGCTTAGATCCCTCTTGGCTGGTGTTGATGGGTTGGTACGGTTATGTCCGTTGCTTCCTCCATTCCCATTTCCATTCTTGGGGCCACTAAGGTTGTGCGAACTCCCTCCATTATGATTGTGACCTCCATGGGTATGCTGGAAAGGTCCTCCCGAGTTCGGGGTAAAATGAGGCTTCTGCTGAGCTCCTGAATTATACTTCCCTTGTCCATACTTCATCTTGCGGCTGTCAATCTGCTGTTGCTTCCCATCAATCATGAGAGCTCGATCTACCAACTCCTGGTAGTTGTTGAAGGTTTCCACCATCTACTGCATGCTCAGTTCATCATTCAGTCCTTCCAGGAACTTCTCCTCCTTAGCTGCATCCGTAGCAACGTCATCTGGGGCATAACGTGCTAGCTTACTAAAATCATCCACATACTGGCCAACTGTACGTCCTCCTTGGCGCAAGTTGCGAAACTCACACTTCTTCATGGCCATAGCTCCTGCTGAAACATGGGCAGTATGGAAAGCCTGCTGAAACTGGTCCCATGTGACAATGTCGATGGGGTAAGTGGCTGTAAAATTCTCCCACCATCATGCTGCGGGTCCATCAAGCTGATGTGCGGCAAAATGCACCTTCTCCGCATCTATGCATCCTGCAGTGGTCAACTCCCTTCCAATCTTGCGGAGCCAATCATCTGCAACTATCGGCTCAGTGCTACTGGAGAACACTGGTGGATTCAGCCTCAAGCAACGGGCTAAGTGATCAACAGGGGGTGGTGGTGGTGGGTTGTTGTTGTTGTTCCCCTGATTCTGATTTTGAACTAGTATCTGCATTAATGCATTCTGCTGCTGGATCAACTGAGTGAGCTCCGGTGGGAAAGCAAAACCATTGTCACGTCTCAGAGGCATCTGAGGATTTAGAAAAGATGAGAAAATAGAATAGAATGGGGTCTAGAGGGAAAACACTACCCATATGCACATGAGACAAACACAATCAACAACACTTCAATCAATTCAAACAAGGGCATACAACGGTCTAACTATCAATACAGAAGTGCTCGGACTATACTATATACATGGGGGAATACTACTACTATTATGGTGGTCGACTAGAAAAATTGATCGGTCGAAGACTCCGTGATGTATGCTCTAGCTTCATAAACATAGTCATCATCGCTATCTTCGGGGTCTGAGTCGGTGTCGTCGATGATGATGTAGTTCTCCGGGAAAGTGCAATCATCGTCATCTCCTCTTGGCGCGGGGAATCCCATGATTACTTTTAGCTTCTTCTTCAGATCATCATTCTTCTCTACGAGTGTCGTCATTTCCTCCTCATATCCATCGCGTGTACACTTGAGTTCTTCTTCTAGCTCCGTGATCTTGGTCATTGCCATTTTCAGATCTATCATGCCTGCGCACATCTGGTTCTCCTGGCGACGAATGTGCTGGTTTAACTCCTGAATGAAAGCTGCAATTGATCTATGCTTCCTGGTACTGATCATCTCCCATTGCTCATCTCGGCGCCCACAAATTTGGTAAATAGTATCCTTAAGATCCTTATGGTAAACTTCTCCAATGCGTCCCATGGTGATGCGGGCTGCCATGCTCTTTCCTAGACTCCAGGTTGGGGCATCAAAGCAAAACTCTATGGGCTCAGTGACTTGCATGAACGTCCTTCTGGGAACATGAACTTGAATCATCCAATGGTCCTCTTCTGGTAAAGTGGTGATGTAGGTCTCGGTGAAGCTTGGTACTCTGATATTCAGGTATTTAGTGACTTCCTTCAAGTGGTGTCCAAAGGGTATATCTTCATCCGGTTGCGTGAACTTGTTCCTTGCATCCGCCATCCTAAAGAGTAGAAAAGGTGAGGAGTCAGAAATGAGAAGAGAGTAGTGATCTAGGGTTTTAGCTTAGTGGTCATGTCCTATAGTTAGCGTGTGCTCTAATACCAACTTGTAGCGACCAGACCTCAAACAGTCTGATCTCTGTGCATCAGTGTCATCCCTGGATCGGTAATGGTGACACGCACAGTACTTGAAGGATTTATAACAGAGTAGCAATCACACACTTATTAAATTGAATGTCTCAAAAGAGAACTTATTACAATAAATATGGCTCAAGGCCATCTAATAACGATAATAGCGGAAGGTTTGGACGATAAAGAGAGTCCATCAACTCCAACAGCATCACTGGGTGATAGATCATGACCAAAGGTACCTTACTCGTCGTCTGAAAAGTCTGCAACATGAACGTTGCAGCCTGAAAACGGGTCAACACATGGAATATGCTAGCAATGTAACACATAGAGAGTAATGAACAGAATAATGCTATCACTACATGCATATATGGCTGGTGGAAAGCTCTATGGTTGCGGTTTTGCATAAAGCCAATTTTTCCCTACAACAAAGGAATAGATTTTATTTAACTATCATTGTGGTTGTTAAACATTGAGAAGGTTCCTCCAACTCAATCCCAATTAAGCATCATCATTAACCCAACAAAATTAAATTAAGTCACATGATGAGATTCACATGATAATCCAGGTACTAGATGCTCAAAACGTCCATAACCAGGGACACGGCTAACCATGATTAGTTTGTACACACTGCAGAGGTTTGCGCACTTTTCCCCACAAGACTCGATCTCCTCCATTGGTTTTCTCGCACTACATGATGTTTGAGAAACAGATGACCGAGACACAATCTTTCAGAAGCATTAACTCTTTACTCTGGGTAGACAGTACCAACCTACATCCCCTACATATGCTAATCTACCACTGAAAGAGGTCACGCAACATACTCAACTATGCTAGAGCCTATAGTAGCTTGTGGCTGCACATGGAAGTTTCTAGCATGAATAATCTCATGATCCCTTTGAGCCTAGGTGGCGGTCCATAGGAGAATCACACGGTACCCCGGGATTTCCAAAAATACAGGCAACACTGGGTTCCCCAGGTGCGTCAATCCACCCAGATGTAAGTTAAACTTGCCACCTTAAGTTGAACCATTAATTAACAATACTCACATATGTCATGGATACACTCACCCAATCCACGTCTACTAGCATAGCATAGCAAAAATAAGCAAACGTAGTGACTCCCAAAGGTTTGATAATAAACAAGTAATAGGCACTACCTCATCTACTTCCCAAAACACACATGTTAATCAGATCCTAACCATGCAATTGTTTGAGGATTGATGTAATGCAATAAAACTGGGTAGTAAAGAGGTATGATCAAAATGTTACTCGCCTTGCTGATGATCTGTGAAACCTAGAGACTCGTAGTAGCAAGCTGCGCACTCCGGGTAATCTATCGTAAACAAATAAGCATACAATAAGCACTCATCTAATGCATAGGTAAAAACTCAAATAAGAGATCTAACCAGAAAGTTCAACTTAAGAACTCCGGTTTGCAAAAGGGCTCAAATCAAACGAAGCAACGAAACTCAAACGGCGAAAGAAGCAAACTTCATTTACTAATATGGACCTAAGTCAAATTTTATAGTAGCAAAAACTTGTTTGAGTTGGTGAAACGGAAAGAGGGTTTTGAGACGAAACTCTAGGCGCTTGAATCGCCTGATTCCGATAAACGAGCGAAAAGTTATACTAAAACGAAAATCGGATCCAAAATCGCGATCGAAAATAATCGCGGAAAATCCAAGAAAAAAAAAACTGACGAACAAGCTAACGAATGAACATTCGCTGTCTGCGGCTAAACGATGAAAACCGTTCGTTAAAGCGAACGTCCGCAAAATAACTAAACTGAGAAAAACCAACGAACCGATCTAAAAAAACCAGATCTAGGGTGTTAAAAAAAACCGAATGGTTTTATAAAAAAACCGATGGCGGCTACCTCGGGCCCGGCGAGAACTCCGGCGAAGCAGCGCGGCGGCGGACTCCGGCGGCGGGGTGCGGGGCGGCGGCGGCCGCGGCGGCGGCGCTAGGGTTAGGGTTTCAGGGCGGGGCGGCTAGGTGGGCTGGGGCGCCGGGGGTGGCGGCTTATAAGGGCCGCCCCGAGGAGTCCCGCTCGGGAATGACCCGAAGTCGGTTTTCTTTTTTTTCTTTAAATAATTATGATGTGTGGAAAAAGAAAGAAAATAAATACTAAACGGACTCCAAAAATCCCGAAATAAATTTTCCGCATCCTCTAAAAATAAGCCGGACAAGATGAACATTTATTTGGGCCTAAATGCAATTTTGAAAAACGCACATTTTTCCTATTTCAAATAAAATAGAGATAAAACTCCGAAATAAAATCTTATTTGATTTTATTATTAAATCTCCAATATTTCTTTGTTTTGGGAAGGTAATTTTATTCCCTCTCTCTTATTTTTTTAATTGACATATTTGAAGATAAAATAATTAAAATCAAACGATCATCTTTTCAAAATTTGAGAAAAACTCAAATATGAAAATAACGAAATCCCCAACTCTCTCCGTGGGTGCTTGAGTTGCGTAGAATTTCTTGGATCAAGCCAAAATGCAATAAAATATGATATGCAATTATGATCTAATGTATAACATTCCAAATTGAAAATTTGGGATGTTACAGGATAGTAGGTGTTGATTTTGTAATAGGAAAAATAAAAAGCAGCAATCTAGCAATTGATAAAACGGAGCACAAACGATATTGCAATGCTTGAAAATGAGGCCTAGGGTCCGTACTTTTGCTAGTGCAATCTCTCAACAATGCTAATATAATTGGATCATATAACCATCCCTCAAAGCTCGATGAAGAATCACTCCAAAGTTCCTGTCTAGCAGAGAACATAAGAAGAAATTGTTTGTAGGGTATGAAACCACCTTGAAGCTATTCTTTCCGATCGATCTATCCAAGAGTTTGTACTAAAATAACACCAAATAATTTCAGATTCACAATACTCAATCCAACACAAAGAACCTCAAAGAGTGCCCCAAGATTTGTACTGGAGAAACAAAGACAAGAACATGCATGAACCCCTATGCAAAGATTACCCCAATCTCACCTCAGGAATCCGCGAGTTGAGTGCCAAAACACATATCAAGTGAATCAATATGATACCCCATTGTCACCACAAGTATTCATATGCAAGACATATATCAAGTCCTCTAAAATCCATAAAAGTATTTAATCTTATAAAACGAAATCTCAAAGGGAAAACTCAATTCACCACAACAAGATAGAGAGGGGAAAACACCATATGATCCGGCTATATTAGCAAAGCCCGCAATACATCAAGATCGTGACATCTCAAGAACACGAGAGAGTGAGAGATTAAACACATAGCTACTGGTACAAACCCTCAGCCCCGAGGGTGGACTACTCCCTCCTCATCGTGGTGGCCGCCGGGATGATGAAGATGGCCACCGGTGATGATTCCCCCCTACGGCAGGGTGCATGAACGGGGTCTAGATTGGTTTCTCGTGGCTACAGAGGCTTGTGGTGGTGGAACTTCTAGTCTAGGGTTACCACGAGGGTTTTTGGAATATTTGATGATTTATAGGATGAAGAGGGGGTATGGGAGGCCACCGAGGTGGGCACAACCCACCTGGGCGTGCCTGGGACCCCAGGCGCGCCCTGGTGGGTTGTGTCCCCCTCGGGGCACCCCCAGGTGCTGCTCTAGCCCATAGAATGTCTCCTGGTCCATAAAAAATCACAAAAAGTTTCGCGGTGTTTGGACTCCGTTTGTTATTGATTTCCTGTGATGTAAAAAACAAGCAAAAAAAGCAACTGACACTGGGCACTGGGTCAATAGGTTAGTCCAAAAAATGATATAAAGTTGCTATAAAATGATTGTAAAACATCCATGAATGATAATATAACAACATGAATACTACATAAATTATAGATACGTTGGAGACGAATCAACATCCCCAAGCTTAATTCCTACTCGTCCTCGAGTAGGCAAATGATAAAATAAATAATTTATGAAGTGCGAATGCTAGCAAAGTGCATAAGTTTGATTAATGAAAATTTCAATCACTTTTCCTAGCATCATAACAACAATTCTTTCTTATAAAACTTCTCATGTTAAAGTAGCAACCAATTCACATGTTAAAGTTCAAACAATGAATTCTCTTGAAACTCAACAACCCGTGTTCTTACTCACCAAGCAATTGCAATTCAACTTATTCAATAGAGTCTAAGTAAGAGGTCCACATACTCAACCATCATATAGTCTTCTATGTTTGCTAGCACTCACCGCATACATATGAGCAAAATGTTTCAACCAGACACCTAGAAAGATTGGGGCTTGTAATTTCGCCTCCCAACGTATTCACCTCAAGGGCGATGTCAACAATAATAACTCATGCTACCCATATCCAACTGGATATATGTGTCTAGATCTTTCCTCACCACATGATGCTTGCCAAAAGAGAAATATAGAAAGGAATAGAGAGAAAATTTTTGACTCTTGCATGAAAGTAAATACATAAAAGTAAAAGGTAGGCCCTTCGCAGCGGGATCAGAGGTTGCCATGCACTTTTTGTTTGTATGATCAATCCCTTAGTGCAAAAGAACGTCACGTTATATTGCCCCTTATGATAGCAACCTTTATTCTGCAGTTTGTCGCTTTTATTATTTTCCATCACAAGTTCGTACAACGCTCAATTCTCTCTTACACTAAATGATCTAACACTTTTTACAAGCAATTTTTATTGCCTTATTGCACTAATGACAGATACGTCTCCAACGTATCTATAATTTTTTATTGTTCCATGCTATTATATTATCTGTTTTGAATGATTATGGGCTTTATTATACACTTTTATATTACTTTTGGGACTAACCTATTAACGGGAGGCCCAGCCCATATTGCTGTTTTATTGCCTGTTTTAGTATTTCGAAGAAAAGGAATATCAAACGGAGTCCAAACAGAATGAAACCTTCGGCAGCGTGATTTTTTAGAAGAATATGATCCTAGAGACTTGGAGTCCATGTCAGAAGATCCTCGAGGAGGCCACGAGATAGGAGGCCGCGCCCCCCTTACAGGGTGGTGTCCCCCTGTCTCGTGGACCCCTCGAGCACCCCCCGACTGACTTCTTTCGCCTAGTATGCCTACATACCTTAAAACCATTGAATATCAAGATAGATCGGGAGTTCCGCCGCCGCAAGCCTCTGTAGCCACCAAAAACCTCTCGGGAGCCCTTTCCGGCACCCTGCCAGAGGGGGGATCCTTCGCTAGTGGCCATCTTCATCATCCCGGCGCTCTCCATGACGAGGAGGGAGTAGTTCACCCTCGAGGCTGAGGGTATGTACCAGTAGCTATGTGTTTGATCTCTCTCTCTCTCGTGTTCCCTCTATGGCACGATCTTGATGTATCCCGAGCTTTGCTATTGTAGTTGGATCTTATGATGTTTCTCCCCCTCTACTCTCTTGTGATGAATTGAGTTTCCCCTTTGAAGTTATCTTATCAAATTGAGTCTTTTATGAGAACACTTGATGTATGTCTTGCCGTGCTTATCTGTGGTGACAATGGGATATCATGTGCCTCTTGATGTATGTTTTGGTGACCAACTTGCGGGTTCCGCCCATGAACCTATGCATAGGGGTTGGCACACGTTCTTCACTCTCCGGTAGAAACTTTGGGGCACTCTTTGGAGTACTTTGTGTTGGTTGGATGAATCTAAGATTGTGTGATGCATATCGTATAATCATGCCCACGGATACTTAAGGTGAGAATGGAGTATCTAGGTGACATTAGGGTTTTGGTTGATTTGTGTCTTAAGATGTTATTCTAGTACGAACTCTTTAATAGATAGATCCGAAAGAATAAATTTGAGGTGGTTTCGTACCCTACCATAATCTCTACGTTTGTTCTCCGCTATTAGTGGCTTTGGAGTGACTCTTTGTTGCATGTTGAGGGCTTGTCATATGATCTATCTATGTTATTATTGTTGAGAGAACTTGCACTAGTGAAAGTATGAACCCTAGGCCTTGTTTCCTATCATTGCAATACTGTTTACGCTCACTTTTACCACTTGTTACCTTGCTGTTTTTATAATTTCATATTACAAAAACCTTTATCTACTATCTATTTTGCACTTGTATCTTAATCTCTTCGCCGAACTAGTGCACCTATACAATCTACCATTGTATTGGGTGTGTTGGGGACACAAGAGACTCTTTGTTATTTGGTTGCAGGGTTGCTTGAGAGAGACCATCTTCATCCTATGCCTCCTACGGATTGATAAACCTTAGGTCATCCACTTGAGGGAAATTTGCTACTGTCCTACAAACCTGTGCACTTGCAGGCCCAACAACGTCTAGAAGAAGAAGGTTGTGTAGTAGACATCAATGACAACTTACTTGAAGGATCTTACTGAATCCTTAGATTGGTATGGTGGACTCTTGAAACTATGATTTGGGTTTAAGGGTTTTTGGATGCACAAGTAGTATCTCTACTTGGTGTGGAATTTTTGGCTAGCAAAGATGGGGGGCAAGCACCACATGTTGAAGGATTTATGACAATATAACTTTTAGGTGAATATGAACAAACATAAATCATTAAGTTGTCTTCCTTGTCCAACATCAACAATTTTGACATATAATACTTTGATGGGGGCTCACAATCACAAAAGATTTCCAATATAGTGTATTTGCATGTGAAACTTCTCTTCCTTATAGTAATCATTCAGGAATTGCTTGTAAGACCAATATTGTGATTGTCAAGCTTCAAAAGATTTCACTTTCTAAACCCAATGTGAAGCTACCACTAGGCATGATATGAACATATAATTTCAACTTCATGATATTCAGTTCATTCAATTTAGTCATAGGATATAAGTGAAGCACAAGAGTAAATGACAAGCTACTCCAAAAAGATATAAGTGAAGATCAAACGAGTAGTTAAGTAAATGGGTAGCTATTTGAGGACTCTCTCTTATTTAAAGACTTTCATATCAAAGTATTTTATTAAAACAGAAAGCAAAACAAAACAAAATTACATTCCAAGAATAGCACAACTCAAGTGAAGAAGCAAAAACTTAGGCTCAACCGATACTAACCGATAATTATTGATGAAGAAAGGTGGGATGCCCACCGGGGCATCCCCAAGCTTAGATGCTTGAGACTTCTTGAAATATTTTGTCTGGGATGCCTTGGGCATCCGCAAGCTTGAGCTTTTGTGTCTCCTTAATTCCTTTTATATCACGGGTTCCCTAAATCTTAAAAACTTCATCCACACAAAACTCAACAAGAACCTGTGAGATAAGTTAATATAAGCCAATGCAAAAAATCCTATCATTCTCTACTGTAGAAAATCACTAAAATTATTATTCAACATTGCATACTAAATGCCTCTGCACATTTAATACTCCTATCCTCAAATAGAATCATTAAACAAGGAAACATATGCAAACATAACAGCAATCTGCCAAAACATTACAGTCTGTAAAGAATGCAAGAGTATCAATACTTATTTAACTCCAAAAAATATGAAAACTTACCACACTGTAGAAAATTTATCAGATCTTATTGTGAAAAAGTTTCAACATTTTATCACATTCTGACTTTTCGAGGGAATTTTTGCAACAGCGATAAACTTTCTGTTTTGAGACAGCAACATATAGACTTGTAAAATAAGCATTGTCAAGGCTATACTTGACATTTTTATTGAAATAAAAGATGTAAAACATTATTCTATATAACAGCAAGCAAATCCTAGCAAAATAAATTGATGCTCCAAGTAAAACACATATCATGTGACGAATAAAAACATAGCTCCAAGTGAGGTTACCGGTAATGTTGGAGACAAAAGAGTGGATGCCTTCCGGGGCATCCCCAAGCTTAGTTGCTTGGATATTCCTTGAATATTGCCTTCGGGTGCCCTGGTAACCCCCAAGCTTAGGGTCTTGTCACTCCTTATTCTCCTCATATCGATATCTCACCCAAAACTTGAAAACTTCAATCACACAAAACTTAAGGGAACTTCGTGAGATAGGTTAGTATGATAAAGAGCAAACCATTTCACTTTGGTACTGTCAAAGACAAGATTCATAATTGTTTTCACACAATTCCTACTGTACCTTATAATTTCCACAATTTATATTGAGCAATATAAGCCATAGAGACTAGGAAACAATCAAACTATGCGTTGAAAACAGAATCTATCAAAAACAGAATAGTATGTAGTATTCTGTACTCCAACCATACTTCTGCTACTCAAAAAATTCTGAAAAATTAGGAAAACGTACGAAATTTATATATCTATCACCTGTAAAAAATTCCGATCAAAATCATGTTCTTGTGAGTTTTAAAAATTCCTGGACTGAGCGCAAAAGTTTCTGTTTTTGCATAGAATTAAGTCAACTATCATCCACACTATCCCAAAGGCTTTACTTGGCACTTTATTGAAACAAAACCTATAAAACATGATTACTACAGTATCTTAATCATGTGAACACACAAAAATAGTAGGGGTAAATGTTTGGATGTATCCCAACAAGCACTTTTCTTTAGTGCCTTTTTAGCTAAGCATGGTGATTTCAATGATGCTCGCATAAAAGATAATAATTGAAACACAAAGAGAGCATCATGAAGCATATGACAAGCACATTTAAGTCTAACCCATTTCCTATGCATAGGGATTTTGTGAGCAAACAAATTATGGGAACAAGAATGAACTAGCATAGGAAGGTAAAACAAGCAAAACTTCAAGATTTTCAACACATAGAGAGGAAACTTGATATTATTGCAATACCCACAAGCATATGTTCCTCTCTCATAATAATTTTCATTAGCATCATGAATGAATTCAAAAATATAAGCATCACATAAAGTATTATTTCCACGATCCACAATCATAAAAAAATTCTTACTCTCCACATAAGAAAATTTCTTCTCATCAATAGTAGTGGGAGCAAACTCAACAAAACAATTATCATGAGAGTGAAAATGAAAATCGTGATGACAAGTTTCATGGTTATCATTATTATTTATAGCATACATGTCATCACCATAATCCTCATATATAGCAACTTTGTTATCATAGTCAATTAAATCTTCATCCAAAATGGTGGATTCATCACTGAATAAAGTCATGGCCTGTCCAAATCCACTTTCATCATTATAGTCATCATAAATAGGAGGCATGCAATCATTATAACAAATTTGCACATCAAATCTTGGGGGACTAAAAATATCAACTTCTTCAAACATAGAATCCCCAAGCTTATGGCTTTGCATATCATTAGCATCATGGATGTCCAAAGAATTCATACTAACAAGATTGCAATCATGCTCATCATTTATACCAAACATTCTATTGAATTCTTCTTCTACCAATTGAGCACAATTTTCCTTTCCTTCATTTTCACGAAATACATTATAAAGAATAATATGATGCAACCTCAATTCCATTTTTTTGTACTTTTTTTACAAACCAAACTACTGATAAAACAAGAAACTAAAAGATTCAATTGCAATATCTAAAGATATACCTACAAGCACTCACCTCCCCGGCAACGGCACCAGAAAAGAGCTTGATGCCTACTACGCAACTTTATTCTTGTAGACACGTGTTCGGCCTCCAAGCGTAGAGTTTTGTAGGACAATAGCAATTTTCCCTCAAGTGGATGACCTAAGGTTTATCAATCCTTGGGAGGCGTAGGATGAAGATGGTCTCTCTCAAAAAACCCTGCAACAAAATAATAAAAAGTCTCCAAATACAATTGTAATTTATATAGGTGCACTAGTTCGGCGAAGAGATGGTGATACAAGTGTAATATGGATAATAGGTGTTGATTTTTGTAATAGGAACAATAAAAAACAGCAAGGTAGCAATTGATAAAACAGAGCACAAACAGTATTGCAATGCTTGAAAATGAGGCCTAGGGTCCGTACTTTTGCTAGTGCAATCTCTAAACAATGCTAATATAATTGGATCATATAACCATCCCTCAAAGTGCGATGAAGAATCACTCCAAAGTTCCTATCTAGCGGAGAACATAAGAAGAAATTGTTTGTAGGGTACGAAACCACCTCGAAGCTATTCTTTCCGATCGATCTATCCAAGAGTTCGTACTGAAATAACACCAAATAATTTCAGATTCACAATACTCAATCCAACACAAAGAACCTCAGAGAGTGCCCCAAGATTTGTACTGGAGAAACAAAGACAAGAACATGCATCAACCCCTATGCAAAGATTACCCCAATGTCACCTCGGGAATCCGCAAGTTGAGTGCCAAAACACATATCAAGTGAATCAATATGACACCCCATTGTCACCACAAGTATTCATATGCAATACATATAACAAGTGCTCTAAAATCCATAAAAGTATTCAATCCGATAAAACGAAATCTCAAAGGGAAAACTCAATTCATCACAACAAGATAGAGAGGGGAAAACACCATATGGTCTGACTATATTAACAAAGCCCACGATACATTAAGATCATGACATCTCAAGAACACGAGAAAGTGAGAGATTAAACACATAGCTACTGGTACAAACCCTCAGCCCCAAGGGTGGACTACTCCCTCCTCATCATGGTGGCCGCCGGGATGATGAAGATGGCCACCGGTGATGATTCCCCCCTCCGGCAGGGTGCTGGAACGGGGTCTATATTGGTTTCTCGTGTCTACGGAGGCTTGCACCGGCGGAACTTCTGATCTAGCGTTACCCCGAGGGTTTTTGTAATATTTGACGATTTATAGGGCGAAGAGGGGGTACGGGAGGCCATCGAGATGGGCACAACCCACCTGGGCGCGTCTGGGCCCCCAGGAGCACCGTGGTGGATTGTGATCCCCTAGGGGCACGCCCTAGGTGCTGCTTTGGCCCATTGGATGTCTTCTGGTCCATAAAAAAATCCACGAAAAGTTTCGCGGTGTTTGGACTCCGTTTGATATTGATTTCCTGTGTTGTAAAAAACAAGCAAAAAACAACAACTGGGACTGGGCACTGGGTCAATAGGTTAGTCCCAAAAAATGATATAAAGTTGCTATAAAATGATTGTAAAACATCCTAGAATGATAATATAACAACATGAATACTTCATAAATTGTAGATACATTGGAGAAGTATCAGTGGTAGACTCTACGTTCACATACAACACGTGTAAGACAATTTTACACATGTAGAATACTTGGGTTAAAGTTGACGAGCCTAGCATGTAGAGACATGGTCTCGGAACACTAGAGAACGGAAGTTCGAACGTGAATCATATAGTAGATATGATCAACATAGAGATGTTCACCATTGATGACTACCCCATCTCACGTGATGATCCGACATGGGTTCGTTGATTTGTATCACGTCTCACTTAGATGACTTGAGGGATGTCTATTTAAGTGGGAGTTCTTTAGTAATTTGATTAATTGAACTTAATTTATCATGAACTTAGTCTTGTAGTTTTGCATAATTGAACTTAATTTATCATCAACTTAGTCTTGTAATTTTGCATATCTATGTTCCAGATCAATAGATCGCGATATAGCTCCCCTATATTTTGATATGTCCCTAGAGTAAACTAAGTTGAAAGATGATGGTATCAATAAAGTGGACTAAGTCTATGATCTGAGGATTATCCTCATTGCTGCACAAAAGACTTATGTCCTTCATGCACCACTAGGTGACAGACCTGTTGTAGGAGCTAATGCAAACATTATGAACGTTTGGCAAGCTCGATATGATACCTTGATATTTTAGTGCGCCATGATTTATGGCTTATAATCGGGGCTCCAAAGACGTTTTGAATGCCATGAAACATGTGAGATGTTCCAAGAGCTGAAATTGGTATTTCAGACTCATGCCCATGTCGAGAGGTACGAGACCTCTGACAAGTACTTTGCCTACAAGATGGAGGAGAATAGCTCAGCCAGTGAGCATGTGCTCAGAATGTCTGAGTACTAGAATCACTTGAATCAAGTGGGAGTTAATCTTCCAGATAAGATAGTGATTGACAGAGTTCTCTAGTCACTATCACCAAGCTACTATAACTTAGTGATGAACTATAATATGCAAGGGATGACAAAAACGATTCTCAAGCTCTTCGCGATGCTAAAATCGGCGAAGATAGAAATCAATAAAGAGCATCAAGTGTTGATGTTAACAAGATTACTGGTTTCAAGAAAAAGGGCAAGGGAAAGAAAAGTAACTTCAAGAAGAATGGCAAGCAAGTTTCCACTCCCGTGAAGAATCCCAAAGTTGGACCTAAGCCTGAAACTAAGTGCTTCTACTACAAAGGGAATGGTCACTGGAAGCAGAACTGCCCCATATATTTGGCGGATAAGGATAGCAAAGTGAACAAAGGTATATTTTATATACAAGTTATTGATGTGTACTTTATTAGTGTTCGTAGCATCCCCTGGGTATTTGATACCGGTTCAGTTGCTAAGATTAGTAACTCGAAACAGGAATTGCAGAATAAACAGAGACTAGTTAAGGACAAGGTGACGATGTGTGTTGGAAGTGATTCCAAGGTTGATACGATCACCATCGCACACTCCCTCTACCTTCGGGGTTAGTGTTGAACCTAAATAAACGTTATTTGGTGTTTGTGTTGAGCATGAACATGACTAGATCATGTTTATTGCAATACGGTTATTCATTTAAGTCAGAGAATAATTGTTGTTCTATTTACATGAATAAAACCTTCTATGGTCGTACACCCAATATGAATGGTTTATTGAATCTCGATCGTAGTGATACACATATTTATAATATTGATGCCAAAAGATGCAAAGTTGATAATGAAAGTGCAACATATTTGTGGCACTGACATTTAGGTCATATTGATGCAAAGTGTATGAAGAAACTCCATGCGGGTGGACTTTTTGAATCACTTGATTATGAATCATTTGATACTAGCGAACCGTGCCTCATCGGCAAGATGACTAAAACTCCGTCTCCGGAACAATGGAGCGAGCTAATGACTTATTTGAAATAATACATACCATTGTACGTGGTCTGATGAGTGTTGAAGCACACGCCAGGTATCATTATTTTCTCACCTTCACAAATGATTTGAGTAGGTATGGGTATATCTACTTGATGAAACACAAGTATGAAACATTTGAAAAGTTCAAAGAATTTCAGAGTGAAGTGGAGAATCATCTTAACACGAAAATAAAGTTTATACGATCTGATCACGGAGGTGAATATTTGAGTTACGACTTTGTCCTTCATTTAAAACAATGTGGAATAGTTTCACAACTCATGCCACCTGGAACACCATAGTGTAATGGTGTGTCTGAACATCGTAACCGTACTTTATTGGATATGATGTGTTCTATGATGTCTCTTGCCGATTTACCACTATCGTTTTGGGGTTTTGCATTAGAGACAACTGCATTCACGTTAAATAGGGCACCGTCTAAATCCGTTGAGACAACACCGTATGAACTGTGGTTTGGCAAGAGACCTAAGTTGTCGTTTCTTAAAGTTTGGGGTTGCGACACTTATGTCAAAAGGCTTCACCCTGATAAGCTCCAACCCAAAGCGGAGAAGTACGTCTTCATAGGTTACCCGAAAAAAAACTATTGTGTATTCCTTCTACCACAAATCTGAAGGTAAAATCTTTGTTGCTAAGAATGGGTCCTTTCTACAGAAGGAGTTTCTCTCGAAAGAAGTGAGTGGGAGGAAAGTAGAACTTGATGAGGTAGTTGTACCTTCTCTCGAATTGGAAAGTAGTATGTTAGAGAAAGCCATTCCCGTGATGCCTACACCAACCAGAGAGGAAGCAAATGATGACGATCATGAAACTTCAGATCAAGTTAGTACTGAACCTCATAGGTCGACCAGGACACGTTCCGCACCAGAGTGGTATGGAAATCCTGTCCTGGAGGTCATGTTGTTGGACAACAGCGAACCTATGAACTATGAAGAAGCTATGATGAGCCAAGATTCTGATAAATGGCTTGAGTCCATGAAATTTGAGATAGGATCCATGTATGAGAACAAAGTATGGAGTTTGGTAGACTTGCCCGATGATTGACAAGCCATTGAGAATAAATGGACCTTCAAGAACAGGACAAACGCTGATGGTAATGTCACCCTCTAAAAAGCTTGACTTATCGCAAAAGGTTTTCGACAAGTTCAAGGGGTTGACTACGATGAGACTTCCTCACTCGTGGCGATGCTTAAGTCAGTCCGAATCATGTTAGCAATTGCCGCATTTTATGATTATGAAATCTGGCAAATGGACGTCAAAACTGCATTCCTTAATGGATTTCTTAAAGAAGAGTTTCATATGATGCAACCAAAAGGTTTTGTCGATCCTAAAGGTGCTAACAAAGTGTGCAAGCTCCAGCGATCCTTCTATGGACTGGTCCAAGCATCTCAGAGTCGGAATATACGCTTTGATGAAGTGATCAAAGCATATGGTTTTATACCGACTTATGGTGAAGCCTATACTTACAAGAAAGTGAGTGGGAGCTCTGTAATATTTCTGATATTATATGTGGATGGCATATTGTGGATTGGAAATCACATAGAATTTTTGGATATTGGTAACCCACAAGTATAGGGGATCAATTGTAGCCTCTTTCGATAAGTAAGAGTGTCGAACCCAACGAGGAGCTAAAGGTAGAACAAATATTCCCTCAAGTTATATCGACCACCGATACAACTCTACGCACGCTTAACGTTCGCTTTACCTAGAACAAGTATAAAACTAGAAGGACTTTGTAGGTGTTGTTGGATAGAATTGCAAGATAATAAAAGGCATGTAAATAAAAAGTAGGGGCTGTTTAGATAAACAAGAAATAAAGTAAATATAGCGAGTGTGGAAAAGTGGTGGCAGGAGTTGTGAAATTGTCCCTAAGCAATTGACTACTTTACTAGACCGATAGCAAGTTTTACGTGGGGGAGGCACAAGTTAACATACTTTCTCTTCTTGGATCATATGCACTTATGATTGGAACTCTAGCAACAATCCGCAACTACTAAAGATCATTAAGGTAAAACCCAACCATAGCATTAAAGCATCAAGGCACATTTATCCCATACGCCACAACCCCCTTACTCGGGTTTATGCTTCTATCACTCAAGCAACCCACTATAAGCGAATCATGAACATATTGCAACAACCTACTGCGGGAATCCCTCACGCTTGCGCGACACGGAGGGCACAATAGGACAGCAACATAACCACAAGAAAATTAAACCAATCATAGCAATTCATCAGTCACCGGTAGGACAACAAAAATCTACTCAGACATCATAGGATGGCAACACACCATTGGATAATAATATGAAGCATAAAGCACCATGTTCAAGTAGAGGGTACAGCGGCTTGCGGGAGAGTGTACCACTGAATATAGAGGGGTGAAGGTGATGGAGATGTTGGTGAAGATGATGGCGGTCTTGGTGTAGATCACGGTGAAGATGATGGCCCCCGGCGGTGTTCCGGCGCCACCGGAAGCAAGGGGGAGAGAGCCCCCTTCTTATTCTTCTTCCTTGACCTTCTCCCTAGGTGGGAAAAGGGTTTCCCCTAGGGTCCATGGTTTCCATGGTGTGGGAGGGCGAGAGCCCCTCCGAGATTGGATCTGTCTCTCTGTCTCTCTCCGTTTTTGCGTTCCTGATTCTGCCCTTTCACTGTTTCTTATATTCCCGGAGATCCGTAACTCCGATTGGATTGAAACCTTCGCCACGATTTTTTTTCCGAAAATTAGCTTTCTTGCAGCCAAAGAAGAGCAGCAACCGGCTTACGGGGTGCCCATGAGGGTCAGGGGGCGCCCCCTGGGGCGCGCCTCCCTGCCTCGTGGCCCCCTCGAGCACCATCTCGCGTTGATTCTTCTTCCCAAATATCACAAATATTCCAAAAATATTCTCCGTTCATTTTTATCCCGTTAGGACTCCATTTGATATGGGGTTTCTGCGAAACATAAAACATGCAACAAACAACAACTGGCACTGGGTACTGGATCAATATGTTAGTCCCAAAAATAATATAAAAAGTTGCCAAAAGTATATTAAAGTTGTAGAATATTGGCATGGAACAATCAGAAATTATAGATATGACGGAGGCGTATCAGCATCCCCAAGCTTAATTCCTGCTCGTCGTTGAGTAGGTAAATGATAAAAATATAATTTTTGATGTGGAATGCGACCTAGCATAATCTTGATCATGTAATCTAATCATGGCATGAATATTAAGACATGAGTGATTCAAAGCAACAGTCTATCATTTGACATAAAAACAATAATACTTCAAGCATGCCAACCAAGCAATTATGTCTGATCAAATAACATAGCCAAAGAAAGCTTATCCCTACAAAATCATATAGTTTGGCCATGCTTCATCTCTGTCACACAAAATGCTCCCATCATGCACAACCCCGATGACAAGCCGAGCAATTGGTTCATACTTTTTAACGCGCTTCAGCCTTTTCAACCCTCATGCAATACATGAGCGCAAGCCATGGATATAACACTATAGATGGAATAGAGTATGATGGTGAAGGTTGTGTGGAGAAGACAAAAGGGATAAAGTCTCACATCGACGCGGCTAATCAACGGGCTATGGAGATGCCCATCAATTTATGTCAATGCGAGGAGTAGGAATTGCCATGCAACGGATGCACTAGAGCTATAAGTGTATGAAATCTCAAACTGGAAACTAAGTGGGTGTGCATCCAACTTTCTTGCTCATGAAGACCTCAGGCATTTGAGGAAGCCCATCATCGGAATATACAAGCCAAGTTCTATAATGAAAATTCCCACTAGTATGAAAGTGATAACTCAAGAGACTCTCTATATGAAGAACATGGTGCTACTTTGAAGCACAAGTGTGGTAAAAGGATAGTAACATTGCCCCTTCTCTCTTTTTCTCTCATTTTTTTGGTGGGCTTCTTTGGCCTTTTTTTTATTTGGGCTTCTTTGGCCTCTTTTATTTTTCATAAAGTCCAGAGACTCATCCCGACTTGCGGGGGAATCATTGCTTCCATCATCCTTTCCTCACTAGGGTAATGCTCTAATAATGATGATCATCACACTTTTATTTACTTACAACTCAATATTACAACTCGATACTAGAACAAAATATATGACTCTATATGAATGCCTCCGGCGGTGTGTCGGGATGTGAAATGATCTAGCATAGCAAAGATATCAAAAAATGGACAAGCCTTGAAAACATCATTCTAGCTATCTTAAGATCATGCAAAGAAATATGGCAATGAATGCTCAAGTCATGTATATGATGATGATGGAAGTTGCATGGCAATATATCTCGGAATGGCTATGGAAATGCCATAATAGGTAGGTATGGTGGCTGTTTTGAGGAAGATATAAGGAGGCTTATGTGTGATAGAGCGTATCATACCATGGGGTTTGGATGCACTGGCGAAGTTTGCACCAACTCTCGAGGTGAGAAAGGGCAATGCACGGTACTGTAGAGGCTAGCAAATTGTGAAAAGGTAAGAGTGTGTATAATCCATGGACTCACATTAGTCATAAAGAACTCATATACTTATTGTAAAAGTTTATTAGCCCACGAAGCAAAGTACTACTATGCATGCCCCTAGGGGGATAGGTTGGTAGTAAAATACCATAGCTTGTCCCCGACCGCCACTCATAAGGAAGACAATCAAAGAAACACCCCATGCTTCAAATTTGTCACACAACGGTTACCATACGTGCATGCTACAGGACTTGCAAACCTCAACACAAGTATTTCTCAATTTCACAATTACTCAACTAGCACAACTCTAATATCACCATCTTTATATCACAAAACTATTGAAAGGAATCAAACATATCATATTCAGTGATCTACAAGTTTTATGTAGGATTTTATGACTAACCATGTGAATGACCAATTCCTGTCATCTCTATAAATAGATATAAGTGAAGAAAGAGAGTTTAATTCTTCCTAAAAAAGGTATGCCCACACTCTAGCAAAAATAAGTGAAGAAAAAGAGCATTCTACAAATGGCGGTTTTCTATGTGAAGAGAAATAGGCAATCCAAACTTCAAATGATATAAGTGAAGCACATGAAGCATTCTATAAAGCCATACTCAAAATATATAAGTGAAGTGCAATGAGCATTCTATAAATCAACCAAGGACTATCTCATACCAGTATGGTGCATAAAATAAAAGTGAAAATTAAATGCAAAAGGCGGTCCAAGATTTGCACATATCACATGAATGAAACAAATCCGAAAACATATCGATACTTGTTGAAGAAAGAGGGGATGACTTCCGGGGCATCCCCAAGCTTAGACGCTTGAGTCTCCTTGAATATTTACTTGGGGTGCATTGGTCATCCCCAAGCTTGAGCTCTTGCCTCTCCTCCTTCTCCTCATATCGATACCTCCTCGATCTTCGAACACTTCATCCACACAAAACTTCAACAACAAACTCGGTAAGATCTGTTAGTATAATAAAGCAAATCACTACTCTAAGTATTGTTTCAAACCAATTCAAATTTTATTTGTTCATTGTGTCTACTGTAATATAACTTTTCCATGGCTTAATCCATTGATAGAAATTGATAGTTTCATCAAAACAAGCAAACTATGCATCGAAAACAGAATCTGTCAAAAACAGAACAATCTGTAGAAATCTGAACATTCACCATACTTATGGTAGCCCAAAAATTCTGCCAAAATTAGGAAAAGTAAACAATTTGCACAGAAAGACAGTGCAAAAAGTTTCAGAACCGTTTGACATTCCAGTAAACAATGTAAAATCGCGCACTACAACCAAAGTTTCTGTCCTGCACCGTACAAACCAAACAGCATTGTAAACATCCTAAAGGCAAAGCTTGGCACATTATTTTTATAATAAAATGGACTTGTACAAGGGGATAATTATTTTTGTTGAAAATTTTCTGTAATCAAGATTCACAAAGTTTCCGTGAGCATGAACAAAGTTCAAGGAGCTCCCCCACTTCAATAATGCTTGTCTTTCTCACTTTCACTTTCCTTTTTTGAAAAGTTTTGGGTTCCCCTCTTTATTATTTTGTTTTTAAACTATATAAAAGCACTCAACAGAAATAAATGACTCTCTAAAACTTCTGGGTTGTCTCTCTGGCAGCGCTTTCTTTAAAGCCATTAAGCTAGGCATATAGTGCTCAAGTAATGGATCCACCCGGATCCCAAGGTATATCAAAGCCAATTTTAATTAACAATGATTTTTGATTTAGTAGTGAGCACAAAGTAACACATATCATGCACCAACAAAGTCTAACTCTCTTCCTATGCATCGGCATGTCATAAAAGAACAATTCATGCACACATAGTAAAGGCCAATGCATAGTATAAGCAGTTTCTTGCAATTTCATCATATGGGAAACATAGAGAGGTAGAGATATAGTTCCTCTCTCATAATAATTGCAAGTAGGAGCATCAAGCACATGCATATTATATCTATCAAAATCATCATGTGTAGTAGTAAAACGCAACCCATCAATATAATCCTTAATAAGCACAAACTTCTCTGATATAGTGTAGTTTGGAGAATTCAAAAGGATAATAGGACTATCATGCGTGGGTGCAATAGCAACAATTTCATGTTTAACATAAGGAACTATAGCAAGTTCATCTCCATAAGAATCATTCATATTGGCATCTTGGCCACAAGCATAGCAAGCATTATCAAAAAGGGATATTTCAAAAGAATCAACGGGGTCATAACAATCATCATAGCATTCATTCTTCGGTAAGCATGAAGGGAAATTAAACAATGTATGAGTTGAAGAGTTACTCTCATTAGAAGGTGGGCACGGGTAGCTAATCCTCTCTTCCTCCTTTTGTTCTTCGCTCTCCTCATCTTCATCCAATGAGCTCACAGTTTCATCAATTTCTTCTTCCATAGACTCCTGCAAAATATTAGTCTCTTCTTGGACAGCGGAGGAGTCCTCAATATATGGCTTAACATAGGCATTAGAAGCATAATTATCATAACAATAGTTAAGTATGGCAAAAATTTCAGATTTGTAGAGAGTAGCATCATACTTTTCAATCAAAGAAGCAATTTCATAAGCACCCGTAAAAGCAACAAATTCTTCAATTTGTTGAACATTATAGTAATTATAAACACCTACAAAGATACGATTCGTTATCACTAAATTCACATTGATAGGGAAGGTGTTTCTTAGGGTTTCCAAAACAACAACTGAAGTCATATATTTCACATAGATTCCAAGCATAGCATTGCGAACGGTGAACTTGATCCAGTAAAAGTTTCCCTTTTTCAGATATGCAATGTCGCACATAACAAGCATGCTCATCTAAAGATTTGCCCTCAACTAAGCTAGTTGGGGTTTCAGCACGAGAACAAAGGGATCAAAGATGATCCAAGTAAAAAGCTTCAGGAGTCTGATAGATTTTGAGTGGTTCTTCAACCATTGGTGTAGTAGGTACAACTAATTTTTTTGGTATTTTGCGTTTCCTATCCATAACTAAAGATAGAGAACAAATAAGAACAGCAAATAAAAATTACTTAGTGATAAAGCAAACAAGCAGACACGAGAATATTCACCCCACGCTATGACTCCCCGGCAACGGCGCCAGAAAAAGGTCTTGATAACCCACAAGTATAGGGGATCAATTGTAGCCTCTTTCGATAAGCAAGAGTGTCGAACCCAATGAGGAGCTAAAGGTAGAACAAATATTCCCTCAAGTTCTATCGACCACCGATACAACTCTACGCACGCTTAACATTCGCTTTACCTAGAACAAGTATGAAACTAGAAGGACTTTGTAGGTGTTGTTGGATAGAATTGCAAGATAATAAAAGGCACGTAAATAAAAAGTAGTGGCTGTTTAGATAAATAAGCAATAAAGTAAATATACTGAGTAGTAGGAGTTGTGAAATTGTCCCTAAGCAATTGACTACTTTACTAGACCGATAGCAAGTTTTCTGTGGGAGAGGCATAAGCTAACATACTTTCTCTTCTTGGATCATATGCACTTATGATTGGAACTCTAGCAAGCATCCGCAACTACTAAAGATCATTAAGGTAAAACCCAACCATAGCATTAAAGCATCAAGTGCCTTTTATCCCATACGCCACAACCCCCTTACTCGGGTTTATGCTTCTGTCACTCAAGCAACCCACTATAAGCGAATCATGAACGTATTGCAAAACCCTATAGCGGGAATCCTTCACGCTTTCACGACACGGGGGGCACAATAGGACAGCAACATAACCACAAGCAAATTAAACAAATCACAACAATTCATCAATCACCAGTAGGACAACAAAAAACTACTCAGACATCATAGGATGGCAACACACCATTGGATAATAATATGAAGCATAAAGCACCATGTTCAAGTAGAGGGTACAACGGGTTGCGGGAGAGTGTACTGCTGAGGGGGGAAGGTGATGGAGATGTTGGTGAAGATGACGACAGTGTTGGTGTAGATCGCGGTGATGATGATAGCCCCCGGCGGTGTTCTGGCGCCACCGGAAGCGGGGGAGAGAGCCCCCCTTCTTATTCTTCTTCATTGACCTTCTACCTAGGTGGGAGAAGGGTTTCCCCTCTGGTCCATGGTCTCCATGGCATGGGAGGGGTGAGAGCCCCTTCGGGATTGGATCTGTCTCTCTGTCTCTCTCTGTTTCTGCGTTCCTGGTTCCGCCCTTTCATTGTTTCTTATATTCGCGGAGATCTGTAACTCAGATTGGATTGAAACCTTTGCCACGATTTTTTCTGAAAATTAGCTTTCTTGTGGCCAAAGAAGAGCAGGAACCGCCTTACAGGGTGCCCACGAGGGTCAGGGGCGCGACCCCTACCCCATGGCCCCCTCGGGCACCGTCTCGCATTGATTCTTCTTCCAAATATCACAAATATTCCAAAAATATTCTCCGTCCGTTTTTATCCCGTTTGGACTCCGTTTGATATGGGGTTTCTGCGAAACATAAAACATGCAACAAATAGGAACTGGCACTGGGCACTGGATCAATATGTTAGTCCCAAAAATAATATAAAACGTTGCCAAAAGTATATGAAAGTTGTAGAATATTGGCAATTATAGATACAACAGAGACGTATCAATAGCATAAAAGGATACTTGAATAAGAATTTTTCAATAAAAGACCTCGGTGAAGCTACTTACATATTAATCTCAAGATCTATGGGGATAGATCGATACGCTTAATAGGACTTTCACAAAGCACATACCTTGGCAAAGTTTTTTGAGGAAGTTCAAAATGGACCAGTCAAAGAAAGGGTTCTTTCCTGTGTTGCAAGGTGTGAAGTTGAGTAAGACTCAAAACCCGACCACAGTAGAAGATAGAAAGAGAATGAAAATCATTCCCTATGCCTCAACCATAGGTTCTATAAAGTATGCCATGCTGTCTACCAAACCTATTGTGTACCTTGTCATGAGTTTAGCAAGGGGGAACATTGGTGATCCAGGAGTAGATCACTCGACAGCGGTCAAAATTATGCTTAAAACTAAGGAAATGTTTCTCAGTGATGGAGGTGATAAAGAGTTCATCGTAAAGGGTTACATCAATGCAAGCTTTAACACTGATCAAGATGACTCTAATCCTCAATCTGGATACGTATTGAAAGTGGGAGCAATTAGCTAGAGTTACTCCATGCAGAGCATTGTAGACATAGAAATTTGCAAAATACATATGGATCTGAATGTGACAGACACGTTGACTAAACTTCTCTCACAAGTAAAACATGATCCCACCTTATTACTCTTTGGGTGTTAATCACATGGCGATGTGAACTAGATTATTGACTCTAGTAACTCTTTGGGTGTTGGTCACATGGCGATGTGAACTATGGGTGTTGATCACATGGTGATGTGAACTAGATTATTGACTCTAGTGCAAGTGGGAGACTAATGGAAATATGCTCTAGAGGCAATAATAAAATGGTTATTATTATATTTCCTAAATCATGATAAAGGTTTATTGTTCATGCTAGAATTGTATTGATCGGAAACTTAAATACATGTGTGAATACATAAACAAATATTGTGTCCCTAGTAAGCCTCTACTGGACTAGCTCGTTGATCAAACATGGTTAAGGTTTCCTAACCATAGACATGTGTTGTCATTTGATGATGGGATCACATCATTAGGAGAATGATGTGATGGACAAAACCCATCTGTTAGCTTAGCATAATGATCGTTCAGTTTATTGTTATTGCTTTCTTCATGTCAAATACATATTCCTTTGACTATGAGATTATGCAACTCCCGGATACCAGAGGAATACCTTGTGTGATATCAAAAATCACAACGTAATTGGGTGATCATAAAGATGCTCTACAGGTATCTCTGAAAGTGTTTGTTGAGTTGGCATAGATCGAGATTAGGATTTTTCACTCTGAGTATTGGAGAGGTATCCCTGGGCCCTCTCGGTAATACACATCATAAGAAGCCTTGCAAGCAAAGTGACTATACAGTTAGTTACAAGATGATGTATTAAGGAATGAGTAAAGAGACTTGGTGGTAACTAGATTAAACTAGGTATGAAGATACCGATGATCGAATCTCGGGAAAGTAACATACATATGGACAAAGGGAATTACGTATGTTGTCATAACGGTTCGACCGATAAAGATCTTTGTATAATATGTAGGAGCCAATATGGGCATCCAGGTTCCGCTATTGGCTATTGATCGAAGAGGTGTCTCGGTCATGTCTACATAGTTCTCGAACCCATAGGGTTCGCACGCTTAATGTTCGTTGACGATATAGTGTTATATGAGTTATATGACTTGGTGACCTAATGTTATTCGGAGTCCTGGATGAGATGATGGACATGACGAGGAGTCTTGAAATGGTCGAGAGGTAAATATTGATATATAGGGCGAAGGTATTCGGACACCAGAAGGGTTTCAGAGTGCACCGGGTAGCCATGGGGTCACCGGAAGGGGTTCCGGACACCCCCGGTAGTTGTATGGGCCTAATGGGCCAAAGGGGGGTAGAACAGCCCCTGGTGTGCCCCTTCTTTGGACAGCAAGCCCTATGGGACAGAAAGGAGAGTGGTGGCCCCTCCTTCCTTTCCCTCCTCAAGTGAGAAAGGAAAGGGGGGAACCCTCCCCTGCCTTCCTCCCGCACCTATATAAGGCAGGGGAGGGGCGTGGCTTGGGAGGGACCGCAAGTAGGATTCCTCCTACTTGGGCGCTCCCTTTGGCTGCTCCTCCCTCCCACCTATATATATGTGGGAGGGGGGCGCTTAACACAAAACAGACAATTGCCTAGCCGTGTGCGGCGCCCCCCTCCACCATTTACACCCGCGGTCATATTTTCGTAGTGCTTAGGCGAAGCCCTGCGGAGATAGCTTCACCATCACCACCACCACGTCATCATTCTGCCATAACTCATCTAGTACCTTGCTGTCTTGGTAGATCAAGAAGGCGGAAGATGCCACCGAGATGAACGTGTGCAGAACATGGAGGTGTCGTATGTTCGGTACTTGATCGGTTGGAGCGGAAGAAGTTCAACTACATCAAGCGTGTTATCTAACACTTGCGCTTACGGTCTATGAGGGTATGTAGACATGCTATCCCCCTCTCGTTTCTTTGCATCTCCTTGATAAATCTTGCATGTGCGTAGAATTTTTTTTGTTCTCCATGCAACGTGTCCCAACACTAACCTTCTTGGGTAGTTCTTTTGCTGGATCGGTTGGATCACCGGTTTATTCATCGGTTCCATGGGTGATGGTCTTGGCAGTGAATAGATTCCACTTGGGTTGTCCGTTCAATTTCAACCAACAATGCATGTCGATGAAGCTCTTTTTCACCAACTTCAAAAACACATAGCATGCACTAGAAGGATGCAAAATAAAACATTGTCAATGACTATAAATGACCAACACAATGATGCGTATCTTGCAAACAATGTGGGCCAAATGTCTAGACAATAATGCATATCCGGCCAAATGATGAACACACTTACTTGCTCAGAGATTTGCACATCACTTAGACAACGTGTGATGAGTTTCCTCAAGTGGCCGCAATATGTCGAGACGACCTCTTGGATGATGTACCATCAATGGTTGAGAGACTTTGCGCCACGGTTGCGGATGAGACCGTCAGAGTAGGGATCAAAATGCTAGTGTTCATGGAACCAAGATTGAATGTTGGCCCAAAATGATGAGCTCTTTTGCTTCATGACATGGATCATATTGATGCTAGTGGCCAATCATGCATCCACGAGAACTCGTCCTCCCACATGTTCAAGCTTTCTTCTCTACCCTTCTTTTTTGGATCGGCAGCAAATTCATCCAAATTATTGTCCTCACCATCCTCCTCCTGCTCCTGCTGTCCGGTGGCCAAATCCTACTGATATATGTTTGCGCCTAGCTAGGTGTACATGTCAGATTGGATGTAGCTCGGCTGTGTGCCCGGTTGGGTGTACGTGTCGGTCTGGGTGTATCCCGGCTGGGTGTAAGAGACAGCCTAGATGGGCTCTGAGTCATCGACCCGACCGTCCTTGCAACAACCTCCTCCCCCAGCTCCCCTGTGGATCATGTCAAACAGCTCCCTATCCACATCGTCATAACTTAGCTCGCCTGCTTTAGGCATACCAACGAACAGTGTGCGAGCACCCAACTGCTCCACTCTCGACATCAGTGTCCGGCCAAGCTGCGGCAATGCACACTCCGTGAAAAGCAGCAGCACCGCATTGACGTCCATGCCGTAAGGCACTTGAACCACGACAGATGCCAGGGACTACCTACTGAGTTGTGTGGTAGTGTAGAAGTATGGAGCCTTGTAATGCTCTGACTAGGGAAGCGTGTACATGGTCGATGACGGTAGCAGGACCTCATGTCCCAGACTTTCCCATGCACCCCTTCCGTCGCATGCACGTCCATTGCCACAAGCACCACCTTCGCCTCCTCCAACCTTCTGCTACTTGAGCGGTGTCGCCTTTCCCTTCACTTTGAGGTGGCGATTTTGTCGTGCCTTGTCTTCAAGGCGAACTTGATCACCGAATCCTCCTCCATCATCGTCTCTGACAACTTCTCGTATGGGTCCATGCATCGACGACGGCAAAAACGGCAGGAATTGGGTGGAGAGCGACAACACGGAAGAGGAGAGTGGTGGATTGTGCCGTAGAGACAGTGCAACGAACTATAAAAGTGTGGGCTCTGACTTAGTTTTGAGTGGGTTTGTGGTGTCGGAGTCCTACATGGCTGGTGTGTGGACTCACCCAAAGCTACCTAGTTTGGTTCTGGTTTGTGGGAAAACGGCGGTCCGAACTGACTCATGTACTAATGAGTTTCGACGTTGAATGGCTTGCGGGGTACGAACACTCGCGTCTGGACGGATACATGTTGTTTGGGGGTACGTGTTGGATACGCCCTCAATGAATAGACAAGTCTTTTTTCCGACTAAGAATGGTCTTAGACCAACTATAGTAGATTATTTGTATCGGCGATCGTCACATTGGATATGGAACACACTCCATATGAATATGGAAGCCGCAACAACCATGCACATCACACTCAGTCGCCATAATGTGGTCTTTGTATTCACTTTATATGTAGGACCCATCCGCCATTGGGTCATAGGTTCTTTCTAGCGAACTTACAACAAATTGGATCAAACAATGAGTATAATTCAACAAATATTGTTACTAACCATTTATCTGGTGCAATAAATAATCCAAATGCACCAAATAATCTGATCAAATAAATTGCTCAAGTGAAAATAAATGAATGTTAAAGCAATTTAAGCATTCCTCTCCCTGCTAGCTAGCAATGATGCTCAATGAGATCCTCCTTCAGCTGATGCTAGGAAGCCCACTCTTTAATCTTCTGGTACACCTCCAGAACTTCTTGAATATAGTTTGGATTCTTGCGAGGCCTGACTAGTCTGACATTAGGTTCATAGTCAATGGGGCCTGCCATACCCCCTTCATCCTCTATGATCGTGTTGTGTAGGATAACACAACATGTCATGATATTTGCCAAGATATACTTGTTCCAGAATTGAACAACCCCCCAAGCCAATTTCAAACCTTGATTGCGGCACTCCAAATGCATTTTCAATGTCTTTCCTCTAAGCTTCTTACGCCTTAGCGAAATGCGTACGTTTCCTGCTCACAAGCTTAAAACTTGTCTTCACAAATGCAGACCAAGATGGATAGATTCATTAGCTAGATACCGGCCTTGGTCATATTGATGGCCATTCACAGTGATGTTGTAAGGTGGAGAAGTACTAGCAACTAGCCTTTGAAGCAGATAAGATCTCTACAAGACATTCATGTCACTATGAGGTTCAAGCAACCGAAAGTAGCAATGCCAGATCCAAAGATCTTTGGAGGCAACAACTTCCAAAATAATTATTAGATCCTTGCAATGCCCGGTGAATTGGCCGTGCCAAGTTGCAGGGCGATTCTTCCACATCCAGTGCTTACAGTCAACACTTCCTAGCATCCTAAGTTATCCTTTTGCTTCATGCGTTGCTAGAAGCTTGGTCGTGTCCTTGGCATTGGGTGCTCACAGATACGGCTCTCCATAAACATTCACCATAGTTGCAATGATCAATTGTGTGCACTTGATGATTGTACCTTCGACCACTTGAGAAGTGTGATACGTCCATTTTGCATCATGTTTACCTACTGTTATTTATAATGTTCTTATTCATAATAATGCTTTTTGGAGTAATTCTAATGCCTTTTCTCTCATAATATGCAAGGTACACGCAATGAGGGAGAATTCCGGTCACTGGAAATCTAGACCTGAAAAAGCTATGACAGGCTACCTATTCTGCACAACTCCAAATGAGTTAAAACTTCACTAGAATTTTTTATGGAATAAATAAGAAATACTAGAGCAAACAAACCCTGAGGGGGGCCACCTGGTGAGGACAAGACACCAGGGCGCGCCTGGGAGGTGGGTTGTGCTCAGCCCAGACCACCTCTGGTGCCCATCTTCTTGTATATAAGTCATTTTGACCTAGAAAAAAATAAGGACAGGACTTTCAGGATGGAGTGCTGCCGTCTCAAGGCCGAACTTGGGCAGGAGCACTTTTTCCCTTCGGCGGAGCGATTCTGCCGGGGGAACTTCCCTTCCAAAGGGGAAAATCATCGTCATCACCATAACCAACAAGTCTCCCATCTCGGGGAGGGAAATCTCCATCAACATCTTCGATAGCACCATATCCTCTCAAACCCTAGTTCATCTTTTATGTTCAATCTTTGTACCAGAACTATAGATTGGTGCTTGTGGGTGACTAGTAGTGTGATTACATCTTGTAGTTAATTACTATATGGTTTATTTGGTAGAAGATTATGTGTTCAGATCCATTATGCTATTTAATACCCCTCTGATCTTGAGCATGTTTATCACTTGTGAGTAGTTACTTTTGTTCTTGAGGTCACGGGAGAAATCATGTTGCAAGTAATCATGTGAACTTGATATGTGTTTGATATTTTGATAGTATGTATGTTGTGATTCCCTTAGTGGTGTCATGTGAACATCGACTACATGAAACTTCACCATATTTGGGCCTAAGGGAATGCATTGTGGAGTAGTAATTAGATGATTGGTTGCGAGAGTTACATAAGCTTAAACCCTAGTTTATGCGCTATTCCATAAGGGACTGATTGGATCCAAAAGTTTAATGCTATAGTTAGAATTTATTCTTAATACTTTTCTCGTAGTTGCAGATGCTTGCGAGGGGGTTAATCATAAGTAGGAGGTTTGTTCAAGTAAGAACAACACCTAAGCCCCGGTCCACCCACATATCAAATTATCAAAGTAGCGAACACGAATCGAACCAACGTGATGAAAGTAAGTAGATGAAATTCCCGTGTACCCTCAAGAACACTTTGATTATTATAAGAGACCGTTTTGGCCTGTCCTTTGCCTCAAAAGGATTGGGATACCTTGCTGCACTTTTGTTACTACTATCATTACTTGCTCGTTACAAATTATCTTGCTATCCAACTACTCTGTTACTTACAATTTCAGCGCTTGCACGCATTACCTGTTGAAAACCACTTGTCATTTCCTTCTGCTCCTCGTTGGGTTCGACACTCTTACTTATCAAAAAGGCTATAATTGATCCTATATACTCGTGGGTCATCAAGGCTATTTTCTGGCGCCGTTGCCGGGGAGTGAGGCGCTCTTTGTAAGTGGACATCGGTAAGGAAAAACTATTACTACGTGCTGAAATTTATTGTCACTTGTTACAATGGAAAACAATCCTTTGAGGGGTTTGTTTGGGGTATCTTTACATCGACCAGAACCACAATTATTTACCCCTCAACCTACTACACCTATTGAAAATATTGAATATGAAATTCCGTCGAGTATGATAGAACAACTTCTAGCTAATCCTTATGCAGGAGATGGAACCGAACATCCTGATATGCACTTGATATATGTGGAAGAAATTTGTGGATTATTTGAGCTTTCGGGTTTACCCGGAGATGAAGTTAAGAAGAAGGTTTTCCATTTATCTTTGAAGGTAAAAGAATTGGCAAGGTATAGGCTATGCGATGATATTGGATCTTGGAATTGGAATCGGTTGAACACTACAAAAAAAGACACATCCGTGACATTTTGGGCCGAACAAAATTTTTTTCTGTCATACATATGACACTTCTATGACGATAATTGTGACAAAACCCGGTATCATCATAGATGTGGTGGGCTCCTACTTCTATGACAAAAAATCATGAAAGAAAATGGGCTTTTCGTCCTGGGCGGGCCGGAGACGCAACTGCATGACATTCTTTGGGCCGTCCATGACGGAAAAAACCATGGTAGAAGCGAGGGGGAGGAAAATTTCGGGGAGTTGCTGGTTACGGTGGGAGGTCGGGGGCCGAGCGATGCGCATTTCTCTCGCACACGTACGCGCGTGTGTGCGAGGCATTGGCTCTAAATGAACCCAAGCGAGGCATTGGGCTCTAACTGAACCCGAGCGATTGCACTGCAGGCTACGCGTTACTGAACCCGAGCGATCGATCAATGGCTGTTAACTGAACCCGATGGAGCGATTCCTTCGCTACTGCTGCTAACTGAAGCCGATCGATTGGATGAACA
>NC_041385.1:700230562-700250148 GCF_002162155.2 Triticum dicoccoides | reverse complement strand
TTTCGACCATAGGAGGTCCGTTTCCTCCGTTTTGCGGTACGCCACACCCCTCCCGATCAACAGGACCCCCGTTTCGACCGTAGGATGTCTGTTTCCTCCGTTTTGCGGTACGCCACACCCCTCTCGATCAACAGGACCCCCGTTTCGACCGTAGGAGGTCCGTTTCCTCCGTTCTGCGGTACGCCATGCCTCGTTTCCATTGCCTGTTCCGTCCAAGCCGGTTGGCTCCCACGCGTTCCGTTGCCTCCCGATGAAAATGACGCATTCCGTTGCCTCCCCATAAACACGACGCATTCCGTTGCCTCACCATGAACACGAAGCATTCTGTTGCCTCCCCATGAACACGAGCCCTCGCCGTACGTATGTGCGACTAAGCGTTCGAGACCCCGCCCATATGTACAGATACGTGCCCGTATTTTCTTTCTTGCACCTTGGCCGCTGTACATACGTGTACATGCTACGTGCACGCCTCTACTAGGACACGTGCGCGCCTCTACTATGACACGTGTGCTCCTCTACATCGACCAGTATGTACGTACACGTTCGCGGCTAGGATGACAACGCTACGTACGCTTCGACCAGGTGGGTCCCGACTGTCAGGCACTTCCTTGCCTGCGAAGATGTAGCTGGTGGGTCCCAACAGTCAAGGGGGCGAATCGTTTTGTTTTTGTTTTTTTTGCCCGGACGCACTTCCTTGTGTGCGAAGGTGTAACTGCTAGGTCCCAGTAGTCAGGGGGCGAATCATTTCGGTTTTTTTTGCCCGAACGCACTTCCTTGCGTGCGAAGGTGTAGCTGGTTGGTCCCAGCAGTCAGGAGGAAAACATTTTTTTCACGAAATACGATGGCCCGTACCGTGGGTCCCTGCTGTCAGGTGGAGGAATCATTATTTTCCGCGTAATAAGGAGGCACTTCCTTGCTGCGGCCATGGACCCAGCTGTCAGCCTCTCGACATACAGTCCAAGCCCGATGGAAGTCGTTCCTTGACCACGTTGACCATGCCGCACCGAGAGCACCAGGGCGGTGGACGACGGCGAGGCCTAGGAAGGGGAAGACGCGGAGCCGGTGAAGGCGCGGCAGTGGATGCCCACGCGGAGAGGAGTATGAGTATTCACTCGTTCGGCTGCGGTGTGAGGCTGTCGTCGCCGCAGGGCCTGGCCTAAGGTGGGAATAGTAGGGGGCGGTGAGGCCTCCACGACAGCACAGTCGGCCACGGGAGGCAGGAGCAGGCGGCACGACCTGCGCTGCTTTGGGCGGCTGGAGCAAGAAGACCAGAGGTTGAAGAAGCACTACGGCCGTTGGATGGACATCGTACGGTCACTGGAGCTAGAGTAGTTCATATTGACTAAGTTGACAAAGCCCTCTGTCCCCGTCAACTTAGTAGGCCCACAAGTCAGCTTCCCACCAAGGTGAGTCCCAACTAGCAAGGGGGGTATTCATTTTTTTGTGCTTAATAAAGAGGCACTTCCGATGGGTCCGAGCTGACAGTGGGGAGAACGTATTTTTCGTGAAATACGGTGGCCCGTCCGGTGGGTCCCAGCTGTCAGGGGGGAAACGTTTTTTCGCGAAATAAGGTGGCCCGTCCGGTGGGTCCCTGCTGTCAGGTGGAGGAATAATTATTTTGCGCATAATAAGGAGGCACTTCCTTGAGGCCGCCATGGACCCAGGTATCAGCCTCTCCACGTACAGTACTCTTCCGATGGAAGTCGGTCGTTGACCACGTTGACCACGTCGTGTCGAGAGCACCAGGGCGGTGGACGACGGTGACGCCTAGGAAGGGGACGACGCGGAGCCGGGGAAGACGCAATAGTGGAAGCCCGCGCGGAGAGGAGTACGAGGGTTCACTGGTTCGACTGCGGTGTGAGGCTGCCGTCGCCGCAGAATAACAGGGGTGTCGATGAGTGGAGGGATGGCCTGGCCAGCGTTGGGAGTAGTTTGGGGGCGGTGAGGCCTCCGCGGCAGCACAGCCGGCCACGGGAGGCAAGAGCAGGCAGCACGACCGGCGCTGCTTTGGGCGGCTGGACCAAGAAGACCAGAGGTTGAAGAAGCACTACGGCCGTTGGATGGACATCGTACGGTCACTGAAGCTAGAATCATTTATATTGACTAAGTTGACAAAGCCCTTGGTACGCTCCAACTTAGTAGGCCCACAAGTCAGCCTCCGAAACGGTGCGCCCCAGATGTCAGGGGGAGGAATCATTTGTTGGGCGGCCGAAGCTAAGAATATCCGAGATTGAAGAAGAAGCACGACATCCGTTGGATAGATATCCAACGGCCACTGCTGCTAGAACCGTGTGTTGACTATAATAAGTTGACAAAGCCTTGCATACGCGTCAACTTATTTTTTTAGGGGACGCGTCACTTGGTAGGCCCACAAGTGTGTGGCACAGAACTAATAGCCCATTTGCGTTTTGTAAGAATGTACATCCCATTTTTGAATTCTAAGGGAATTTACAACAACCCATTTACAGTTTGTTAAAAGTACAACCCATTTTCTAGCTAGGTCAATCATTAATAATTTCAACCAACCGTTGAAGACAGAATTCAATAAAATTTCCCACATTTTGATGGGATCCGAAATATTTTTTTCCTGAAATTTCTAGTAAGATTAAATATAAATTTGTATTACATAAAAATCCAACGAAACATTGCGCGCGCAACAATGAAAATTTAAGATTTTAAAAATCCATAAATAATATTTTACAAACTAATTTCGTGCTTGGTGCATTTTTTATAGTTACTGCCTAGTTTTTATAATTACATCCCATTTATTATTTTTAAAGCCCATTTTCCTGTTAAGCCTAATGCATCCCTCCTAGGAAAGATTTGCAGCCCAGCGGGGCGAAGAATAACAAGTTGACCTTGCCTGGGTATTCCTCAAAAAGACGTATAGCTGGGCTAGCCATTTTCATCTTGAAAAAAGTAGTATCTGGGCTGGATATCTGGCCTGGGCTAGATGGGCCACAGCCCGCCTAGTTAATACCATGCTCTCCTCTGAACAACAACGAAATCATTGCCAAGAAAAACTCTGCAGTGCTCACGCCTCAAAAACACAAATACTGCTCGAGCTGCTTGGTCCCAGCTGTCGGCCGCACCTTGTGCAATTCTATTGTTTATATTGACTACATAGGTTGACAATGGTGTGGGACCGTGATGTCAGGAAACCAGGAGAAAGCAAAAACAAATATAGTTGTACATAATAAGGAGGCACTTGCGTACGTACGGCTATGGCCCTAGTGGGTCCCTAGTTTCATCCAGTCAAAATAAAGTCATCTCCTGAATCCTCATGTTCGTTGACAATGTTAACAACGCTCGGCGCCACGGCGAGCGCAAAAACTCGAAGGACAATGGAGAGGGCCTCGCGGCCCCTACGGAGGTCTGATACAGCGCCCGCTGCTCATTCAGGAAGCCAGGATCGTCAGACACCTATGAACACCTTCGAGAAACTGAGACGACATGAAACGGTAAGGCCGCGCTTGGGAGCTCTGGTTTATTTCAAACCTGTATTAACATACAAGTGTAATTTACTCCTCATCGGAAGGCCCGAGGTCTGTAAGTAAAACCGGCGGGTTACGCGTGTAATTTGAGGGACCAGTGTATATTTTACGAGCACTGCTATATGGACGACATTACCAGACGATACATGCATGACGTGCATATCATGCCATCCTTGGGCAAGGATGAAACAACAGCTAACGGCTGGATTAGCAATCGTCCGAGTGTCGTTCAGCGTTTTTATCGTGTGTGAAGTACCTCCGATATTTTACTAGTCGAAATCGACCAACCAAGCGCCTTCGCCCAAGACCATCTGCTTTAATTTACAAGCCTCAGTTTTACAAGCGGTTTTGGTTGGAAAACGACGATCCAATCACGGCCTAATATCATGAGTTGGTCAGAAGATCATATGGTTTCACGTCTAACCTACCCGACATGTCGTATAGGCTATGAATGAAACATCAGACGATGAACTTCTTACGCACGGAAACAAGAGAAGAGGATGATCTTCTTAACAAGCAACTCATTGACATTAGATCGACATGCAAAACAATACGAAGCATTATTCTCAGGAGGCATGGTGAACAGCTCGTGATGTCGCATGCCACAACATTCCAAGCTCAACTTTGCAATCCAACACAAGGCCTGGCATTACATAGACAATATTCAGAACAAACTCTTAACACAGGAATATCTCAGCAGAGTAACTATTTACTTCTAAACTGAACACAAGAATAGGAAAAAACACTCGACGCTGCTCACAACAAGGGTGTCCCACTCAAAAATATCAAATGCATGTCTTCTGGCTAACATCAATGAGCAAATCTTGACAAGGTTTTCCAATTCCAATATATTAAACTAACGTCTTCTTGCTAACATCAATGATTAAACTTTGACAAGCTTTTCCCATTCAAAATATGTAATGCCTATGATCGTGTCCTGTCGTAGCTTCTTGTACTTGTTTGGGCACTTTTTGCCGAGGGCACTCCACGTGTTGTTAAATTGGCAATGGTCTCTACAGACTAGTCATGTCACCGGTGTCTAATAATACTCTGTAAAGCTTCTCAGTCATTCCTTCTGTAATGTACCGCAGCCAGTGACTGCTTCTTTCTGCAAAGTGGAACGACCAACTGGACCTAGTAACGCAGCAGTTTGCCTTGGACCCATGGGCTCCTTTTGTGCAGTTCAACTAAAATCGAAGTCGGAATAAAACTGAGCTTTAATTTTGATATCCCTGTAAGCAACAATAGGTAGAAGGGAAACAATTACTGAGAAATAACGGTTGATGACTTGTCTTAATGGGAAACAAAGCAGGAGAGAAGCAATTCTCCATTAGTGTGATTCATTCATATTGACTGAGACATTATCTTAACAATGCCTTGTTTCAACATGTATAAAGAACGACAAAGCAGAAAAGTACCATTCCTAAAACAATGCAACTGATTCATTTATAAAGAGACATTATGCTAACAATACCTTGGTTAAACATGTAGAAACAACTACAAAGCAGGATAGTACCATTCCTAACAAGTGTCGCAGTTTTGAACTATTCAGTAGTTAATTAATTCTGAGAGTGGCATTGCTTAAATTTACCAACGACATTAGATTAACGAAAAGCATAAATAGTTCCAGGGAGAGTGGGCGCAACAACAATATGTGCTTCCATCTACTTATAAAGGGGGTGATGCAGAGTTTGTTGTAACAAAGCAACAATCATCATGTCTGTATTGGTCCCATTTTTGTTCACTACTTAATGGGAAAAGACAGCAATACAATAGCTTCAATTCAACATTTATTTAAAATAGTACCAATACAGGTAGCACAATATCTTAAAGCACACTGCACAATCATGTGGATGAAGGCCTGTACTGACCTTTCATGAGAACACCAGGATAAAATACGAATCAGCTAACACGAATAGGAAATCCAATCTCCTTTTGTGCAGTTGCACTGAAATCAAGCAAAGTTTTTTGCGTAGCGAAGCAAAATGTCGCAATAGCAACAATTTGAATAGATATCATGTGGTTGAGACCAAGATTTGAAACAACTCGACAGGAACACTAGAAACAAATCTCGGATCTCCTTTTGTGCAGTTCCACCAAAATTAAGCAAAGTCACCAGTGTGACATTCAAGTTGAACTGCACAAAAAACTCTTAAAACATAAGTGTTTCGAGTAGCGAAGCAAAATGTTGCAATAGCAATAGGTTGAATCGATACCCCTGTTTTAACAGAGGAAAAAAGGAAACAATTACTTACCGATAAAGGAGGATGAAACAAACAGTGACGGAAAGAAGCATCTAACTTATCTTGGATGGAAAACAAAGTAGGATAGTAGCATTTCTAAAACGGTTGCATTGATTCATATTAACAGAGACACTCTCTTGAAACAACATTCGTTAAAAAATGTAATTTACTTTTAACAGTGGCATTACTTCAATTTTCCGGCGGCATTCTTAGATTAACAACAGCAAAATAGCTGTATGGGACATGCTAGCACCATGTGCGTCCACACGTATAAATAGGTGATCCATAGTATGTAGCCAAGCAGCATATCTATGTTGGTCCCATATTTGTTCTCTTTGAACTTTTTTCCTATGTGAGGGCCACAAATCTAGTCCTGCACAAACTACCCAACCCCCCCTAGTTTCTTTCCCTTTTCAACAAAGAGATCGGTTCCTTACAGATGTGTGTACTGGGTTACCCCCTTTTTCCCTTTTCGACCAACAAAGTGGCTGGATAGCCAGTCTATACTACTTTTCCTCCCTCCTTTCCTCATTGAACCACGTCCTAGATTCATGCTCCAGCCCACCGCACCTTTCTTTCCTCTTTGTACCAAGACCTACATTCGACTACAGATCAAAAAATATCCACATGCAGCTAGAGCAACGACGGTTTCAGAGAAACTTATACCTTAGGGTCGTCGGGATGTGGCAAGGCGTGCGGCGGGAGGCCGGATCTGCCCACACTACGTACGGCAGCCAGGAAGAAGGGGTTGGTGGCCCTCCCGCACAGGCGCTAGGTGAAAGAGAATAGTGCAGCCGGTAGTGGATTGCCTCCCTCGCCGAAGGCGATAGAGTTAATGCTGCACCTCCTCCCCTTCCCGGTGCGACGGGATACGGACGCCTCCTTCACCAGCTGTGAGGGGGGACAGAGAGACAAGAGGCCAACGCAGTCTTGTTTAGATCTGGTGAAGAGAGGGTGAGAGACTATGAATATAGCAAACCCTAGCAAATGAACGCTCAGCCTCCAGCATGTAACAAATATGCCGGAGTAAATGACCACGGGTAGCCTAGCCGGCTCCCTTTAGCCCTTAGAAAAAACGATGGGCCGACCGAGCCTTGAAGCGCCCAAGACACGGGGCCGCCTTCTTCCGGCCGGCTATCACACAGGCGGCTACCGGCAGGCGGCCCGGCCATAAACTCTCTTGGAGGACGCCACAATAGGGCTGACTCCAAGAAGCCGGCCACAGAAAGGCCGACTCCAAGAAGCCGACCCAAGAAGACTGACTCCAAGAAGCCGGCCCCTGGCAGACGGCCAGGGGCCGTGCCCTAAAAGTCTGCACCCCCATAACGATGATGGGACGGGACGTGGCTACAGTGGATCCTGCCACCCCCGAATCCCGGAGCACGCATGGCTACAGTACGCCGTACGGGACGGCCATCACCCGTCCGGCGTGGCACTGTTGCCATGCAGATCATGACACCCTCCACGATGGGCTGCCAGACGGCCCATAGGGTGCAGGCCCCTTTGGTCAGAGAGACGCCTGTAGGTGGCCTGGCCTCCCCCAGCCGGCCTGAGGCCGGGCCGGCTTCCTATAGCCGGCTTGCTCCCCTCCTCGGGGCGCGCACACCATTAAGAAGACAAGACGAGGTACGGCTACAGTGAGAGCCCGCAAGGCGGCAGCACTGTAGCCATGCTTACCTCGACAAAGCCCTCGTCATCAGAGGCGAGGCAACAGTAACCAGCCCCCGACAAGACCCCCAAGCGGTGGGGCCGCCCTGTAGACCAATGGGCCGGCAGCCGGCGGGACCCAGTAGTCGGCGGGCCCCAGTAGCCGGCGGAGAAGCCGGCGGTCACAGACACTGACGGCTGGGACTAGTGCCCAGCCGGATTACCATTGTACCCCCGGGGGGTAGGACTATATAAACCCCCCGGGACACACATGCAAAGGGTTGATCTGATAGAGTTTTAGACACCACCATAGGAAGAGAATAGAGCTAGCCTTGCCCTTCTTCCTCCTCCCACCGAACAGCTCAAGGAGCCTCTTGTAGCTTCATATTGATCTAGTGATCATGCGGAGACCCCGCAAAGCAGGAGTAGGGGTATTATCTCCACGGAGAGCCCCCAACCTGGGTAAGATCCGTTGGCGTGCATGTGTTCGCTTATCCCATTTCCAGGCACCGGCGATGTCTTACTGGCTCCCACAATGATAAGCCATCCGTTGGCATATGTCGCACATACCACCCGACATTTGGCGCCCACCATGGGGCCAGGTGCACCGTCGTCCGAATACCTGCTTTGGACGGGAACCCTTTTCCTCCCAGTGAGCGTAGCCAGCCCGGCACGCCCGATGGCGCTTGCCCCGACACGCTACAAAGCGTCGACGACACCTGCGCAGCGAGCTGCCTCGCCGATCTTCTTGGCGAGGCTCGCATCTCCGACAAGCCCGCATCCGACGCGGGCACGGGCTGCCCCGAGAGCCGCCTCGTCAGCCTCCTCGACCAACTCCACGTCTCCGGCGAGCCCACCGCGGACTTGGAGTCGGTCGGCTCCACCGACCCGATGCTTGTCGACTCTGACACGGTGTCGCTCGATGCCTTCCCCACCAACGTGATCATCTTCGACGACTGAGGGAGTCCTGGATTAGGGGGTGTCCGAATGGCCGGACTAAGACCTTTGGCCGGACTCCCGGACTATGAAGATACAAGATTGAAGACTTCGTCCCGTGTTCGGATGGGACTTTCCTTGGCGTGGAAGGCAAGCTTGGCGATACGATATGAAGATCTCCTCCCATTGTAACCGACTCTGTGTAACCCTAGCCCTCTCCATTGTCTATATAAACCGGAGAGTTTTAGCCTATAGGACGAACAACAATCATACCATAGGCTAGCTTCTAGGGTTTAGCCTCTCTGATCTCGTGGTAGATCTACTCTTGCACTACCCATATCATCAATATTAATCAAGCAGGAGTAGGGTTTTACCTCCACCGTGAGGGCCCGAACCTGGGTAAAAACATCGTGTCCCTTGCCTCCTGTTACCATCCGCCTAGACGCACAGTTCGAGACCCCCTACCCGAGATCCGCCGGTTTTGACACCGACAACGACCCTCTCCCTCGGGCCGATAGTGGCGGCAGCACGTCACCGAAGTGCTAGTCATCAGCCACGGCGTCACCTCCGACGAGAACGCCCGCGACGCCTTGCAGGCAAAGCTGCATGATCTGTACGCCCCCATCCTGGCGGACGCTGACGTCGAGACGCTGGAGGCATGCCGCCTTGCTCTCCTTGCGGAGGGCCAGAGGATAGCCTCCATGAGGCGCCTCACTTAAGCCCACCAGCGCGAAGTCGACCACGCGGCCTTCGGCACGCCGCCTCCAGAAGGGCCAAGCCGAGCCGGCGTCGTCAAGAAACGTGGCGCGGCCATCGCCAGCATGCTGGGGGCAGACCGCCCAGTCTATGCCACGCCCCTCGAGAATCTACGTGCCGCCCAGTCGATCGTTGACGAGCTAAACAGACTGGGGGCCGATGAGATCCCCTACATGACCAGACGCATCCAACAGCTAATCGACGCAACCGCAAAGCGGCACGAAGCCGGCGTCCAAGCTGGAAGCCCCCCTCGCCGAGAGCACGGTGCAACGTCGCATACGCCGTCTGCGGGCGGCGCCCGTGCAAGACAAGAGAAGGAGTCGGCTGCTAGCCGCATCCGGACTCGAATCACCATCAAGCGCGACGCAGAAGGCCGCCCTCGAGGTGTGGAATGACGAGGCAACCCGCCTCCTCCTCCGCCTCGCGGGGAGAGATATCCCACCCCGCCGCCTGTAGCGCATCCGACTCTCAGCGGACGACTTGGTCGCCGCGAAGGAGTCGGCGAGAATGATGCCCGCCATCGGATCGACCGCCTTGCGCGATCCCTGGCCCTAGAAGGAGAAGATGTTGTTGGCCCGCCTTGTTTCGGTCCCCGCATCCATGATGAGCCCTTTCCCAAAGGGTTCTCGCTCCCAAGAGACACGCCCAAGTACAACGGCTCCGTGAAGCCGAAAGATTGGTTGATCGACTACTCCACCGCAGTTCGCATAACAAGCGGCAACAGACGCGTTGCTGTGAAATATGTCCCCTTGATGCTCCAAGGCACGACACACACCTGGCTCAATAGCCTCAAGCCTTACAGCATCAACAGCTGGCTGGACTTCACAGAAGCCTTCATACGCAACTTCACCAGCACCTACAAACGGGCTCCCAAGCCCCGACAACTCTCCTTGTGCATACAAGGGCCCAATGAATCAACCCGCGACTACCTCACGCGTTGGGCCGAGCTCCGCAACTCCCGCGAAGGGGTGCACGAGGTTCAAGCCATAGAGTACTTCACCGCTGGGTGCAGAGAGGGCACCCTCCTCAAGCACCGACTCCTCTGCGACGAGCCGGCTACCCTCGACGAGCTGCTAATTATAGCAGACAAGTATGCCACGGCCGAGTCCTCAATGAAGACTGAGCTCCGGGTAGACGCCTTTGGAAAGGTGCTGGCGCCGGCTCCCAAGACGCCTGCTGGAGAATCAAGCCGACGCCCGTATCAAAGCGACCACAAGCGCAAGGCCCCTATGCCACCTTTCACTAGCCGGCAGGTGGCCACAGTCGAAGACGAGCTAACTGAGGGGCGGCCGGCACCCAAGAAGCAGAAGGGCGGTAGGCCGGCTTGGTAGCCGGCTTTCTCCTACGAGCAAACCGTCGATGCCCCCTGCAAGTTCCACAGCGGCGCGAAGCCGTCCAACCACACAACTCGGAAGTGCCATTGGCTCACCCGAATCTCCAAGGGCAAGCGGCTGTTGCCGCCTCCGCCTGCAGGCCAGCCGCCTCCTGCCCCACAGCAGCCAACCGCTCGGCCGGCGGTCGGAGCTATCCAAGATGAGTTCCCTGACGAGCATGCCGCCTACGTCGTCTTTACAAGCTAGGAAGAAGATCGGCCCAGCCGACGCCGACAGCAGCAAGAAGTCAACGCGGTCGCCTCCAACAAACCCGAGCTTATGCACTGGTCAGAGAAGCCCATCAGCTGGAGCCAGGCCGATCACCCAGAGGTGATGCCATCTCCTGGATCCTATGCCTTGGTTTTGGACGCCACCCTCGCGACGGAAAGACGTGCTGCCCGTTTCTCCCGCGTGCTGATAGATGACGGGAGCAGCATCAACATACTGTGCCGAGATACCATGGAGAAGCTCAACATCAAGCCGAAGCAACTCATGGCAAGCCGGACTGTGTTCCATGGCATCGTACCCGGCCTATACTGCTCACCAATCGGCAAGATCAAGATGGATGTCCTCTTTGGGGACAAAGATCATTTCCGCCGAGAGGCAATATGGTTTGAGGTAGTGGATCTGGAGAGCCCGTACCACGCATTGCTTGGCCGACCTGCTTTGGCCAAGTTTATGGCTGTGCCCCACTACGCCAACCTCAAGATGAAGATGCCGAGTTCCAAGGGCATCATCACCATAGCCAGAGACTATAAGAAGTCTTCTGAGTGTGCAGCAGCTAGCAGCCGGCTGGCCAAGTCCCTTGTGATCGCTGGAGAAAAGAAGATGCTGAATCGAGTTGTGGCCATGGCTGGCAAGCAGCCGGCCCTGTCCCCTGACCCCAAGGAATGCGAAGCTCAAGGATCTTTCCAGCCAGCCAAAGAGACTAAGAAGATACCCCTGGACCCAGAGCACCCGGAGAGGTACGCTATTGTTGGCTCCGGCCTCGACAGCAAATAGGAAGACGAGCTCGTCGATTTCCTCCGTGAGAATCGGGACATCTTTGCATGGTCTCCCAAAGACATGCCGGGTGTCCCGACGGATTTTGCCGAGCACAAGCTACACGTTCGATCTGACACCAAGCCGGTCAGGCAGCCCTTACGCCGCCTGTCAGAAGAGAAGAGAAGAGTAGTCGGAGAGGAAATAGCCCGGCTTCTGGCAGTCGGCTTCATAATGGAGGTGTTCTTTCCAGAATGGCTTGCCAACCCGGTCCTAGTGTTGAAGAAGAACAAGCAGTGGCGCACGTGCATTGACTACACCAGCCTCAACAAAGCCTGCCCTAAAGATCCTTTTGCTCTGCCAAGGATTGATCAAGTGATAGACTCCACAGCTGGATGCGAGCTGTTGAGTTTTTGGATGCTTACTCAGGCTACCACCAGATAAAATTGGACCCAGCTGATCGCCTGAAGACCGCCTTTATCACCCCATTCGGAGCTTTCTGTTACCTGACCATGAAATTCGGCTTGAGAAATGCCAGTGCCACCTTTCAGCATTGCATGCAGAAATGCCTCCTCAAGCAAATCGGCAGAAATGCCCACGTCTATGCAGACGATGTTGTGGTGAAGATGGAGAAACGCGGCACCTTGCTGGAAGACCTCAAGGAGACCTTTGAGAATTTGCTCCGGTTTCAGATCAAGCTAAACCCGGAGAAATGCGTGTTCGGGGTACCAGACCGTCAGCTTCTAGGCTTCCTGGTCTCCGAACGCGGCATTAAATGCAACCCAGTGAAGATCAAGGCCATAGAGAGAATGAAGATTCCCACCAACCTGCGAGATGTCCAAAAATTCACTGGATGCCTGGCATCTTTGAACCGCTTCATCAGCCGGCTCAAGAGAAGGCTCTCCCCCTCTACCGATTCATGAAGAAGTCCACTCACTTTGAGTGGAATGACCAGGCGGACCAAGCTTTCCACGAACTGAAGAAGATGCTGTCCACACCACCTGTCTTGGCGGCCCCAACTGAGAAAGAGCCCATGTTCCTCTACATTGCCGCCACTAGCCGGGTGGTCAGCAGAGTTATCATGGTCCAGCGTCCAGAAGAAGGCAGAGCTCAGCTAGTCCAGAGGCTGGTATATTATTTGAGTGAAGTACTGTCCACCTCAAAACAGAACTACCCGCACTACCAGAAGATGTGCTATGGTGTGTACTTAGCCTCCAAGAAACTCAAGCCCTACTTTCAAGAGCATCCCATCACGGTCGTATGCACTGCCCCGCTTGCCGAGAGCATAGGCAGCCCGGATGCATCCGGCCAAGTGGCGAAATGGGCCATTGCGCTGGCTCCTTACACAATCTACTATCAGCCCCGCACCGCATCAAGTCCCAAGCATTGGCCGACTTCCTCGTCGACTGGGTCGACACCCAGTACTTGCCATCGGCCCCCGACTGCACTCATTGGCGCATGCACTTTGACTGATCCAAGATGTGCACTGCCTTGGGAGCCGACATCGTCCTCACCTCTCCCAAAGGCGACAAACTCAGATACACATTGCAAATCCATTTTTCCGCCTCCAACAATGTGGCCAAGTACGAGGTGCTCATACACGGGCTCCGGCTAGCCAAGGAACTCGGCTTCCGCCGGATCCTGTGTTATGGCGACTCAGACTTGGTGGTCCAGCAATCATCTGGCGACTGGGACGCCAAGGACGCAAACATGGCAAGCTACCGCTTCCTCGTTCAGCAGATCAGCGGATACTTTGAGGGGTGCGAGTTCCTCCACATGCCATAGGCAGACAACGAGCAAGCAGATGCCCTGGCACGAATAGGCTCCATCCGGCAAGCTATAACAACCGGATTCGCCCTCCAACGCCTCCTCAAGCCGTCTGTCAAGCCGTCTCCGGAATCCAGTTCCATCTTCGTGCCGCCTGACCCCGACGCAGTCGGATCCGACTTCGGGGACCAAGCAGGCGGCTTGGGGACTTCGGCAGCCGGCTCAGGGACTGCCATAGTCGAGCTCGGACCGGGGACTGCTGCAGCCAGCCCGGGGACTGCATCAACACAGCAAGCGGCGGCCGACTCCAACTCCTCACAACCCAGCCCGCCCACCCTTCTTGCAGTAGCCGTTCTGGCAATCGAAGAAGTCACAGCTCCATCATGGGCCCAGCCCATCCTCCACTTCCTGATAAACGGAGAGCAGCCGACTGACGAGATCTCGGCAAGACAAGTCCAACGCCGAGCCGGAGCATACACAATAATGAACCGAGAGCTTGTCACGCACAGTGTTACTGGAGTCTTCCAGCGCTGCATCGAGCCAGACAAAGGCATAGCAATCCTCGAAGACATCCACCAAGGCGAATGCGGCCACCATGCCGCCTCCAGGGCACTCGTCGCCAAGGCTTTCTGCCATGGATTCTTTTGGCCGACTGCTTTAGAAGATGCCAAGGAATTAGACAAATACTGCAAAGGGTGCCAAATCTTCGACTCCAAGAAACACCTGCCGGCTTCTGCACTCAAGACCATCCCCATCACTTGGCCTTTTGCTGTCTGGGGGCTGGACATGGTCGGCCCATTCAAGACGGCATGCAGCGGCATGACACATCTGCTTGTCGCCGTGGACAAATTTACCAAGTGGATCCAAGCAAAGCCGATCAAGAAACTGAATGGGCCGACTGCCATGACATTCATTGCAGACATTACAACCCGGTATGGAGTACCACACAGCATCATCACCAACAACGGCACGAATTTTGCCAAGGGAGCACTGGCACGTTTCTACGCGACACAGGGCATCCGACTGGACTTAGCATCCGTTGACCACCCGCAGTCAAACGGCCAAGTCGAGCGAGCAAACGGACTCATCCTCTCCGGCATCAAGCCCCGACTAGTCGTGCCGCTGGAGCGTTCGACCGGCTGCTGGCTCGACGAGCTGCCGGCCGTCCTCTGGAGTCTGCGTTCTACCCCAAACAAGTCAACCGGCTTCACCCCCTTCTTCCTTGTATATGGTGCCGAGGCTGTCATCCCAACTGACATCGAGTTCGACTCACCTTGCGTCACCATGTACACGGAGGCGAAGGCCAAGGAAGCACGAGAAGATGGTGTCGACTTGCTGGAAGAAAGCCGGTTGTTAGCCCTCAGCCGGTCCACCATCTACCAGCAGGGTCTATGCTGATACCACAGTCGGAAGATCAAGTCAAGAGCTTTCCAAGAAGGAGATCTTGTGCTCCGGCTGATCCAGCGAACAGCCGGCTAGCACAAGCTCTCGGCCCCTTGGGAAGGCCCATTCGTCATCAGCCGGGCTCTAGGCAACGACTCCTACTACCTGATCGACGCGCAGAAGCCGAAGGCACACAAGAGAGACGATTCCGGCAAGGAGTCAGAGCGACCGTGGAATGCCAATCTTCTTCGAAGATTTTACAGTTGAAATACAATATGTACCTTGCTACCTTTTGTATTAAGTATAAGACAACGGGCTCCCCAAGGAGTTCTTGGGGACTACCCTTTTTTATCTATGAATGCCGGGTATCATACCCATGGTTATGCCATTACATTCGTTTTTTCGTCCGGCACCGGGTTCGACTAGTCGGCCCGGGGACTTGACGCCTTGAGTTATGTCCAAGTTCTACCTACAGTCAGACAAGTAATGTGCCGGCACCCAAGCCCTCTCTTGTGAAAGTCACAGCTCGAAGAACCGGTTGTCCGACTGGCAAGAGCCAAAGGTGGAAAAGGAGGCCCACATGAAAAACAGCTAAGGACTAATGAACTTACAACTACAAGCCGGCTCCCCCTGCCAACCGGCTTTCAAAGCAGCCGGCTGGCCGGCTTCCCTGCTTATTCTGCTACAATCTAAGAAAGCTTGAGTACTTGCCTTTCCAGACGGCCGAATTCCTTACCCGGCCACAGACTACAGAGCAGCTGTCTGGCTGTGAAGGCGGCAACCAAGGGAAGGCAGCAAAGGAAAAAAGTCAAAATATAAAAAGCAAGTAGGAATGGAAGCCAAGCACATGCATAACAATATTTACACAAAAGGCTTTCAAGAGGCCGGCATTCAACGAAGTTTGAATACACCCCCAGTGGGTGGAATTGCGCAAAGTTAATAAAGCTGTTCAAAGAGTGACAAGCAGGAAAGTAAAAACAGCAAATCAAGCCAAGGGAGCGTCCGGGGCGTTAGACAAATTGGTGGAGATGATGGTGTCGGCTGGAGGAGTGGCCGGCTGGCGAGTCTCGGCCTGATAGTCACCTGCGGCAGGCGGGGCATTCGCATGCGCCTCGTTGCTGGAGGCACGGTCAGGCTGAAGCTGGCTGGCTGCTTCACCATCCGGCACAGCGTCTTCGCCGTCTTCCTCCTCCTCCTCTTTGCCCTCGTCGCTGGAGTCGATCTCCTCCGCCGAGTCTTCACCGTCGGCCGGTTCAGGCCAAACCATTCCTCCAGCTGCGCGACGCCGTCTTCGTTTACCTCAGGAGCAAAGGCGCTGGTGCCGGTGAAGTCGGCGATTGCCGAGGCACGCTGGATGATAGCCGGCCGCACCGCCTCCAGCTCCTCGTCAGCCTCCTGCCGCCAGGTGCGCAGCTGGTCCATGTTCAACCCAGGGTACCAAGACCGAACGAACTCTAGCGCCCGTCGGGCACCGGACCGAGCTGCTGAAGCATTCCAGGCCTCGAGGCGGCCGACTGCTACCCCCAGCCAGTCGGCAGTACGGCTGGGGGTGCAGGGAATTACCTCGCCAGGCCAGAGGGCGTCCAACACCTGTGCTCCGGCGCGCTGAAGCCGGTAGAGCATGCGGTAGGCCGGCTGGAGGCGGGCTTGCATCGCCAGAAGCCGCTCCTCAAGCGACCGGTTGGCGTCCTGTGCGACCTCAACCCCAGCCTGCCGCCGGGCCTCATGGTGAGCTTCGATGGCTTGGTTGGCGGAGACAGAGTAGCCGGGGAAGTACTCTTCACAAAGAAGAAAGAAACAGAACAAGTCAGGAGATAAACCGGTTTGCAAGGACAAGCAAAGGAACGAAGAAGAAGGCAGCCTACCGTCAATCAAATCCTCGACCCGGCCGTAGCCTTCACTCAGAGCCCGCCTTGCCTCGGCCCAGATCGCCGCCTCGGTCTCATATTCAGCTTTGAGGGCAGCCTCGCTGTCCTGCGCCGCCTTCAGGGCCGCCTTGTGGCTTTCCTCCTGGTCGGCCAGTTTCTTGGCCAGGCGGTCACGCTCCTGAGCCAAGGCGCTGAACTCGCCCTCCTTGGTGCGAAGGGAGGTCTGGGCCACGCCCAGCTGCTGCCTCAAGTCGGCATTGTCTCTTGCCAATGTGAAGAAGAAGAAATTAAGAAAGAAGTCGGCAAGAAAGATCCGACCCGACTGCTCAGCAGTCGGCCCGAATCTCGGGGACTACACCCAGTGCGTGCGCTGACGCGCCCCCACATGAGATAAAAGGACAAAGCACTCACGCCGGCTCTCCGTCAGATCCGCGGTCTTCTGATTCATCTCCCGGACCTGGGAGTTAAAGGTAGCGGTGTGGAGGTTCTGATAATCCTGCAAATAGGACAAAGGTGCGAGCAAGAACAAGCCATTAAAACAAAGTCTTCGGAGAACTTCCAAGCCGCCTGCTCAGCAGCCGACTCAGAACTCGGGGACTACACCCAGTGGGTGCGCTGACGCGCCCCCACGGAAGAAATCAAGAGCAAGAAAATCTTACCCGAAGACCAACCGCGTCGTAAGAAACTCCTGGGTGCACTGCTTCAGCGCGGTGGCCTTAGCCTGAAGCCAGCTACGGACATCTTGTGCCGCCAAGTTCAATGCGGCTGTCCCACCGCCTGGCGTCCACCCTGGCAAGCTGACGATGGCCGTCTCCAGGTCGTGCGACAATGAGCTGGAGCCGGCGGCCCTCTGCGGATCCGGCTCTGAAGCCGCCCTCCCCGCACGCCGACGAGTTGGCGACAAGACCACAAGATCCGCCCTTGCAGTCGGCTCGCCTCCAGCCGGCTGCTCAGGCGGCACGTCAGGCTGGCCGCCTTGGCCGGTCCCGGCCGACAGAGGCGGCACCACTTCTCCCTCCGGGACGACTACGGTGCCCCCCTCCCTCTCCATTACCGGCGGGTCGCGGCCGATTTCCTTCGACGGGGGCACCGGGATGTCGGGAGCCGCGGAGCGGAGGGGGATGTCGAGTTGCAGAGGCTGGCTGCGCAGGGCCACCGCCGCCCTCTCTGCGGCCTCGGCCTCCGCCTGGGCCCTGGCTGCCGTGTCGGCCTGCGCCTCGGCCGACTCCGCCGTCGTCCCCTGAGCCGACTCGGTGGCGGCTGCCCTCCGCTCCTCCGCCTCCCGCTCCTCCCACGCCTCCCACGCATTCCGCTCCATCACCGCTTGGAGCTCGGCGCGAGGATCTACGCGGGGGAACTCGCGGATCCTTCAGCCCCGCCGACTATGGAGGCGGCGGTAGTTCGCTCAAGAGAGAGCGGGGCCCTGGTTGATGAAACGGGGAAAAGACTTAGAAGAGCATCGAATAAAGAAAGAAAGAAAGGTACGCAAAGATCAGTACTTGCGCAGAAACCGCCTGCGGCTGCTTCACCACCTTGCAGAAGCGGGCCGACTTCGCGGTCGCCTCGTCCCGCTTGGTCGCCGCCGCGGATCCCTTGGGCTTCTTCGGCCGGTTGCCGAAGAGAGTCGGTGCCACCCGACGCTTCTGCGCGCCGCCTCATGCGGTCGGCCCGCCGGAAGGGCCGGCGCCTTGGGGGTCGGTCACCGGCTGGCGGTGCGGAATGGGCTCGGCCTCGTCATCGTCAGGTCATTCGTCAAAGCCGGCGGTGAACCCCGAGCCGCTTGTCTCGCCGCCTCCCCCTACGACGTCGTCGTCTAGGGCGGCTGCCCCCAAGTCGGGGTCGTCAAGGTCGTCCACCACGCGGTCAGGGCGAACTCGCGCTCCGGCCCCGCGGTCCCGACCGAAGGATGAAGAAGGGGGTTCTGATTGAAAACAAGCCGACTGGTCAGAAGCCGGCCAGAAAGAACTCGGCAACAAGTAAAGAAGAAAGGAAAGGAAAGCTTACCATGGGCGGGGGGTTGGCACGAGAGTGCGGCTCCTTGCCATACTGCCACTCCTCGGTCAGCTTGCAGTTGGCGATGTAGTTCACCATGTAAGATACCTCGTCGTGAGGCATCTCTCTGGTGCTGACCGGCTTGGGTCGAAGCGGCCGCTCATCTGACAGATCAGATGAGGGCGGCCTTGGAGCGGGAGTACTCGGCGCTCGACGAAGGCGGCTATCAATTCGGGCCCAGTCAGGTGCTCCGACTGGATCAACACCTGAAGCCGGGCGATGGCACCAGCTCCAGCCGGCGTCAGCGACCTGGCCTGGAAGGACCACGAGGGCTGCCTCCAAGGCGGCGAGTCGGCTACATAAGCCGGCAAGTTGACGTAGTCACCATTCGGGGCGACATTCTTCACGTAAAAATAAGACTTCTGCCAAAGCTTCACCGATTGGATCAGCTCGATAGGAGGGAACGGGTTGTCGGCGGTGGACCGCCGACTGACGATGAAGGCGCCGCATGGAGCCGGCACGCCTGCGACGACCGTGCCGAGCTTGGACTGGAAGAACTCCCCCAGAGTTCGATGGTGGGGAGGACGCCAAGGAAACCTTCGCACAGAGTGACGAAGGCCGACAGCAGCACCACCGTGTTGGGGGTGAGGTGGTGCGGCTAAAGATGGTAGAAATCAAGAAACGTGCGGAAGAAGCCGCTCGCGGGAAGGCCGACACCGCGTAGGCAATGCGAGTAGAAGATCACTCGCTCGCCCTCCTCTGGCGCCGGCGAAACCTTCCTCGCCAACGCGACACGGACCCACACAAGATCTTCACCCGGCAACCACCGCGTCTTCCGGAGGAAGTCGATGTGGTCGTCATGGACGTTGGAGTCGTCCCAGGAGCTCGAGTCTGAGCCATGGCGATGCAGGGGCGACGGAGAGCGCGACGACGGAGAGCGCGCGGTGCGGTGGCGGCAAGTTTGCGGCGCGCTAGGAAGAAGAAAGAGTGGTGGAGCAGAGGCGTTGTAGAGAGCCGCTACAAAGAAGAAGAAGAAGAAGAAGAAGAAGGTGGCAGAGTGAGGGCGAGCGTGCGAACGACTGCCGCTCCCCCTCCCCACCCCTACTTATAGCCTCGTGCGGCGAAGCCGAGGAGGCGAGCCGCGAG
>NC_041385.1:700153686-700230209 GCF_002162155.2 Triticum dicoccoides | reverse complement strand
CCCATGTCCCGCGATTATCGCGCCTTTACGGCGAGTAGGAACCGCCGCCAGAAGACGTGCGGTCGGATCGGGCCACAGAAGATCCGCGCACGGGCCGAGGCGTGGAAGTGGCGGGCCCCGGCTTGCGGCGACGTCCCGTCGCACGCGTGGGCTGGCAGGCCCTTCCAGCCGAAGGGTGCCACATGGCGCGTGGATGGCGGGCGGCCAACCTGCCGCCTGGCTAGCGCGCCAGCTGGTTCCCGCCTTCGGATTTCAAGGAGACTTCGCTGAGAAGGCACGCATAAGAGAGGCCGGCTCCTAGCTGCCGGCTCTTCGGGATAGGAAGCTGGCCGAGCTTCTCGATTCCCCCTTCAGCCATGAAGCCCAACCAGCTTCGGGGACTACTGTCGGAGTAAATGACCACGGGTAGCCTAGCCAGCTCCCTTTGGCCCTTAGAAAAAATGATGGGCCGACCAAGCCTTGAAGTGCCCAAGACAAGGGGCCGCCTTCTTCCGGCCGGCTATCACATAGGCCGGCTACCGGCAGGCGGCCCGGCCATAAACTCTCTTGGAGGACACCATGATAGGGCCGACTCCAAGAAGCCGGCCCAAGCAGACGGACTCCAAGAAGCCGGCCCCTGGCAGGCGGCCAGGGGCCATGCCCTAAAAGTGTGCACCCCCATAACGATGATGGGACAGGGCATGGCTATAGTGGACCCTGCCACCCCCAAATCCCGGAGCACGCATGGCTACAGTACGCCGTACGGGACGGCCATCAACCGTCCGGCGTGGCACTATTGCCATGCAGATCATGACACCCTCCACGACGGGCTGCCAGACGGCCCGTAGGCGGCGGGCCCCTTCGGTTAGAGAGATGCCCGTAGGAGGCCTGGCCTCCCCCAGCCGGCCTAAGGCTGGGCCAACTTCCTATAGCCGGCTTGCTCCCCTCCTCGGGGCGCGCACACCATTAAGAAGACAAGACGAGGTAAGGCTATAGTGAGAGCCCGCAAGGCGGCGGCACTATAGCCATGCTTACGTCGACAAAGCCCTCGTCATTAGAGGCGAGGCAACTGTAACCAGCCCCCGACAAGACCCCCAAGCGGTGGGGCCGGCATGTCGACCAATGGGCCGGCAGTCGGCGGAACCCACCAGTCGACGGGCCCCAGTAGCCGCGGAGAAGCCGGCGGTCACAGACACTGACGGCTGGGACCCGTGCCCAGCCGGATTACCATTGTACCCCCGGGGGGTAGGCCTATGTAAACCCCCTGGGACACCCATGCAAAGGGTTGATCCGATAGAGTTTTAGACACCACCATAGGAAGAGAAGAGAGCTAGCCTTGCCCTTCTTCCTCCTCCCACCGAACAGCTCAAGGAGCCTCTTGTAGCTTCTTATCGATCTAGTGATCATGCGGAGACCCCGCAAAGCAGGAGTAGGGGTATTATCTCCACGGAGAGCCCCCAACCTGGGTAAGATCCGTCGGTGTGCATGTCTTCGCCTTATCCCGTTTCCAGGCACCGGCGATGTCTTACTGGCTTCCACAATGATAAGCCATCCGTTGGCATATGTCGCACCTACCACCCGACAATATATGTATTGCGGCGAGCGTGTGGAGAGTGCAAACCCTATCTTGATGGGAACTAAACCAGGATACGTGAGAAAAAAAGCTTTTCTTCATTTAACCAGTGATAGTACTACCACCATATGGACAATGACCGCACAACCACCATGTACTTTTTGTCGAAACAACATGTATACCTCCACCAAGGCATAAATCAGGACAATTTTTAAGGGTCTGTCTAGGACACATCTAGATGTCTAAGTTGATGTCCACTCTGTTTGTGGTCTATTTTTTGTCCTAGTTTTTTTTCTTGTTGCTACATTATATACTTGTGGGAGCTTAGATGTGATATCCTTAAATAACATCTAGATGTGAATTAGACAAACAAATTTTCTAATGTACCAAGAAAGAAAACTCGATCAAAAACACACCCCCACTTCCAGGTCGCGAGAGTCGTCGCGCACACACACATAGACATAGACATGCAGATCCATGTTTACGTAAAATTCCATTTCCATCTCCATCTCCAATCATATTTGTCCAACTTGTACATTATTTACGTTGTTAATTATATATGCAGCAATATTAACGTACAACATCTCTTGTTTGCGCACGTTCGGACCGCTGCCACGGCCGGCCCTGACCAACGCGAACCCTCTTCATCACCCGCGCGTGCTCCCCGCCCGAAATGGTCAGTGCCGCATTCATGCCCAGCTAGAGAGGACGCGACCTCTCACCGGTGCCGGCATTGAAGCGGCGCGCCGGCCGAGAGAGCATCGCCCGTGCCGCTTCCGGGTGCATGCGGCTGCTCCGCGTTCAAAGGTCGTAATAGCCGGCTACAACATGCATGTAAAAAGTTCTTGGGAGTCCGTGCTACTGCTAGCTGTCCTCCCTCAACTCGTCAATCTCTTCCAGTAGTGCTAGTAGTACTACATGGTGCGATCCATCGACAAGCAGGCGGGAAAGTTATCGTATACTAGGTTTGCGGTGAGTGGCATGCCGAGCGACCGTGTGGGGTCGAGCCATGGAGGAGGGTGAGACACGAACACGACAGACGTGATTTAAACGTTGGTTTTGCTCGATGGCGTGATCCAACGAAACGAAATGTTGGTTTCTCTCCGTTTCCATTTTTTCTCCGGAAAAACGGAAACTTTCCACTCCATTTTCATTCCTATTCCAAGGTTTCCCCATTACAACATTTGATCAAATACAAAGGAAAACTAACACGCATGCTGATGCATCTCAATGATTCACAGATCATAGCCAATATTTACTTCACAACTAAAGAAAAAAGTTGTGAGAGCGTGTACAAAAGAAAAACTACTTATGGGGTCACTACGACTTAAACCCTAAACCCTAAATATGATTTAATTCCCTGGCCAGGTAGAATCTGTCGAAGGAAAGATGGCTGGCACCCTCGGATCATACGATGCTTTTGTGCAGTTCCACTAAAATCGACCTGAGCATTCCTGATGGCAAAGATATTGAAGAAGTGTGATTAGAATAATAGTACTGGCACTAGTTCATGAGGCATAAACTCATCACAAGTAGAAGCCGGTATAAGTAGAGAAAGATCGACATGGAGATGGAGCTACGGCAGTGGAGCAAGCCGGCTCCAAAAGGAAGATGGACTACCTGGGACATCGGGCTGTACCTAGAAGGGCGGTTGGGACGCGGCATCGGCCTATACCACGGTGACCCTCGATTGGGACGCACCGACTGTGGGTTTTGTCCCTCGTTGATGTCGACCGCGTCTATGCAGAAGATTGTTCCCTTCCCCCAGCTGCGGGATCAGGCCCGTCGTTCTATGCTTGTGAAGAGAGCAACCTTAGCAAGAAGGCTTGTAGCTTAGGCTCCTTCTAGTGTATATATAGTGGTTTTCTTTTTCTCTCCATATAAACCACTTTATATTGCGCACGTGTCATTCAAGAGTGAAATGACGGTTGCTTCTTCCGACTAACTTACTGTGTGATTTGACTGCTCCTTAGTGGCCCCTACACGTACTCCCCCTACGTGTATGCAACAGTCACACATACACATGGACGCAAAAACGCGCGCGACGCCGTAATGCATGCATGTCCGAGCACACGACGGAACACACACGGTCACGCTAAGTGCTCAACCTACACGTGCATGCACACACATACTCAGTCAGGGTGAGCTAGTGAACGTATAAACACCGAAAAATATATATATTGAGCATAATGAGCGTATTATGAAGTCCACTGACCGTATTTTGACAAATATACAATGACAGATAGTGTATTTATCTTGTTTGAAATTAATCCATATTAACCAGAGAGGAGGCAGTATGGACTAGCATTACTTGCGCGCGGTGGCTCGCAGGACAAGGAGAAACTTTTGCCTAATGCAAGCTCTCCGTCGCTCAGGCGGTGGACGTGCAACAGTTAATTCGGTGTCAGATTGCCAGAAGCATGCACTATACTACTAGTGCTACTATTGTTCGACTTACCGAATAGGCGAACAGCCAAGCGCAAAGTTTACTAGTACTAGTACTACTAATATAGTCTATAAAGGTACGTACTAGTACTACCTCCGGTCCTCTTTTGTTTGTGTCTAAGGTGAAGCCAGGATACCAAGGAGCGATTGTTTTGTTTGAAATTGTACAGTTCTATCCCTGATGTGCTACCGAGAGAGGCTGGGGTTAGTTTTCTAGGCATGCATACCATTGGTTGAGCCTGCCCCACACCGGAATTCTCGCGCTGCATGCATCTCTCTCTCTTTCAACTCTGCATGCGTCTCACTCTTCCATGCCTGCATGTGTGTCACTCTATCTGCATGCGCACGCCTTGGGAAGTGGCGATTGGTATGGGAGAGAGAGTTGGGAGTTACTGCGGCTGCACATGCAGTCAAAGCGGAACAGATGGGAGGGGTACTAGTGGAAAGAGCGGGGTAAAGAAGCTAAGGCGCAGAGCTTTGAGGGAAAAACTGAATTTTCTTAGGCTCAAACCAAAAAGGACCGGAGGGAGTACTAGGAACCGGATGGAGGAGCGTCTGCACTCTTATTATAATTTTAAAATGTGATAAAGCAATCTTCAACACATTTGGTTCTCTTCGAGGGTTCTCGCATGTGATAATGGAAGTTGATTGCATGGAACACTCGCCACAATTATCGCTTAATTCTGGCTCATATCCTGTTACAAATAGTAGCGCTCAGTAATATTTCCTCTTTTTTTGTTATTCAACATGTAAACAGGTCAGCAAACCTTGTGGTGCATCTTCGTGTGAACCGTGCTTGCTGCACTTTGAATGTGGCCGAGAGCTGGCTTGATGAAACACCTTGCTTCCTACTTCTTTTTTTGCGGGGTACCTCGCTTCCTAGTGACCAGTGTCTTGGCTGATCGTCCTAAGAAGGCTTATATATGAATAAAGCTCTCTCATTTACCGCAAAAAAGATTAAGCCATATTAACTGGAAAGGAGGGAGTATGGACTAGCACTACTTTTTGGTGTGTCCCATCAATTCGCAGAACAAGGAGAAGCTTGCAGGACAAGGTGAAGCTTGCTTATGCCTTTTGACTAATGCAACCTACCCTCGATGGACATGCATCAGTCCATTCGGTGTCAGATTGTCAGAGGCATACATTGTAGTACCCAACATGCGGAGTACCATCATTGTTCGTCTTCACGAAGAGGCGAAGAGCCAAGCGCAGTAGTACGAGTAGTACTACTACTAGAACCGCATGGTGGAGCGTCTATACTCTTATTTTTTTATCTCTGATAAAGTACACGTTTATTCCGTAGAAGGGCAGAAAACGGCAGCCCAACATGTAATGAATGATATCGATCAACCAACCATGCTCGAATATATCTTTGCCTCCGTGCGAGCCCGTCTGTGTGTTCTAGCTCCTCGTGTCTCTCAAGGAATGGCGGGTTGGCTCTTTGCCGTCAATTGAGATCGGTTTGCTCACACTCCTATCCCACATGTCAGTGATATGCCAAGAGGAGGTGCGTTGACCGACTGACCATACGCGTACTTGGTTTTGCACCTTCATACTACTCCTCCCTCCGTCATAGTTTACCGGGCGCGCTTCATTATGATGCATTTCTCTCAATGCATTTCTAGCACCAGAGAGACTTTAGATGCGTTTGGTTTAATGCTCAATTAATTAGGGCGTCGTAACCGCAATCAAGTCCACAATTTTCTCTCCATGTACTCTGTACTACTACGGAGTGGAGTATGTGCATGCATGTGTGTACCTGGGGTGGAAGCACTGCATGCATGTGTGTATGCATTATTCCTCTAGTAATAGACGCCGTGCTATAAGGCTGGTCGTAATGATAGTATACTAGCTAGTATCATGCATGCCAACTAGGCAATTTTGATGATGTGTCATAGCATTAAATGAATAAAAAGAGGGTGTAGTATCATATCATGATACCGTATCATATTAAATGCTATGCTACTTTGTGTCATGCATGGCAATAAATAGAGTACAACATGATACTAATATATGATACTATGCATTAGGAAGGTAGTACCATACACTAGTATCATATGCATGATACTAGTATATGATACTCCCCATTTCAACCAGCCTAACTACCAATGCTATTTTTCAGTCCGATCGCTAGTCGCCTTGGTCCCACAGATTCGTTTTCTTTTTTCTGAAGCGCGATGTATAAATAGTGACGGAAGGAGTAGTATGAGCGGATTCAAAGAAGAGTGTATTGATGGTTGCTTCTTCAGAGCAACTTACAGTGGGAAAGGTGGGGCTTATGATTTGACTGCTCATTACTCACTATTAATGCGGCGCAACGACCGGGCTGAGTCTCCCATGCGATTGTGCACTACCCTCTAGGTTCTTAAATATACTCCGGAGTATTTGTCTTTCTAGAGATTTCAACGAGTGACTACTCAAATATTTGTCTTTTTAGAGATTTCAAATGGACTGGCACATACGGATGTATATAGACATATTTTAGAGTGTAGATTCACTCATTTTGCTCCATATGTAGTCACTTGTTGAAATCTCTAGAAAGACAAATAGAATATTTAGGAGCGGAGGGAGTACACATACGAAGCAAAATGAGTGAATCTACACTCTAAAATATGCCCGTTTGAAATTTGTAAAAAGACAAATATTTAGGAACGAAGGAGTATAATTTTGTGCATGGCACATGGACCCGAATGATGAAGAGGCTTCTGGCAATGCTATCAAGCTTCCATCATTTGTTTACATAATTGACGTACTATACAAATAATTTTCCAGCGACATGAAATTGTACAATGGTGTGAGTTTTCAGCTTTTGTTTCGCGTGTCTTGCCATCGATGCTCTTTCGGAAACAATAAAAAACTAACTCCCTTGCTACTGCATGTCAATTATTAGCAGCCAGAGCTAATAATTACATCACAACTGAAAACAAAGTTGTGAGAAGGTGTTAAATTAAAATTGACCCATGCTTTCATTGGTAGCAACGTCCCCCCAGCTCTGTCCAAATCAACAAGGCATGCTGGGAAAAAAAGTAGCTGTCTGGAGCATGCAACATTCCGATCATTTTGTGCAGTTCCACTAAAATAGAGCTAAGCGTCCCTGTTCCAAAGATATTAAGTGTGATTACGATAATAGAGGACTGCTGATGAAACAATAAACACACAAATAGAAGCCGGTCACCTTTGTAGTCTCTCTTAAGACTAACTAGTTGGAGAAGATTAGGCTCAGAGTTGGATGAGGAGGATAGAGCAAAACCAATCTCCCTTTGTGAAGTCGCACTGAAATGTAGAGACGTTGCCCGTGTGACATTTTAGTACAACTGCACAAAACACTCTTAAGAAAAAAGTGATTTGTGCAGTTCACCAAAAGGTCGCAATAGCAACAAGGTGAAATGGATAGCCCTGTTTGCAAAAAAGAGGTAGAAAGGAAACAATTACTTGCCAATAACAGTTGATGACACATGCGACGACAAAAAAGAAGCATATTCCTTGCCCTAAGGGAAGATAACAACATGGTTGTGTTTGTCTAAAACGGTGTGAGGACGAGAATGCAATATGGAAAGTACGCTGGACGAGCTACGTTTTGGGCAAAGAACTATGGAAGATCCACATGCAGCGACGTGGGATGACAGACAGTGGAGCAAGGCCGGAGGGGATACCTGGAGGTCATCGGGATGTAACTAGGTGAGCGGCGGCGGGCGGAATCTGCGAGCAGGTGGCGTAGGCCCTGCCGCGCCGGAGCTTGGTTAGAGAGAACATCGTGTACCGCAGATCGGGACGTGCTGCCTCGGCACCGTCGAATGGAGAAACGATGCACTTCATCCCTTTCCCCCGGCGGACGGGATGCGGCCGGATCAGTGACCAACAGTGAGAGAGAGAGGCCACCGCACTCCCTTTCCCCTGGCGGACGGGATGTGGCCAGATCAGGGACCAATAGTGAGAGAGAGAGAGAGGCCACCGCACTCCCTTTCCCCCGGCGGACGGGATGCGGCCAGATCAGTGACCAACGGTGATAGAGAGAGAGGCCACCGCACTCCCTTTCCCCCGGCGGACGGGATGCGGCCGGATCAGTGACCAACGGTGAGAGAGAGAGTGGCCACCGCAGCCTTGTGTGAGATACTCTGAAGAGCGACAAACCAGGCACGCAAGGCTCCATTGTATATAGTGAGCGGACTACCTTTTTCTCCATAAAAATCGTTTTATATTCTGTGTATGTGCCATTGAGCGCTATAACTTTATTTAAAAATAACGCGGCAACGCGTCAAGTCGAACTTTGTTTCGTGCAGGCGTGGTACACGACCTCCTTAGGTAAACAACCACTACAGTCGTTCAAATTAGCATGTGGGCTGCCATTTCGTAAAGAAATGAGCTCCACCGTGTACCCGCGCAGGTGTACACCTGCGCACGAAGCGTGACCATGTGCACGGTGCACCTATTCTCTTCTTGTATATGTACACCACCTACGTGGGGTTGTGTGAGAGAGATACAAACCTAGAGAGATATAGTGTGTGGGTTCTTGAGAGTTTTTTTTGGGGGGGGGGGGTCAATCAAAAAATGTAACATATGCAATGTGTGTGAAATAGAGTCCTGGATATAACATATATATAGAGGGGGCGATCCACGAGAAGAGAGTGGAGGTATCACCGGCTTGAGGTGTCCATAGAATCGAAAAGAGGGATGATGTGTGTGTGTGTGCGTGCGCGATCGATAAAGAGTGTCATCGAATTTGTATGTGCCCATGTCAAAGATATAGAGTGGCTGGCCTACTGGAACGTGAGAGGGGACATGTGCAGTTTGTCTATGTGGCATGGATACCTACCTGCAGCGCTCGACTATTGGTGTGTGGTGGGGGAAGATGGAGGCCCAATTAACTATAGAGGTACAATGGCTCGTATATGTGTGGAGGAGGAGAGAGGCCTACCTCATGTATTAAGGAGATCAATCTGCCTCATGTATTAAGGGAGATCGATCGACATCCATGCATATGGGCAGGAGAGGAATAAGGTTGGGAGAGAGATAGAGCTAGAGTGTTGGAGGGGGTGGTAGTGGAGTTGCTTCTAACAAATGGTGGGATAGGCTTGCTAGACAAATGGAGGGCACGCCCGCAATATCAATAAGAGAGGAGATGCCTGCTTGTTGTCTGTGCACGTGCGTGTGAGAGACGGGTCAGGAGGCATGCACGAATGATGAGGGGGGACGATGTGGCTGTGGCAAGCAGACATAACTACATAGGAAGATCAATTGCCCTTTGTTAGAGAAAGGAGAGACATAACCTGTGAGGTACGTCTATCGATGGGGGGGTACTTAAAGTCGATCCAGGTATTTGTTGGGAGATCGATCGGTATACATGTATGTGTGTGTTAGAAGCAAACGAGGCACGAGGAGAAGGATAGAGATAGAGGGATGCATGTAGGAGGTGGTACGAGAGGCATACTATATCGAGCGGGGAGGAGTGTGCGAGTACGAGAACGATGAAAAGAGTGGTGGGAGTGAGGCATGGACGGTGACAAGAGAAGAGGGGAAGCTTGTGTTTGTGCTAGGCACACCTGGCTAGAGAGGCATATCGATCGATGTGTGCCGTAAAGAAGGAGCTGGGGGGCCTACACACACCATGGGTGAACGACCTAAAGTGAAAAGACGAATTTGCGCGATGGAGCTAGAGAATGCTGAGGAAGGGTGAGAGGGATGTGGGCGTGTGCATGCACAAGAGAAAGTTAGCGCTAGCTACAAAGATAAGAGGGTTGTGTGGGTGTAAAAGACGAATAGAGATCATATATACTTCATTATAAAAAGCGAATTCGGATATTTGAAGAATTTATCATAGTGTTTTAAACCGACGCATGTGTGAATATATATAATGGTGATACACATGGTGTGTTTATGAACATGTTATACTACATTTAATATATTTTATCTCTACTCTTATAAAAAACGGAGTTGTTGATGATGGTGTACCTGCCATCCTGCATTATAGGCCATCCGATTTATATCTGGCGGATAGCAAGGAAACTATGATGGTTGAAGTTGGCAACAATCACGATTGTAGATTCTTATTGAAATAGAGAAACGAATTCAAATTTAGTTCGAATTGCAGCGGTAGTATAGACATTTGGAATGCACTAAAATGTTGGTATGAGTAGGTTACATGCATTATAAAGCAAGCAAAAAAATTTAATCGGACATAACATGGATTCATACTCCCTCCTTCCATCTATATAGGGCGTAATGAGATTTTTAAGACCGCCTTTGACTATTGAAAAGATTAATAGTACACAACATGCACAATGTGAAAATTATATCATTGAAAGAACCTTTCACAGACGAAGTTAACGGTGTGCTTTGTGTAAGTTGCATGTCATATATCATTGCTCTAATATTTGGTCAAAGTTAGCATCAAAAAACGCATTAGGCCCTATATAGATGGAAGGAGGGAGTAGCTTTGAATAGCATATTTGTATAGTAAAACGGGGCAAGACTCTCTCTTTGTGTGGTGTGAATAGTTTTATTTTTTTTCGTTTTCTTTTTGGTTGAGGGAAGTATGAATTGATTTGGTACGTACAAGTACAATATTATTACACATTAGGCTTGTCCCTAAAATTCAACCCGCGTCTTGTTATATCCCGAAAATTCAGATATCGTGCTCCCAAAACTGGCGCCTTCACAACTCGCGCCTTGCTATCCCGAAATTACAACGCGCGTGAAAACTCCCTCCAGCTGCCAAATCCCGAAACGCGAAATCCCCCTTCTAACCCTGAGCCGAAAGGGCCGCTAGTTCAACTCGGTGGGGGGTACTTTTGTAACACACCCTACATTTTGGACAAGCGCGTCCCTAAGTCATGCTTCACCCCTCCCATCGCCCCCTTTTCGCCATTCGAAATCCCAGGCCGCCATAACCTCTCCGCTCTAGCCGCGAAACCCCACTGTCATCCGTCCGCCACGTCACCGCTGCCCAGCCAGAGCCTCTTCCCCGACGAGGTCGTCCACCGCAACAGCTCGATGTCCCTCGTCCACCTCCCCGGATGAGGATCCGTCGTCCATCTCGCCGTCCAGCCGGCTCAGCCGCCCCATCCTCCACCTCCAAGGAGCTGCTCCGACGATCGCCTCGTCTATCGCGGCTGCTCCATCCCCACAGTGCTGCCTTAACTTGCTCCACCGGAACCGCAACATCCTCACCGACTCCTCGGACGAAGCCGAGGCCTACTCGGCGCCACCAAAGAGGTTGTACACTCATCGCATCGCACCTTCTCCTTAACTCGACCTCCCGGCACCGACGGTGCTCCTTCCCGCACCCCCATGGAGCGGCTACCTTGAAGCCGGCGCCGCGAGCGACATCTCCATGGCGGCTCTCCCCCAGTGCGAGGCCCCTTAGGCGGTGGCATCCATACCAGCTGGATCTGTTGCTGCTGCTCCGGCTCTCGCTCGCTCGCGCTGCTGCTGCTACTGCTTCGGCTCTCGCTCGATCGCTCGCTCGCCCAGTTGCTGCTGTTGCTACTCTCCCCCTCGCTCGTGCTGCTGCTCTGCTCCGATTAAGCCCCACTTTAGTCGACTGAATCGACTTTTGGGTCAGTCGATTTTCAGGGGTTGGGGGGCGCTCATCGGAGTTAAGGAAGAACCACCCGCAGCAGGGACGGGGGCTCGCCGGAGAGGTACCCCACTATATATCTTAGAGGGTTCAGGGTGGGGGGCCGGGGGCCTAGTGGGCTGGCCGGGGCAGCGGTGGCGAGTTGTTTCGGGGCGGCGAGGCGGCGCTGGGGCCGGCGGTTCGTCCGGTGGTGGCTGGCAGCTCAGGGGGGTGCAGGTTGAAGATGAACTACAGGCCCTCCCTAAACTACATGTCAAGTGCCTCTCTGCTACCATTGCGTTCAGTTTCGACAGTAGCATTCAGATTCCACAGTAAATTTTAGTTTCGATAGTTAAGTTCAGAGTCAATAGTTTTTACCTCATCAGTTGTAGTCAGGTGGTTTTTGGTGATGTTAATTTTACATCCATTTTACATCATCTATTGGAGATGCTATTAGAATCCCACTTGAGATTGACGATGTCGATCTTGTGCTGCTTCAGCCTTGACGTCTTACGGCTCACCGGAGCTGCTCCAACGACAGAACGATCCATCACAACATAGTAGTGCCCTGGACACCGTCTACAGATTCCTCAGATCTTCCTCCACACCTCCGACAGCCACCTCTGCCTCAACTGCTTCAGCGACCAACCCAATGATGCTGAGGTCGACACGGCTACGGCAAAGAGGTTGTACACTTGTTGCATCGCTTATTACTATACATTCACGTCGATCCATTAGGGCTATTTTGGTTCAACGGAAAAACACAGCAATAGGTAATTTTCCAATGGCACTCTACTATTCAATTATTCATGCATTTTGTTGAAAGGAATGAAGCAAAACATCCACCTAGACCTACTTTTCAAAATCCTATGCATGAAAACAAGACCAAGTGCATTAGTGCCAGAATAACATTCTAACTGTACACGCTTTCATATGGTTTCTCTTTATTTTGGCCATGTTTTTTCTTTGCATTCCTCTGCTCTTCCAATTCCTGTAAACCAAACACCCAAGTTGACAGAAATCCTCTGTTTACAAATGCTCTGTTTACCATGTGCATTTTCCTATCCTATTCCGATGTTTTTCCTATCCCTGCGTTTTAAGAATCATGCAAGCCAAATGAGCCCTTACAGAATTACTTCAGTTACAGGTACGTGTCGAAGGGAACTTTGTGTGGTTTGTCCTACTCCTGCCGCGACGTCGTCCACCTCACCTGAGCTGCTCCATCGACAGAAGCATCTACCAAACTAGACATCATGACTCTTGACCGTCTTTCGCCGCCTCAGATCTCCTTCCCTGCCGCCGGCACACACCCAACGACATCACCATCATCAACTCAGCAGATGAACCTGAGGAGTACATGGGTCCACAAGAGAGGTCGCACTCTTTTGTTTCTGCTTATGTTATGCATTGCTTAAACTTACCTGCTACTTTATCGTCCTGTTCAGCTCTTGGACTCCCAACTCAGGTCCAAATTAATGCTCAAACTTGAGTTCTAAATTTGTTGTGGGGCACATATCGAGGCAGCAATGAATAGTATGTCTGTCTAATATCTGGTTCATCTAGGGTATGCCTATGTTGTTCATCTTGGGTGGGAAACAAATAGTAAAGCAATCATCATCTGTCTTTTTATTAATTTAAAGCAATCATCAGCCTGCTATCATTATTTTTGGATCCATCAACTGGTTGTTACCATCACTCTAAATTTCTGCATGCTCTCCTTACATAATCTCACCATATTTTTTCATATGCATGTCAGATATTGTACATAGTCATGTTGAACATGTAGAGAAAAAGAGAAGAATTTTGCGCGGCAATACAATGTCATGCAGACAACACTCCATGGTGGGTTCAATGGCAAACCCTCCCCACCCCTCTCCAGATTGTAATCCAGAGGAAGATATCTGTTCTGAGGTGGATTCAGACGCCGCTGACCACTCCTATTTACCCCCCAAGGTGTTTGCTCTACCTTGGCATGATGATGTTAGTCATATCATGCATATGTTGCCTTGCAGTGCCTACTTTTGACATCATATATGTCATCTGCTTAGTTTAGACATGTTCTGTAATGCCACCTGTTTAGTTTCTATATTATATATGGGAATTATGCAGTCTCATGTCTTTTAGCCAGCCATAATATATGTGAAATGTGCAATGCCATCCCGTTTAACCAGGCATCATATATTTGAATGATATCTTGCCCATCCTTTTCTTCATTACATTTCCATTTGTCGACAATGTTTGTACATTAAACTACTCTTCCTGTGAATCAGCCATTTGGGTGGGAGATGGAAAAATCTGGAGTGAAAACAAGGCCTTTAGAGCAGACAGTGCTACCTGTCGAAGCAGATCTCTTGTTGGGTCCCGATAGCTCCTCAGAGATGGATTCAGAGACAGATGACCAGTCCTATTCCCCTATTGGGGTGTATGCTCTAACTTGGCACGGTTATACTGCTCATATCATGCATACGGTGTCTTGCATTGCATAGTTTAGACATCATATACACAATATTCAACACCATGTTCTAAGTTCAGACATCATATCGAATGCCCTCTGTTTAGCATAAATCACATATGTGAATTAAATGATGTGATCCTGATTACTTAGATAACATGTAGGTGAATTATGTCATGCTATCCTGTTTAGTTATTCATCATATCTTTGAATTATGTTATGCTATGCTATCCAGTTTAGATAGACATCATATATGTGAAATTATGTCATGCTATCTGTTTTAGTTAAACCATATACATGTCAACTATTTCACGCCCTCTTTTTTCCACACTATCTATTGCATCTGTCTCTCATACAATGTATGTACATTCAACTATGTTTCCTATTTATCAGCCATTTGAATTGGAGCGGGTGATGCCAGTATCTAGTGGAATAAAAACACGGTCTTCAAATAAAACAGTGCTACCTCTTGGTGAAGATATCACCCCGGTTGTACATGCACAAGAACCAGCCTTACCACACATAACCCAAACTCTCGCAGATTGTACCCCTACTGTGATGGACAGAGAACCAGCTTCACCCAATCTAACCCCAACCCCAGCTGATAGTAACCCAGTTCCTGTTGACACAGCACCATCTCCACCACAGAGCTCCCAAAAAAGAGCAGTTAGTAAGGCAGCTCCAGTGCCCAAAGGGCCAGTACTATCACGGCGAACCCCAACTCCACCAGTTAGTACGCCTATTCCTGTGGAGGAAGCACAACCAGCCACTCGTAGTTTAGCATCTATCGCATTTGATGTTGTTAAATCGTATCTGCGTATCTTCCCATCTTGGAAATATTATACTGAAGATGAAGGAAAATGCCAGTTGCAGGTGTTTGTCCAGGAGTTATGTGTAAGTTATGTTATTCATGGCAATTACTTTGCTTCGTCCCATACATCCTACCTCCATGATGGTTATAATACACAAATTTTCCCATTTTTCTCTATAGAGAAGGACCGATTTGGAAACTCAGGATGAGGTAACCTGTGCTAATACCTCTGCTATCTTCAAGAATGCTTGGTGGCAGTATCGGAATTACCTGAAGAAAACGTACTTCACCGACAAAGAAACTCATCAAATTCCCTTACGTTCTCCTGAGACACATTTACTGGACGATGACTAGGAACGCTTTGTTCTGTACTGGTCCCGAACCAAGAATGTGGTAAGGTCTATGAGCTCATTTTCTATTTTTAAGTATTATATTCTTGCGTTTTACTGTACTCTGTTCATGTAGAACAAGTGCCTAAACCTGAAGAACAACTGTTCTAATTTAAGATTCCATTGCTATCATAGTTCAAAAAAGCGCTAGGCGTTAATTGTGCGTTTTGCCACTGCCTTGCACTTCACTGACCAAAGCGCATGCTTATGCGCATTTATGCACAGATTAAGCTAGTTATGCGCAATGCGTTTTGCCAACGCCTAGAGCCTAGGCGCGCTTAAGCGCTCGCTTAGGCGCGCCTTTTTTAACTATGATTGCTTTGCTCTTCTATCACTGTATTTACTGATACAAACTTATTTTAAAATTGAAGGATCCAATCGAAACTCCAATGGCACAGCAGGTATGGTCATGCATGTTTCTTTAACTAGTTTGCTCTTATCAATAGCTCTTTTGATTTCAATTTCAATTGTGTATACAGTTGAGTTTCATATGATGCACATTACTAGCATCACAACAGAGCCAATAGTGTTGTTGTACATGTAGACCCGTGGTACCCATCTGAAATCTTGTTGTGCCGTGTAGTTTCCCACGCTTTGTATTCTTTCACTGCTGCTTTGTCTTGAACTGATATGATTTGAACCGTGTCTCTATTTTGATTTGGGAAGACAATGCAGTGACCATAGGACATAGATATATGTTTGTTTGATGCTTTTATTATGTACTAGTACTTGGCAATAAAAGACTTGGTAGTTTAATCCTGTCCACCTTACTAATGAACTGGTTCACCGAAATGAGTTTAATATACTAGTACATGCTAAACGTGTTATGTGTCTGCTTGTTTCTTCTTTTAGAATGCTGACAGAATATTGGGGAAGAGTGCCTTATTAAGCAATGGTAAAGGAAGTAATCCAGATAAGGTTCAAGATAGTGACACATCCTTGTTGGTCTCCAACAGAGCTGATAAAACAGCTAAGGAAGACTATCTTGAAGACAGCGAGACAACCCCAAAGTCCTGTCTTGGTTTAGTGTTCGAGTTACTGGCCACTACCGCTTGCACAAGCTATTCAAACTCACTATCTGAATCAGTTCGGTTTCTTGAGTCTCAACTACAAGCTGAAAGACATCGATCAGCTGTGCTGTGACAAGAAGCGGAAGGACTGCGGAAGTCCCTAGAGCATTCAGATGCATACTTTCTGGTGCAACAGCAAGCGTTGGAGCATTTGAGCGCCAAACAGGACAAAGCTAATCAGCTTGCTAAGCTTATTGCCAGCATGGTAGATACCCAGGATAACGTTTCTTGAGCTCTTCTGAAGTTGTTTCAGTTATGCTCTTGTTTTGTTGCCGCGTTTATTTGCACTGGTGGCCAATTTTGACGGCCAATGTATGTAATATGCTGTTTTGTTCCCTATATTTGCACTGGTGGCGAACTTTGATGCCCAGTGGATGTAATATGTGTAATAGCGGTAATAGGCTAGCCTTAATTGTTGCTTATTTATTTCCTTATTGTCTTGTTTAGTTGTTTGCTTGTAGTCACTGCAGTTCTTTTTCTGTGTTTTTCTAGTGGCCACAGTAACCTATTTTTGGTAACTAGGCCAAAATAATCATGGCAACACACGGACTAATGGGCCTCCTGCAGGCCGTATGATCCATGGGCCTTCATTTGGCCATAGGACCATTGGCCTTCTATACGGGCCGTAGGATCCATCGGCCTTCTTCTATACGGGCCTTAGGGATCAATGGGCCTTCTACGGGCCGTAGGGTCCATGGGCCTTTTACAGGTCGTATGATCCATGGGCCTTCTACGGGCCATACTTTCCATGGGCCTCATATGGGCCGTAGGATCCATGGGCCTTCAATGGGGCGTATCATCTTTTCGCCAATCATGGGCCATATTATTCGTGGACCATAACGGGACGTTAATAGGCCGTTTACGATAACTCTATGAAAACAGCCCAACGGGTTTTTTTGACATGAAAATGGCCCAACGTATTAATGGTCCGCAAACGGGTCGATTGTAACGACGGGCTGAATTTGGCCCACAAGCAGAAAATGACAGTAACGGGCCGTATGTAACCGAATGCTGCAAGTGAGCCCAAGAATCAATGGGCCCTGAGAAGGCCGAAATATAACTTGGGCTGGAAACGGCCCAATGCAATAACGGGCCGTTAATGGTTATAAAGTGATACACTGTTCATTACGGGCTAGTTTCACCACGGGCCGTTAATGGGCCAAGAGTTACAAAGGTCCTCATATGGGCCGAAAGAAGTCTTGGGCCACACATCGGCCGGAAGTTAAAATGGCCTGAATCATATCGGATGGCCCAGATGACGCTACTGGGCCTAATTGGGATAGGGCGTAACGGGCCCTGGGTTAGCGGGCTATAAATGGGCTATATGCGAAAAGGCCGTTAACAGGCTTTCCGTGGGCTGGACCGCCACCTTTTGACCAAGTCAAATGGGCCGGCCTTTTCACAAGAATGGGCCTTTGTTGGGCCGTGCCACGTGTCGCCGTATCATAGGCGCCTTCGGTCCAATGAGCGGATGACATCTGTCCCAATGGTGAGCCGACACGTGTTTCCTCCAGCCAATGATGATTTTACACATGGAAAATCCCCATTAGTCAGGGCTGTTAAATGGTTATCGGATCTAAAACCCGACCTGGTAGCTTAACGGCGTTCCGTTATGGTGGATGCCATGTGTCGGTCACCCTTGAAGAAAGCACTTCTATGACACGCGATTTATCGTCATGGAAGTGGACACTTCCGTGATGATAATTTTGGTAATGTCATGGAACACTTCTACGACAGCACAGGTATAACTATCTTGAGTCTGTCATAAATTTGTCATGGATGTACATGCATGACAAAAAAAGGCGACCTACTGTGACAAACACATATCATCACGGAAGTGTATTTTTCTTGTAGTGGAAGTTGGAGTTTCACCAAAAAAATCCTATGCATCTAGTTCATCATGATCGCAATTACACATATAATTTTTGGCCTCATGAAGGAGAAAGTATCACTCTAGCTTGGGTGAGGCTTAAGTGAATGTTATATTCATGCCCCAATTAAGAGCTCTCAACAGAAATTATTATGCAGAATTTTTATGCTCGCTGATACGTCTCCAACGTATCCATAATTTATGAAGTATTCATGCCATTATATTATCATTCTTGGATGTTTTACAATCATTTTATAGCAACTTTATATCATTTTTTGGGACTAACCTATTGCCCCAATGCCCAGTGCCAGTTGTTGGTTTTTTGCTTGTTTTTTACATTGCAGGAAATCAATATCAAACGGAGTCCAAACACCACATAACTTTTTGGAGATTTTTTCTGGACCAGAAGGAACCCAATGGGCCTGAGTTGCACCTGGGGGGTGCCCCGAGGGGGGCATAACCCACCAGGGCACGCCAGGGCCCCCTGGCGCGCCCATGTAGGTTGTGCCCACTAAGGGACTCCTGGATTAGGGGGTACTCGGACAGCCGGACTATATACGTTGGCCGGACTGTTGGGCTATGAAGATACAAGATAGAAGACTTCGTCCCGTGTCCGGGTGGGACTCTCCTTTGCGTGGAAGGCAAGCTTGGCGATTCGGATATGTAGATTCCCTCCTCTGTAACCGACTTTGTGTAACCCTAGCCTCCTCCGGTGTCTATATAAACCGGAGGGTTTAGTCCGTAGGACAAGGACAATCACAATCATAGGCTAGCCTCTAGGGTTAGCCTCTACGATCTCATGGTAGATCAACTGTTGTAATACTCATATCATCAAGATCAATCAAGCAGGAAGTAGGGTATTACCTCCATAGAGAGGGCCCGAACCTGGGTAAACATCGTGTCCCCCGCCTCCTGTTACCATTAGCCTTGGATGCATAGTTCGGGACCCCCTATCCGAGATCTGCCGGTTTTGACACCGACATTGGTGCTTTCATTGAGAGTTCCTCTGTGACGTCGAAGATAGGGTTGATGGCTCGCCTTGTTATCAAGGGAAACATCACCTCCGGGGGAGCCCTGGCCTCAGGCCAAACCCTCCGGCTGGGTGGCTTCGTTATGACCGCCCGTTTGGCCGTTGGGCCGACGATGATTTCTCAGGTCATCAAAAATTGTCTCCACGCCAGCTCAAAATACGCTAAGCAGAAGGATCCGATGGAGTTATCGTGTTTAAATGAGCTCCTGTACCGCATCGCCGCCTTGAGAGTCGCCACGGACTATGATCGGATTGGGCTTAAACCCGATCAGAGGGAGATTAACTCTCTGCGGATCACCCATAAAATAGCGGTGGTGGAGGAGCAACGCAGCAACTCCTCCCCTATATTGAGGACGGACTATGTTCGAATTACCGAACTCACTGAGCCGGATACCCGCTTGCGGGAAGACATGCCCCGAACTCCGGACTTAGAATCGGACTGTGGGCTAGAAAAATTGGTTGACAACTCGGAACCCGAGCTATTATGATCGGTAACTCCTCAAGCTCTGGGTCCCAGATCGGGTCAGGCTTCGGACCTAAATCTGCCCACCCACCCAGATACAAGTGATCTTCCCTACATCAGACAACAGTCCCAAGAGATAGTACATCACTTTTGGGCCAGATTCCTCCTTGCAATGAACAAGGTTGAGGACTGTCGCGATGAAGACACAATCTCATTATTTTGCAAAAATTGCATGGACAAGGGGATCCTTAACGCCATAAATCTCTGTCACGTATCACACTTCGCTGACTTGGCGGCCATAGTATAGAAGTAATGCGCGATGGAAAGCACCTGGAAAACCCAGGCAGCCTTTTGGGACCCACTGGCTATCACTAAACCCCTCATCCGAACAAAAAGGGTGTACCCCCATAGAACACCCGATCCAATCAAAAAGAAACTGAAGCCCACTACAGGGCACGGAACCGTATTGGAGGGATGGCTTGATAGGCCATACAAAATACACACCACACCGGATACAGTACCAACACGTAGCCTTAGAGCATGTTGGATATATACTTCGGCAGGTGGCCAAGAGCGGCGAGGATCTCCTCATCAACAACCCGCAGAGCATCCTCCCACTGAAAACAACAATACTACGGTATTGACAGTCTTCGAGACTTTCGCCTTGAATAACAAGAGTAAAAGAGCACTCCGCAGCCTCGCCGAAGTCTGCCACGTTGCAGCAATAAACCCCTGGAATGACACGGCTATCACTTGCAACGCCAGTGACGAACCTCAATTCAGAACAGTCCGGGCACCAGCCGCTTTGGTCCTTAGTCCAATTGTGGATGGCTTCCGGCTTACCAAAGTGCTCATGGACGGCAGCGGAGGACTAAACCTCATTTACGAGGAAACTCTCAACAAAATGGAAATAGCAGGAACCGCATTGAGCAAAGCAGCACAACCTTCCGAGGAATTATTCCCAGACGGGAGGCATGATGCGCGGGAAAAATCACACTTGATGTGGTATTCAGCATGCCGGAGAATTACAGGTCCGAAGAGATAACATTTCAAGTGGTCCCCTTCAGTAGTGGATACCTTGCCAGTGATTCGGACATAGCACTCCGCACCGAAAATAAAACCACTTCCCTAGCCCTCGAGGCATTATCCGAAGCCCTCGCAGCCGAAGAATTAGCTGCATTACGCTCCACAGTGGACATGGACGACGTGGTACTCGATAAACAATCCAAGTCCACCTCCTTTAAACCAGCGAACGAAATAGTCAAATTCCAAGTCCACCCAAGGGACTCCACAAAGATAGCATCCATCGAGGCACAGCTGGACCCCACAATCGACGTTGCACTGCGGGCGTTTCTATGCGAGAATTGGGACATCTTCGCCTGGCACACTACAGACATGCCAGGAATCCCACACAGGCTGTCCGAGCATAGCCTTAACATATTGAAGGGATATAAGCTGGTCAAGCAGACACTATGACGCTTTCCTGAACCCAAATGACAAGCTATGGGAGAGGAGCTAGCCAAGTTACTGGAAGCCATATTCATCAGAGAAATAAAACACCTAGATTGGCTAGCAAACCTGGTGATGGTACCAAAGAAGGACAAATCCTGGCGCCTGTGTGTCGATTTCAAAGACCTCAACAAGGCATGCCCTAAGGATACCTTCCCTCTCCCCCGCATTGATCAGATCATCGATGCTACCGCAGGACATGACACACTGTGTTTCCTTGACGCATACTCCGGATACCATTAAATCAAGATGACGGAGTCGGATCAAGCCGCAACAGCATTTATCACCTCATACGACCCCTTTTGCTCCAACACTATGCCTTCCTGGCTTAAAAACGCCGGGGCTACCTACCAACGCATGATTCAAATATGCCTGGAGAAACAAATCGGCAAAACAGAGCATATGTGGACGACGTGGTCATCAAGACTAGACACGTTGAGTCTTTAATAGATGATCTGAGGCTCACATTCGACAACCTCCGAACATGTGACATCAAGCTCAATCCGGAAAACTGTGTTTTCGGCGTTCCTGCCGGAAAACTGCTGGGCTTCATCATTTCCAATAGAGGAGTTGAAGCAAACCCAACCAAAATCCGAGGTTTGTCACAGTTGGCTACCCCAACAGATCTCAAACAAATCCACAAATTAACTGAATGCTTGGCAGCCTTAAGCCGCTTTATCTCCAGATTGGGAGAAAAGGCATTGCCACTCTATCGCCTTCTTTGACGAACTTAAGACTTCGAGTGGACGGATGCAGCGATGGCCGGAATGGAAGAAATAAAGGCTCTTCTAGCAAGCAACCCAATCCTGGCCGCACCAAATGTTGGCGAACCCATGTTGCTATGCATAGCCGCAACACACCAAGTTGTGAGCGCAGTGCTCGTCATCGAACGAGAGGAGGACGGACACAAGTTCCTGCTTCAAAAGTTGGTATACTACGTATCCACTGTCCTCACACCATGCAAATCTCGATACCCCCATTATCAAAAAAATAGCATATGCGGTCTTCATGGCATCCCGGAAACTACGACACCACTTTCAAGAGTGTTCAATCACGATGGCCTCCGAAGTACCACTCAATGACATAATAAACAACCGCGATGCAACGGGCCGGATTGCTAAGTGGGCCATCGAGCTCCTCCCATTCGACATCACATAAAAACCACGACGGGCCATTAAATTGCAAGTACTGGCCGACTTCATTGCCGAATGGACGGAGGCCGAACTTCCTAAAGAGTACATCGCATACTCCAATTGGACCATGCACTTCGACGGCTCTAAAATGCTGGCAGGTCTGGGAGCAGGCATTGTCCTAACATCCCCACTAGAGATATTGTCCGATATGTACTCCAAATATTATATACAGACTCCAACAACGCATCCGAAAGTACGTGGGGATTCAAACCTTGCAATACCTCAAATAAATGGAGCGACGCCAAAGATCCAAAAATGGCGGCTTATCAAAATGCCATCCTTAAAATGTCATCTCAATTCGAGGGGCTCGAATTCCATCATGTGGTTCGAGAAAACAATCAAGCGGCGGATGTCCTTGCCCGCATCGGCGCTAAGTGCGACCTAGTCCCACCTAACATCTTCCTGGAAAGGCTTTTCACGCCATCTGTGGTGTGGCAAGGGGAGACCGGCAATACTAGTCCGGATCCGACCACAACCCCAGATTCTGAAGACACTGACATAATCGGGGGCTCTGCCACCGAAATAACACCTTCGACCCATCTCATCATGGTTGTTATCGCCCCATGGATCGAACCCTTATTAGCCTACCTTAATAGGCAAGAACTCCCCGAGGATCAAAATGAGGCACGCTGCATAGTCCGGCGCTCTAAAGCCTACAAAGACCACAAGGGAGAGCTTTATAAGAAAAGCGCTAGTGGAGTACTTCAAAGATGCATCTCCGAGGAGGAGGGGCGGCAGCTCTTGGCTGAAATTCATGCCGGACTCGGCGGTCACCACGCCGCAGCTCGGGCCCTTGTAAGCAAGGCCTTCCGTACAGGTTTCTATTAGCCGACGGCTCGGGCAGACGCACAGGACCATGTCCAACATTGCGTCAGATGCTAGCTTTTCGCCAACCAAAGCCATATGCTGCCAACCGCTCTCCAAACAATCCCCATAACCTGGCCTTTTGTGGTCTGGGGGCTTGATATGGTCAGACCCCTTAAAGGGGGAAGCCATAAGAAAAGAATACATGTTCGTCATGGTGGATAAATTCACCAAATGGATAGAAGCCAAACCGATTAAAATGGCCGAATCCGGACTAGTGATAGACTTCATATTGGGTGTCGTGCATCGTTATGGTGTCCCCCACAACATCATCACTGATAATGGCTGCAATTTTACAGCCGAAGAGGTGAAAACTTGGTGCGGCAACATGGGCATTAAGCTGGATTACACCTCTGTCTATCACCCTCAAACAAATGATCAAGTCGAACGAACCAACGGTCTTATTATGAGCAGCATTAAACCCCGACTGGTGCGATCTTTAAAAGAATCAGACACGCACTGGGTTGAGGAACTTGACTCCATACTCTGGGGGATGCGGACCACACTGAATCGCACTATCGGATATACACCCTTCTTCATGGTGTACGGCGCGGAGGCTGTATTGCCCCGCGATATCATCCATGACTCACCTCGAGTCCACATGTATGAAGAGAGAGAAGCTGAGTTGGATCGGCAGGACAATTTAGATGCCCTGGAGGAGGAGTGCGACGTCGCAAAAGCATGTTCCGCATTTTATCAACAACAGGCTCGCAGGTATCAAAGCAGAGAAGTACGGGTCAAAACTTATAATATTGGCGAACTCGTTCTACGCCTTCCAGAGAAGAAAAAGGACAAGCTCAAGCCCAAGTGGGAGGGTCCCTTCATTATTGAAAAATTTCTCACCGGAGGAGCGTACCGTCTGCGTGATGCATCAGATAATCAACTCGAGCCGAACCCATGGAATGCGGCAAGACTCTGAAGATTCTACGCCTAGCACCGAACTCTTTGTTCGTCTTCTTCCCTTCACTCTTTTCTATTTTATTTTTTAGCTCTTTTTTTCTTCGCTCTTTATTTTGTAGCTTTAAAGCTTTAGTGCGGCTGGACCACACGCTCGTGACGCAGTAATCTTCAAGTACGTGCGATCATTATACCTGGGGGCTTCTTATACAGAAGCTTATTCCAAACGCGTTTCGAGCACACAACTCGTCGCTTATAAGTCATTTTTTTCATATGTGCCTTTCCTATGCCATTATATGCATCGATATGACTTAAGTTTTGGCCAAGCTGGGTAGCCTGGCTCCTGTGCTTATGCCCTATGTTCCCGTTAGTTCGGCTAGGGCATAAAGGGAGCACCTCTGCGATTGTTACTGCCGGGTACTCTAGATGTGTACCTCAGACTGGGTGAAGCCGAAAGCTAGCATTCTTAAGGGAATATTCGGTCGGTAGACTAAAGACGTGTCTTACCTGTAACACTATGAACCCCCAGAAGTCAAATATACTGCGATTTTATAATCACAGATTGGACATGCACTTTAATGCATGCACACCAAGCGAAAGGAACCCTTAACAGAACTATTCTCCCTGGAAGATGTTTCTTACTATCGATGTAATATAACATAGCTAGTTGGGTACTTGTCTATTCAAGCAACTATGACCCCTACGCCTGGTTTCCACGCGTACCTCGGTTTTACATTACTGAGCGGGTATTCAGAAACACTCCGGACTGTCGGGTCCAGAGGCCGAAGCGAAAAAAGCCGCCATGACAAATGATTTAAAATCCGGCTAGGGACAATACTTGTCCTTTGAAGTACATAGTAATTTTGACTTAAAAACTTCCTCTTCTAGGCCATCCAACAGGTGTCTAGCTTACAATCCTGTTGGGAATACTTGGCCGCTAACTCTACCTGATTGTATACCAGGATAACTGGAATTTCTTTTCCATGTGACCCTACAGGTCTGACCCGAGCCATATGGTTTGGATCGAGCTTGGTGTACCGTGTTTTCACTATGGCCCAAGCCTCCCTCGCACCTTCTCGACAGGCTGATATTTTCCATAGTCGGAACCGCCTCCGCACTCCCTTGAATAGCTGAACAAGCTCCTCCATACTTGCTGGTAGGGAGGCGGATGGCCACAAGGCCTTGGCCACACTCTGCATCGCATGTCGAATTTGCTTGTGCAGTCGCGAAAACTCTTGTAGCATATCGACTGAGGATCCGGGCATCTCCTCTCCGGGATGGCCAGTCAGCATACCTACAGACATAACTCTGTTAGCCCGTTTCTTCGCCGAACTATAAAAATGTTCATTTGAGCGCATACTAAAAATGTCACGTTGAAGCCTTTTATTTTTCTTCATAGAATCAGCCAGTTGGGCCCGAACATCTTTCAATTCTACGCCCAGCCGGGTATTGGCGTCTAGGAGATTGTTTTTCTCCTGCCTGACCTGTGTAAGTATATGCTCACCAACGTCCTGATGCCTTTGAACTCTCTGTTCATCCTCTTGTAGGATCTCCGGACTCACTCCGAGTTTATCTATGGAATCTGTTATCAGATCGACAGCGTGTCAACACCGCCGGTATACGTGATTACGTTTTTTCTCGATAGAGAGAAACACTACTAGTAGAGGCCTTTTGGATTCCTCTAGTTCGGCAGTTATGGCCCTTAGCTGGGTTTGACACTTCTCTAGCTCTTGAGACAACAGGTTATTCTTCTTTGTGAGAACCTATTCATACAATGATCCTTAAATCAGTTGTACCAACTGTTCCAAGTCTCAGGGGCTACTGATATACATCATTATCATATTTTACTTACCCGTACATCTTTCAAATACTGGTCTGTGGCTCTAGCAAGCCCATCTCGAGCAGCTCGGATGTACGTGTCACCCTAGTTGAAGGCATTGAAAGCCTCTTCAGAAAAACCAGGGTCCTTGATACGTCTCCAACGTATCTATAATTTTTGATTGTTCCATGCTATTTTATTATCTATTTTGAATGATTATGGGCTTTATTATACACTTTTATATTACTTTTGGGACTAACCTATTAACCGGAGGCCCAGCCCATATTATTGTTTTATTGCCTGTTTCAGTATTTCGAAGAAAAGGAATATCAAACGGAGTCCAACCGGAATGAAACCTTCGACATCACGATTTTTTGGAAGAATACCATCTTGGAGGCTTGGAGATCAAGTCAGAAGACCCTCGAGGAGCCCAGGAGATAGGAGGCACGCCCCCCCTACAGGGCGTGGCCACCTGTCTCGTGGACCCCTCGAGCACCCCCCTCCCCGACCGACTTCTTTCGCCTATATAGTCCCACGTACCCTAAAACATCCACGGAGAAGATAGATCGGGAGTTCCGCCGCCGCAAGCCTCTGTAGCCACCAAAAACCTCTCGGGAGCCCGTTCCGGCACCCTGTCGGAGGGGGAACCCATCACCGGTGGCCATCTTCATCATCCCGGCACTCACCATGACGAGGAGGGAGTAGTTCACCCTCCGGGCTGAGGGTATGTACCAGTAGCTATGTGTTTGATCTCTCTCTCTCTCTCTCTCGTGTTCCCTCTATGGCACGATCTTGATGTATCCCGAGTTTTGCTATTGTAGTTGGATCTTATGATGTTTCTCCCCCTCTACTCTCTTGTGATGAATTGAGTTTTCCCCTTTGAAGTTATCTTATCGGATTGAGTCTTTTATGAGAACACTTGATGTATGTCTTGCCGTGCTTATCTGTGGTGACAATGGGATATCATGTGCCTCTTGATGTATGTTTTGGTGACCAACTTGCTGGTTCCACCCATGAACCTATGCATAGGGGTTGGCACACGTTCTTGACTCTCCGGTAGAAACTTTGGGGCACTCTTTGAAGTACTTTGTGTTGGTTGAATAGATGAATCTGAGATTGTGTGATGCATATCGTATAATCATGCCCACGGATATTTGAGGTGACAATGGAGTATCTAGGTGACATTAGGGTTTTGGTTGATTTGTGTCTTAAGGTGTTATTCTAGTATGAACTCTTGAATAGATTGATCCGAAAGAATAGCTTTGAGGTGGTTTCGTACCCCTACCATAATCTCTTCGTTCATTCTCCGCTATTAGTGTCTTTGGAGTGACTCTTTGTTGCATGTTGAGGGATTGTTATATGATCTATCTATGTTATTATTGTTGAGAGAACTTGCACTAGTGAAAGTATGAACCCTAGGCCTTGTTTCCTATCATTGCAATACCGTTTATGCTCACTTTTACCACTTGTTACCTTGCTGTTTTTATAATTTCAGATTACAAAAACCTTTATCTACTATCTATTTTGCACTTGTATCACCATCTCTTCACCGAACTAGTGCACCTATACAATTTACCATTGTATTGGGTGTGTTGGGGACACAAGAGACTCTCTGTTATTTGCTTGCAGGGTTGCTTGAGAGAGACCATCTTCATCCTATGCCTCCTACAGATTGATAAACCTTAGATCATCCACTTGAGGGAAATTTGCTACTGTCCTACAAACTTGTGCACTTGCAGGCCCAACAACGTCTACAAGAAGAAGGTTGTGTAGCAGACATCAATCTCTTTTCTGGCGCCGTTACCGGGGAGGTGAGTGCTTGAAGGTATATCTTTAGATCTTGCAATCGAATCTTTTTGTTTCTTCTTTTATCACTAGTCTAGTTTATAAAAGAAAACTACAAAAAAATGGAGTTAAGTTTGTCTCATACGCTTTGTCTTTTTAAATATCTTTCGTGAGAATGATGGAAGGGAAAATTGTGCTCAAGTGCTAGAAGAAGAATTACATAGAATTCTTGGCATGAAATATGTGAATGATGAGCATGATTTCAATGTTGTTAGTATGAATTCCTTGAATATCCATGATGCTAATGATATGCAAAGCCACAAGCTTGGGGATGCTATGTTTAATGAAGATGATATTTTTTGTCCCCCAAGTTTTGATGAGAAAATTTATTATGATGAAAGCATGCCTCCTATTTATGATGATTATATTGATGAAAGTGGGTTTGGAAGAGTGTCAACTTTAGGAAGTAGTGATCCCACTATTTTGGAGGATGTTGAATCTTATTGTGATGAACATGATAGTGGATTTGGAAGAGTGTCAACTTTATTTAGTGATGATTCCACTACTTTGGAAGAGGTTCCAATTGATTATGAGAACAAAGTTGCTATCTATGATGGTTATTGTGATGACTTGTATGTTATAAAGAATAATGATAACCATGAAACTTGTCATCATGATTTTAGTTTTCAATTGGATTATGCCTCACATGATAGTTATTTTGTTGAGTTTGCTCCCACTACTATTGATGAGAATAATTTTTCTTATTTGGAGAGTAGTAAATTTTCTATGCGTGTAGATCATGAAAAGAATGCTTCAGGTGCTGGTTATATTGATGAATTCATTCATGATGCTACTGAAAATTATTATGATGGAGGAATATATGCTTGTAGGAATTGCAATAATGTCAAGTTTCCTCCCTATGTGTTGAAAATTTTGAAGCTATGCTTGTTTTACCTTCCTATGCTAGTTGATTATTGTTCCCATAAGTTGTTTGATCACAAAATCCCTATGCATAGGAAGTGGGTTATACTTAAATGTGCTAGTCATATTCTTCATGAAGCTCTCTTTATGTTTCAATTCTTATCTTTTATGTGAGCATCATTGTCATCATCATGCCTAGCTAGAAAGGCATTAAAGAAAAGCGCTTGTTGGGAGACAACCCAATATTTATCCTTACTGTTTTTGTGTGTCAACATGATTATGCTACTGTAGTTATCATGTTTTATAGCTTTTGTTTCAATAAAGTGCCAAGTAGAACCTTTGGGAAGACTTGGGTGAAGTTTATGTGATCTTGCTGTAAAAAACAGAAACTTTTGCGCTCACGAGATTAGCTGCCATTTTTTACTAGAGAGTTCTTTTAGGTTGAATATTTTTTCAGATGATTAATATACAAATTCCTCAGGTCCAGCCATTTATTTCAGAATTTGTTGAGTTCCAGAAGTATACGTTTGATACAGATTACTACAGACTGATCTATTTTTGACAGATTCTGTTTTCATTGTGTTGTTTGCTTATTTTGATGAATCTATGAGTAGTATCGGAGGGTATGAACCATAGAGAAGTTAGAATACAGTAGATATTACACCAATATAAATTTAGAATGAGTTCATTACAGTACCTAAGTGGTGGTTTTATTTTCTTATACTAATGGAGCTTACGAGCTTTGTTTTGAGTTTTGTGTAGTTGAAGTTTTCAAGTTTTGGGTAAAGATCGATGGACTATGAAATAAGGAGTGGCAAGAGCCTAAGCTTGGGGATGCCCAATGCGCCCCAAGGTAATATTCAAGGACAACCAAGCAAATAAGCTTGGGGATGCCCCGGATGGCATCCCCTCTTTCGTCTTCGTTCATCGGTAACTTTACTTGGAGCTATATTTTTATTCGCCACATGATATGTGTTTTGCTTGGAACGTCATTTTATTTTGCTAGTTTTTGCTTGATTTTAGTTATAATAATGTTTTGCATCTTTAGTTTCAATAAAAATTTCTAGGATAGCCTTTTCCATGCTTATTTTGCTAGTATACATGTTGCTGTTTGAAAACAGAAAGTTTACCGCTGTTGCAATAATTCCCTAGACAATTCAGAGAATGGTATAACGTTGAATATTTTTGAATATTAAGCTCTGATAAATTTATTACAGTGGGAATTTTAGTTCATAATTTTTGGAGTCAGGGAAGTATTTATGCCCTTGCATTCTTTACAGACTGTACAGTTTTGACAGATTGCTGTTATGTTTGCATTGTTTGCATATGTTTGCTTGTTGAATGATTATATTTGAGGATAGGAGTATTAAATATGCAGAGACATTTAGTATGCAATGTTGAATAATAATTTTAGTAATTTGTTACAGTATAAAATGATAAGGTTTTTCATTGGTTTATACAAACCTATCTCATGAGTTCTTGTTGAGTTTGTTGTGAATGAAGCTTTTGATAAAAAGAAACCATGATATGAGAGGAATTAAGGAGACACAAAAGTTCAAGCTTGGGGATGCCCAAGGCACCCCAAAATAATATTTCAAGAAGTATCAAGCATCTAAGCTTGGGGATGCCTCGTTAGGCATCCCACCTTTCTTCTTCAACAATCATCAGTTAGTATCGGTTGAGCCTAAGCTTTTGCTTCTTCACATGAGTTGTGCTATCCTTGCAATGTCATTTTATTTTGTTTTGCTTACTGTTTGAATAAGATACCAAGATCTGAAATTCTTTAATGAGAGAGAGTCTTTGCATAGTTGCATAATTATTTTAACACTCATTGAACTTCACTTATATCTTTCGGAGTAGTTTGTCGTTTTCTCTAGTGCTTCACTTATATCTTTTAGAGCACGACAGTGGTTATATTTTGAAGAAATTGCTAGTCTCTCATGCTTCACTTATATTATTTTGAGAGTCTTAAACAGCATGGTAATTTGAATGAAAACTATCATAGGAAGTGAATTGGATGCTATGATCAATTTGTTGCTTGATAATTGTTTTGAGATATAAAGGTAGTAATGTTAGGGTCATGCTAGTGGATAATTATGAAATTGAGAAATACTTTTGTTGAAGTTGGCAAGTCCCATAGCATGCACGTATGGTAAAAGTTGTGTGACAAATTTGTTGCATGAGGTGCTCTTTTGAGTGTCTTCCTTATGAGTGGCAGTCGGGGACGAGCGATGGAATTTTTCCCTACCAATCTATCCCTCTTGGCGCATGTGTAGTAGTACTTTTCTTCGAGGGCGAAGTAGACTTTTGCAATAAGTATATGAGTTCTTTTTTGACTAATGTGAGTCCATGGACATATGCACACTCATCCTTTTACTTTGCTAAGCCTTTATTATTACCGCGCAACTTTCGCCGGTATTGAACCCATTATTTACCTTCCTCAAAACAGCCACCATACCTACCTATTATGGCATTTCCATAGCCATTCTGAGATATATTGCCATGCAACTTTCCACCGTTCCGTTTATTATGACACGTTTCATCATTATCATATTGGTCTTTGCATGATCATGTAGTTGACATCGTATTGGTGGCAAGGCCACCTTCATAATTTTCATACATGTCGCTCTTGATTCATTTCATATCCCGGTACACCGCCGGAGGCATTCATATAGAGTCATATCTTGTTCTAGCTTTGAGTTGTAATTCTTGAGTTGTAAATCCATAAAAGTGTGATGATCTTCATTATTAGAGCATTGTCCCAGTGAGGAAAGAATGATGAAGACTATGATTCCCCCACAAGTCAGGATGAGACTTCGGACTTTATAAAAATAAAAGAGGCCAAAGAAGCCCACCAAAAAAAGAAAAAAAGAAAAAAAGAAAAAAAGAAAAAAAAAAGAAAAAAAAGATAAAAAAAGAAAAAAGAAGAAAAAAGAAGAAAAATAATAATAATATGAGAGAAAAAGAGAGAAGGGACAATGCTACTATCTCTTTTTCCACACTTGTGCTTCAAAGTACCACCATGATCTTCATGATAGAGAGTCTCATATGTTGTCACTTTCATATACTAGTGGGAATTTTTCATTATAGAACTTGGCTTGTATATTCCAATGATGGGCTTCCTCAAAATGCCCTAGGTCTTCATGAGCAAGCAAGTTGGATGCACTCCCACTTAGTTTCTTTTGTTGAGCTTTCATATATTTATAGCTCTAGTGCATCCGTTGTATGGCAATCCCTACTCACTCACATTGATATCTATTAATGGGCATCTCCATATAGCCCGTTAGTACGCCTAGTTGATGTGAGACTATCTTCTCCCTCTTTTTGTCCTCACAACCACAACCTTATACCACCATAGTGTTATGTCCATGGCTTACGCTCATGTATTGCGTAAGAGTTGAAAAAGCTGAAGCGCGTTAAAAAGTATGAAACAATTGCTCGGCTCGTCATCGGGGTTGTGCATGATGGGAGTATTTTGTGTAACGAAAATGAAGCATGGCCTAACTATATGATTTTGTAGGGATAAGATTTCTTTGGCTATGCTATTTTGATAGGACATGATTATTTGTTGGTATGCTTTGAAGCATTATTATTTTTATGTTTTATAAGATTTTATCTTGAATCATTTGGATCTGAACATTCATGCCACAATAAAGAGAAATTACATTGAGAATCATGCTAGGTAGCATTCCACATTAAAAAATTCTGTTTTTATCATTTACCTACTCGAGGATGAGCAGGAATTAAGCTTGGGGATGCTTGATACGTCTCCAACGTATCTACAATTTTTGATTGTTCCATGCTATTTTATTATCTGTTTTGAATGATTATGGGCTTTATTATACACTTTTATATTACTTTTGGGACTAACCTATTAACTGGAGGCCCAGCCCATATTGTTGTTTTATTGCCTGTTTCAGTATTTCGAAGAAAAGGAATATCAAACGGAGTCCAAACAGAATGAAACCTTCGGCATCGTGATTTTTTGGAAGAATATCATCCTGAAGGCTTGGAGATCAAGTCAGAAGACCCTCGAGGAGCCCAGGAGATAGGGGGCGCCCCCCCTACAGGGCGCGGCCCCCTGTCTCGTGGACCCCTCGAGCACCCCCCGATTTTTTGGAAGAATATCATCCTGAAGGCTTGGAGATCAAGTCAGAAGACCCTCGAGGAGCCCAGGAGATAGGGGGCGCCCCCCCTACAGGGCGCGGCCCCCTGTCTCGTGGACCCCTCGAGCACCCCCCGACCGACTTCTTTCGCCTATATAGTCCCACGTACCCTGAAAAAATCCACGGAGAAGATAGATCGGGAGTTCCGCCGCCGCAAGCCTCTGTAGCCACCAAAAACCTCTCGGGAGCCCGTTCCGGCACCCTGCCGGAGGGGGAACCCATCACCAGTGGCCATCTTCATCATCCCGGCGCTCTCCATGATGAGGAGGGAGTAGTTCACCCACCGGGCTGAGGGTATGTACCAGTAGCTATGTGTTTGATCTCTCTCTCTCGTGTTCTCTCTCGTGTTCACTCTATGGCACGATCTTGATGTATCCCGAGCTTTGCTATTGTAGTTGGATCTTATGGTGTTTCTCCCCCTCTACTCTCTTGTGATGAATTGAGTTTTCCCCTTTGAAGTTATCTTATCGGATTGAGTCTTTTATGAGAACACTTGATGTATGTCTTGCCGTGCTTATCTGTGGTGACAATGGGATATCATGTGCCTCTTGATGTATGTTTTGGTGACCAACTTGCTGGTTCCACCCATGAACCTATGCATAGGGGTTGGCACACGTTCTTGACTCTCCGGTAGAAACTTTGGGGCACTCTTTGAAGTACTTTGTGTTGGTTGAATAGATGAATCTGAGATTGTGTGATGCATATCGTATAATCATGCCCACGGATATTTGAGGTTCCAATGGAGTATCTAGGTGACATTAGGGTTTTGGTTGATTTGTGTCTTAAGGTGTTATTCTAGTATGAACTCTTGAATAGATTGATCTGAAAGAATAGCTTTGAGGTGGTTTCGTACCCCTACCATAATCTCTTCGTTCATTCTCCGCTATTAGTGTCTTTGGAGTGACTCTTTGTTGCATGTTGAGGGATTGTTATATGATCTATCTATGTTATTATTGTTGAGAGAACTTGCACTAGTGAAGGTATGAACCCTAGGCCTTGTTTCCTATCATTGCAATACCGTTTATGCTCACTTTTACCACTTGTTACCTTGCTGTTTTTATAATTTCAGATTACAAAAACCTTTATCTACTATCTATTTTGCACTTGTATCACCATCGCTTCGCCGAACTAGTGCACCTATACAATTTACCATTGTATTGGGTGTGTTGCGGACACAAGAGACTCTTTGTTATTTGCTTGCAGGGTTGCTTGAGAGAGACCATCTTCATCCTACGCCTCCTACAGATTGATAAACCTTAGATCATCCACTTGAGGGAAATTTGCTACTGTCCTACAAACCTGTGCACTTGCAGGCCCAACAACGTCTACAAGAAGAAGGTTGTGTAGTAGACATCAATCTCTTTTCTGGCGCCGTTACTGGGGAGGTGAGTGCTTGAAGGTATATCTTTAGATCTTGCAATCGGATCTTTTTGTTCCTTGTTTTATCACTAGTCTAGTTTATAAAAGAAAACTACAAAAAAATGGAGTTAAGTTTGTCTCATACGCTTTGTATTTTTAATATCTTTCGTGAGAATGATGGAAGGGAAAATTGTGCTCAAGTGCTAGAAGAAGAATTACATAGAATTCTTGGCATGAAATATGTGAATGATGAGCATGATTTCAGTGTTGTTAGTATGAATTCCTTGAATATCCATGATGCTAATGATATGCAAAGCCACAAGCTTGGGGATGCTATGTTTAATGAAGATGATATTTTTTGTCCCCCAAGTTTTGATGAGAAAATTTATTATGATGAAAGCATGCCTCCTATTTATGATGATTATATTGATGAAAGTGGGTTTGGAAGAGTGTCAACTTTAGGAAGTAGTGATCCCACTATTTTGGAGGATGTTGAATCTTATTGTGATGAACATGATAGTGGATTTGGAAGAGTGTCAACTTTATTTAGTGATGATTCCACTATTTCGGAAGAGGTTCCAATTGATTATGAGAACAAAGTTGCTATCTATGATGGTTATTGTGATGACTTGTATGTTATAAAGAATAATGATAACCATGAAACTTGTCATCATGATTTTAGTTTTCAATTGGATTATGCCTCACATGATAGTTATTTTGTTGAGTTTGCTCCCACTACTATTGATGAGAATAATTTTTCTTATGTGGAGAGTAGTAAATTTTCTATGCTTGTAGATCATGAAAAGAATGCTTCAGGTGCTGGTTATATTTATGAATTCATTCATGATGCTACTGAAAATTATTATGAGGGAGGAATATATGCTTGTAGGAATTGCAATAATGTCAAGTTTCCTCCCTATGTGTTGAAAATTTTGAAGCTATGCTTGTTTTACCTTCCTATGCTAGTTGATTATTGTTCCCATAAGTTGTTTGATCACAAAATCCCTATGCATAGGAAGTGGGTTATACTTAAATGTGCTAGTCATATTCTTCATGAAGCTCTCTTTATGTTTCAATTCTTATCTTTTATGTGAGCATCATTGTCATCATCATGCCTAGCTAGAAAGGCATTAAAGAAAAGCGCTTGTTGGGAGACAACCCAATATTTATCCTTACTGTTTTTGTGTGTCAACATGATTATGCTACTGTAGTTATCATGTTTTATAGCTTTTGTTTCAATAAAGTGCCAAGTAGAACCTTTGGGAAGACTTGGGTGAAGTTTATGTGATCTTGCTGTAAAAAACAGAAACTTTTGCGCTCACGAGATTAGCTGCCATTTTTTACTAGAGAGTTCTTTTAGGTTGAATATTTTTTCAGATGATTAATATACAAATTCCTCAGGTCCAGCAATTTATTTCAGAATTTGTTGAGTTCCAGAAGTATACGTTTGATACAGATTACTACAGACTGATCTATTTTTGACAGATTCTGTTTTCATTGTGTTGTTTGCTTATTTTGATGAATCTATGAGTAGTATCGGAGGGTATGAACCATAGAGAAGTTAGAATACAGTAGATATTACACCAATATAAATTTAGAATGAGTTTATTACAGTACCTAAGTGGTGGTTTTATTTTCTTATACTAACGGAGCTTACGAGCTTTCTTTTGAGTTTTGTGTAGTTGAAGTTTTCAAGTTTTGGGTAAAGATCGATGGACTATGAAATAAGGAGTGGCAAGAGCCTAAGCTTGGGGATGCCCAAGGCGCCCCAAGGTAATATTCAAGGACAACCAAGCAAATAAGCTTGGGGATGCCCCGGATGGCATCCCCTCTTTCGTCTTCGTTCATCGGTAACTTTACTTGGAGCTATATTTTTATTCGCCACATGATATGTGTTTTGCTTGGAACGTCATTTTATTTTGCTAGTTTTTGCTTGATGTTAGTTATAATAATGTTTTGCATCTTTAGTTTCAATAAAAATTTCTAGGATAGCCTTTGCCATGCTTATTTTGCTAGTATACATGTTGCTGTTTGAAAACAGAAAGTTTACCGCTGTTGCAATAATTCCCTAGAAAATTCAGAGAGTGGTATAAAGTTGAATATTTTTGAATATTAAGCTCTGATAAATTTATTACAGTGGGAATTTTAGTTCATAATTTTTGGAGTCAGGGAAGTATTTATGCCCTTGCATTCTTTACAGACTGTACAGTTTTGACAGATTGCTGTTATGTTTGCATTGTTTGCATATGTTTGCTTGTTGAATGATTATATTTGAGGATAGGAGTATTAAATATGCAGAGACATTTAGTATGCAATGTTGAATAATAATTTTAGTAATTTGTTACAGTATAAAATGATAAGGTTTTGCATTGGTTTATACTAACCTATCTCATGAGTTCTTGTTGAGTTTGTTGTGAATGAAGCTTTTGATAAAAAGAAACCATGATATGAGAGGAATTAAGGAGACACAAAAGTTCAAGCTTGGGGATGCCCAAGGCACCCCAAAATAATATTTCAAGAAGTATCAAGCATCTAAGCTTGGGGATGCCTCGTTAGGCATCCCACCTTTCTTCTTCAACAATCATCGGTTAGTATCGGTTGAGCCTAAGTTTTTGCTTCTTCACATGAGTTGTGCTATCCTTGCAATGTCATTTTATTTTGTTTTGCTTACTGTTTGAATAAGATACCAAGATCTGAAATTCTTTAATGAGAGAGAGTCTTTGCATAGTTGCATAATTATTTTGACTACTCATTCAACTTCACTTATATCTTTCGGAGTAGTTTGTCGTTTTCTCTAGTGCTTCACTTATATCTTTTAGAGCACGGCAGTGGTTATATTTTGAAGAAATTGCTAGTCTCTCATGCTTCACTTATATTATTTTGAGAGTCTTAAACAGCATGGTAATTTGAATGAAAACTATCATAGGAAGTGAATTGGATGCTATGATCAATTTGTTGCTTGATAATTGTTTTGAGATATAAAGGTAGTAATGTTAGGGTCATGCTAGTGGATAATTATGAAATTGAGAAATACTTTTGTTGAAGTTGGCAAGTCCAGTAGCATGCACGTATGGTAAAAGTTGTGTGACAAATTTGTTGCATGAGGTGCTCTTTTGAGTGTCTTCCTTATGAGTGGCAGTCGGGGACGAGCGATGGAATTTTTTCCTACCAATCTATCCCTCTTGGCGCATGTGTAGTAGTACTTTTCTTCGAGGGCGAAGTAGACTTTTGCAATAAGTATATGAGTTCTTTTTTGACTAATGTGAGTCCATGGACATATGCACACTCATCCTTTTACTTTGCTAAGCCTTTATTATTACCGCGCAACTTTCGTCGGTATTGAACCCATTATTTACCTTCCTCAAAACAACCACCATACCTACCTATTATGGCATTTCCATAGCCATTCTGAGATATATTGCCATGCAACTTTCCACCATTCCGTTTATTATGACACGTTTCATCATTATCATATTGGTCTTTACATGATCATGTAGTTGACATCGTATTGGTGGCAAGGCCACCTTCATAATTTTCATACATGTCGCTCTTGATTCATTGCATATCCCGGTACACCGCCGGAGGCATTCATATAGAGTCATATCTTGTTCTAGCTTTGAGTTGTAATTCTTGAGTTGTAAATCCATAAAAGTGTGATGATCTTCATTATTAGAGCATTGTCCCAGTGAGGAAAGAATGATGAAGACTATGATTCCCCCACAAGTCGGGATGAGACTTCGGACTTTATAAAAATAAAAGAGGCCAAAGAAGCCCACCAAAAGAGAAAAAAAGAAAAAAAGAAAAAAAAAGATAGAAAAAGAAAAAAGAAGAAAAAAGAAGAAAAATAATAAATGTGAGAGAAAAAGAGAGAAGGGACAATGCTACTATCTCTTTTTCCACACTTGTGCTTCAAAGTGCCACCATGATCTTCATGATAGAGAGTCTCATATGTTGTCACTTTCATATACTAGTGGGAATTTTTAATTATAGAACTTGGCTTGTATATTCCAATGATGGGCTTCCTCAAAATGCCCTAGGTCTTCATGAGCAAGCAAGTTGGATGCACTCCCACTTAGTTTCTTTTGTTGAGCTTTCATATATTTATAGCTCTAGTGCATCCGTTGTATGGCAATCCCTACTCACTCACATTGATATCTATTAATGGGCATCTCCATATAGCCCGTTAGTACGCCTAGTTGATGTGAGACTATCTTCTCCCTCTTTTTGTCCTCACAACCACAACCATATACCACCATAGTGTTATGTCCATGGCTTACGCTCATGTATTGCGTAAGAGTTGAAAAAGCTGAAGCGCGTTAAAAAGTATGAAACAATTGCTCGGCTCGTCATCGGGGTTGTGCATGATGGGAGTATTTTGTGTAACGAAAATGAAGCATGGCCTAACTATATGATTTTGTAGGGATAAGATTTCTTTGGCTATGCTATTTTGATAGGACATGATTATTTGTTGGTATGCTTTGAAGCATTATTATTTTTATGTTTTATAAGATTTTATCTTGAATCATTTGGATCTGAGCATTCATGCCACAATAAAGAGAAATTACATTGAGAATCATGCTAGGTAGCATTCCACATTAAAAAATTCTGTTTTTATCATTTACCTACTCGAGGATGAGCAGGAATTAAGCTTGGGGATGCTTGATACGTCTCCAACGTATCTACAATTTTTTATTGTTCCATGCTATTTTATTATCTGTTTTGAATGATTATGGGCTTTATTATACACTTTTATATTACTTTTGGGACTAACCTATTAACTGGAGGCCCAGCCCATATTGTTGTTTTATTGCCTGTTTCAGTATTTCGAAGAAAAGGAATATCAAACGGAGTCCAAACGGAATGAAACCTTCGGCATCGTGATTTTTTGGAAGAATATCATCCTGAAGGCTTGGAGATCAAGTCAGAAGACTCTCGAGGAACCCAGGAGATAGGGGGTGCCCCCCCCTACAGGGCGCGGCCCCCTGTCTCGTGGACCCCTCGAGCACCCCCCGACCGACTTCTTTCTCCTATATAGTCCCACGTACCCTGAAAAAATCCACGGAGAAGATAGATCGGGAGTTCCGCCGCCGCAAGCCTCTGTAGCCACCAAAAACCTCTCGGGAGCCCGTTCCGGCACCCTGCCGGAGGGGGAACCCATCACCAGTGGCCATCTTCATCATCCCGGCGCTCTCCATGATGAGGAGGGAGTAGTTCACCCTCCGGGCTGAGGGTATGTACCAGTAGCTATGTGTTTGATCTCTCTCTCTCGTGTTCTCTCTCGTGTTCCCTCTATGGCACGATCTTGATGTATCCCGAGCTTTGATATTGTAGTTGGATCTTATGGTGTTTCTCCCCCTCTACTCTCTTGTGATGAATTGAGTTTTCCCCTTTGAAGTTATCTTATCGGATTGAGTCTTTTATGAGAACAATTGATGTATGTCTTGCCGTGCTTATCGGTGGTGACGATGGGCTATCATGTGCCTCTTGATGTATGTTTTGGTGACCAACTTGCGGGTTCCACCACTGAACCTATGCATAGGGGTTGGCACACATTCTTGACTCTCCAGTAGAAACTTTGGGGCACTCTTTGAAGTACTTTGTGTTGGTTGAAGATGAATCTGAGATTGTGTGATGCATATCGTATAATCATGCCCACGGATACTTGAGGTGACAATGGAGTATCTAGGTTACATTAGGGTTTTGGTTGATTTGTGTATTAAGGTGTTATTCTAGTACGAACTCTTGAATAGATTGATACGAAAGAATAGCTTTGAGGTGGTTTCGCACCCTACCATAATCTCTTCGTTCGTGCTCTGCTATTAGTGTCTTTGGAGTGCCTCTTTGTTGCATGTTGAGGGATTGTTATATGATCTATCTATGTTATTATTGTTGAGAGAACTTGCACTAGTGAAAGTATGAACCCTAGGCCTTGTTTCCTATCATTGCAATACCGTTTACGCTCACTTTTACCACTTATTCCCTTGCTGTTTTTATAATTTCAGATTACAAAAACCTTTATCTACTACCTATTTTGCACTTGTATCACCATCTCTTCGCCGAACTAGTGCACCTATACAATTTACCATTGTATTGGGTGTGTTGGGGACACAAGAGACTCTTTGTTATTTGCTTGCAGGGTTGCTTTAGAGAGACCATCTTCATCCTACGCCTCCTACGGATTGATAAACCTTAGGTCATCCACTTGAGGGAAATTTTCTACTGTCCTACAAACCTGTGCACTTGGAGGCCCAACAACGTCTACAAGAAGAAGGTTGTGTAGTAGACATCAATCTCTTTTCTGGCGCCGTTGCCGGGGAGGTGAGTGCTTGAAGGTATATCTTTAGATCTTGCAATCGAATCTTTTTGTTTCTTGTTTTATCACTAGTCTAGTTTATAAAAGAAAACTACAAAAAAATGGAGTTAAGTTTGTCTCATACGCTTCGTCTTTTTAATATCTTTCATGAGAATGATGGAAGGGAAAATTGTGCTCAAGTGCTACAATAAGAATTACATAGAATTCTTGGCATGAAATATGTGAATGATGAGCATGATTGCAATGTTGTTAGTATGAATTCCTTGAATATCCATGATGCTAATGATATGCAAAGCCACAAGCTTGGGGATGCTATGTTTGATGAAGATGATATTTTTTGTCCCCCAAGCCCACTTGGAATATCGAACCCTCTTGATTACGAGGGACGAGGCAGAACAACTTCTTCCATAGCTCAAAATGGGCTTCACAGCCCAGAAATAGCTCGCAAAGAGTGACATAACCTGCGATATACAGGATGGAGGCTGGGGTGAAATTGTGCAGCTGGAGGCCATAGTACTCCAGGAGCCCGCGGACAAATGAATGGATTGGAAATCCGACACCTCTCAGCAAATAGGGGACAAGGCACACTCGCTCCCCCGGATGGATTGGGAACATTCTCCGCTTGCTCTCCGCTATCATAAGAAGCTAATCCGGCTCGGACGGGGACTAGGTATGCAGGAGGGAGAAACCCCTGGGTCTGCAACTTCATCAATTGACCGTGGGATACGGTACACTTCTCCCAATTGCCCAGCTTGATGTTGTGAGGGCAGGAGGAGGAGCTGCGAGCGCTGGCCATGATGGAATGGTTTTTTGCAGGTGCGGTTTGATGATTTCTCACTGAGGGAAGATGGTGTGGGTTGGATCTGAAGACCCCCGTCTCTTTAAATAGACGATTTACTTACATGGTTAGGGTGGCAAGTGTAAAAATGCCCTGAATTCTCACATTCGCTCGACACGTGGAAGATGGAATTATGGAGTACAGAAGTCGATGAGGCGTAACATTAAATGAGGAGCCGAACACTGCTCTTTACAATGGGTGCTTTGGAGAATTCGGAGAAGGAACCCACCTTGCAATGCCGAAGATAATCTACGCGTCGGACTCATCGTCATTGAAGCCTGGTTCGGGGGCTACTGAGGGAGTCCTGGATTAGGGGGTACTCGGACAGCCGGACTATATTCGTTGGCCGGACTGTTGGGCTATGAAGATAGAAGATAGAAGACTTCGTCCCGTGTCCGGGTGGGACTCTCCTTTGCGTGGAAGGCAAGCTTGGCGATTCGGATATGTAGATTCCCTTTTCTGTAACCGACTTTGTGTAACCCTAGCCCCCTCCGGTGTCTATATAAACCGGAGGGTTTAGTCCATAGGACAAGGACAATCACAATCATAGGCTAGCTTCTAGGGTTAGCCTCTACGATCTCGTGGTAGGTCAACTCTTGTACTACTCATATCATAAAGATCAATCAAGCAGGAAGTAGGGTATTACCTCCATAGAGAGGGCACAAACCTAGGTAAACATCGTTTCCCCCGCCTCCTATTACCATTAGACTTAGACGCACAGTTCGGGACCCCCTACCCGAGATCCGCCAGTTTTGACACCGACACCCACCTCGGTGGCCTCCTGCACCCCCTCTTTGCACTATAAACTCCAAAATATTCCGAAACCCTTAGGGGTAGCCCTAGATCAAAAGTCCCGCCACCGCAAGGCCTCTTTATCCACGAGATCGAATCTAGACCCCATCCCGGCACCCTGCTGGAGGGGGGAATCATCACCGGTGGCCATCTTCATCATCCCAGCGGCCACTGATAATCCCCAAGTGCAGGGAATCATTGTAGCAATTTCCAAAAGTGGAAGTGATAAGCATGGAGTGTCGAACCCACGAGGAGCTAAAGGTAGGATCAATATTCTCTCAAGTCCTATCTGCCACTGATATGACTCTACGTACACCGAATGTTTTCTTCCAGCTAGATACGAGAAATAAAACTACGTTGTGGGTATGAAGAGGATAACTTTGCATGATATCGGAGAGCTAAAATATAAAAGTAGGTGTTGTTATCATAAAGTTAGAATATATTACTAAATATTATAAATAGCGAGTGTGGAATAATGATGGATCGGTGTGCGGAATTATCCTAGGCAATTGTTAACAAGACCTGTAGTTGTGATTGCAATTTCATATGAGGGGGAGGCATAAGCTAACATACTTTCTCATCTTGGATCATATGCACTTATGATTGGAACTCTAGCAAGCATCCGCAAGTACTAAAGATCATTAAGGTAAAACCCAACCATAGCATTAAAGTATCAAGTCCTCTTTATTCCCATACACCATGACCCACTTATGCGTGTTTGTGTTTCAGTCACTCACGCAACGCAGACAATAAGTAAACCATGGACATATTGCAACACCCTACAGAGGGAATCCCTCATGCTTGCGCGACACGGAGGGCACCATAGGACAGCACCAAAATAAAACATACAACTCGTACCAATCTAGATCATCAATCAACCCAAGGACAAAGAATATCTACTCAAAACATCATAGGATGACAACACATCATTGGATCATAATATGTGGCATAAAGCACCATGTTCAAGGAGGGATTACAGCGGGGTGCAGGAGAGTGGACCGTGTAAAAGAGATGAGGATGGTGACGTTGATGAAGATGATCACCGCGGCGATGATTCCACTCCCGATGGCACTCCGGCGCCACCGAGAGATAGGAGGAGAGGTTCTCCCCCTTGTGCTTCCTCCTCCACGGCCTCCCCCTGGATGGGGAGAGGTTCCCCCTCTGGTCCTTGGCCTTCATGGAGATGATGGGCCCTCCGAGATCCTTCCCCATCGCCTCCGGTGATGATGACCCCCTTCTGCAGGGTGCCAGAGAGGGCCTAGATTGATTTCTTGTAGATACAGAGGCTTGCGGAGGTGGAACTTCCGAACTAGGTTTCTTTCTGGGGTTTTCTATATTTATAGGATTTTTTGGCGTTGGTTTCACGTCAGGGGGGTCTCCGAGTTGTCCACGAGATAGGGGGTGCGCCCAGGAGGTAGGGCGCGCCCTCCACCCTCGTGGATGGCTCGGGACTCTTCTGGTCCATCTCCGATGCTCTGTGGGCTTCTTCTGGTCCATAAAAAATCATCAAAATTGGCACGTCAATTGGACTCCGTTTGGTATTCCTTTTCTGTAAAACTCAAAAACAAGGAAAAAACAGAAACTGTCGTTGGGCTCTAGGTTAATAGGTTAGTCCCAAAAATCATATAAAATAGCATATAAATGCATATAAAACATCTAAGATAGATAATATAATAGCATGAATACTTCATAAATTATAGATACGTTGCAGACGTATCAGCATCCCCAAGCTTAATTCCTGCTCGTCCTTGAGTAGGTAAATGACAAAAGAAATAATTTATGAAGTGTGAATGCTAGCAAGTGCATAAGTTTGATCAATTATAGCTCCAATCACTTTTTCTATCATCATTATATATCATAATAGTAGCTCAACTCATAAAACATCTCATGATCAAGTAACAAGCTATTCACATGTTAAAGTATAGATCATAAACTTTCTTGAAAACTAACAAACTATGCTCTTAGTCATCAAAAAATTGCATTTCATCTTATTTTTAGGAAGGGTCTATGTAAGAGCTTTGAATTAGCAAACTCCACATACTCAACTATCATTTAGTCTTTCACAATTGCTAACACTCACGTGATATTTATGGGTTCAAAGTTTTAACCATACACAGAGAAAGATAGGGGCTTATAGTTTCGCCTCCCAACCTTTTACCTCAAGGGTAATGTCAACAATAATAATTTATGAAAACCTACATCCAAGTGGATATATATATATATGGATCGCTCCAACACAAAGTTCTTGCCAAAAGAAAAAGTGTAAAAAGGAAAGGTGATGATCACCATGACTCTTGTATAAGGGTAGAAGATAAAAGTAAAAGATAGGCCCTTCGCAGAGGGAAGCAGAGGTTGTCATGCGATTTTAAGATTGGATGCACAAAATCTTAATGCAAAAGAACGTCACTTTATATTGCCTCTTGTGATAGAGACCTTTATTATGCAGTCCATCACTTTTATTTCTTCCCTATCACAAGTTCATATAAAGCTTATTTTCTTTGCACTAATAGATCATACATATTTAGAGAGCAATTTTTATTGCATGCACCGATGACAACTTACTTGAAGGATCTTACTCAATCCATAGGTAGGTATGGTGGACTCTCATGGCAAAACAAGTTTAAGGGATGTTTGGAAGCACAAGTAGTATTTCTCCTTGGTGCAAAGAATTTGGCTAGGATGAGAGGGAAAGGCAAGCTCAACATGTTGGATGATCCAAGACAATATAACTTTTCGGATATAGGAAAACATATCCCATTAAGTTGTCTTCCTTGTCCAACATCAACCTTTTAGAATGTCATATTTTAATGAGTGCTCACAATTGTAAAAGATGTCCAAGATAGTATATTTACATGTGAAATCTCTCTTCCTTCAATATTCTTTCATGAATTGCTCAAGTGACCAATTCTGTGTTTGCTAACTTTCAATAAGTTTACTACCTATACTTATTATGTGTGAAGTCATTACTCCCCATGTTATAAGAATATGAAACGTATATAAGTTTAGATTTATGATATTCAATTCATTCAACCATTTACTCATAGGATATACGTGAAGCATGTGAGTAAATGGCAAACTGCTCCAAAAAGATATAAGTGAAGAACACTGAGTAGTCAAATAATTAACTAGCCATGGGAGGATTCTTTTTAATTCAAGATTTCAGATCCAATGATTTTATTCAAACAACAAGTAAAATGAAAATATGCTCCAAGCAAAACACATATCATGTGACGAATAAAAATATAGCTTTGGGTAAGATATACCGATGGTTTTTGAAGATGGAAGAGGGGATGACTTCCGGGGCATCCCCAAGCTTAGGCGCTTGAGTATTCCTTGAATATTACCTTGGGGTGCCTTGGGCATCCCCAAGCTTAGAGTATTTCCACTCCTTATTCTCCTCATATCGATATCTCACTCAAAACTTGAAAACTTCAATCACACAAAACTTAACGGAACTTCGTGAGATGGGTTAGTATGATAAAGAGTAAATCATTCACTTTGGTACTGTCAAAGACAATATTCATAATTGTTCTCACACAATTCCTACTGTACCATATAAGCCAAAGAAACTAGAAAACAAGCAAACTATACATTAAAACAGAATCTGCCAGAAACAGAATAGTCTGTAATGATCTGAACAACACCCATACTTCTGCTACTCCAAAAATTATGAAATAAATTGGTGGACGTGAGGAATTTTTCTATTAATCTTATGAAAAAATAATCAACTCAAAAGCACTCTTCTGTAAAAAATTACAGCTAATCTCGTGAGCGCAAAGTTTCTGTTTATTTACAGCAAGATCACATTAACTCTCACCCAAGTTTTCCCAAAGGTCTTACTTGGCACTTTATTGAAACAAAAGCTATAAAACATGATTACTACAGTAGATTAATCATGTGGACACACAAAAAACAGTAAAGATAAATATTGGGTTGTCTCCCAACAAGCGCTTTTCTTTAATGCCTTTTAGCTAGGCATGATGGTTTCAATGATGCTCACATAAAAGATAAGAATTGAAACATAAAGAGAGCATAATGAAGAATATGACTAGCAAATTTAAACCTAACCCACTTCCTATGCCTAGGGATTTTGTGAGCACACAATTTAAGGGAACAAGAATCAACTAGCATAGGAAGGCAAAACAAGTATAACTTCGAAACTTTAAGCACATAGAGAGGAAACTTGATATTATTGTAACTCCTACAACCATATATTCCTCCCTCATAATAATTTTCAGTAGCATCATGAATGATTTTAACAATACAACCATCACATAAAGCATTATTTTCATGAATAGAAATTTTACTACTCTCCACATAAGCAAAAATTCTTCTCATTTGGAATAGTGGGAGCAAACTCAACAAAATAACCATCATGTGAGGCATAATCCAATTGAAAATTAAAATCATGATGACAAGTTTCATGGTTAACATTATTATTTATAGCATACATGTCATAACATTAATTATCATAGATAGAAACTTTGTTCTCATAATCAATTTGAACCTCTTCCAAAATAGTGGAATCATTACTAACTAAAGTTGACACTCTTCCAAATCCACTTTCACAAATATCACACTAAGATTCAACAGCCTCCAAAATAGTGGAATCACTAATTCCTAAAGTTGACACTCTTCCAAACCCACGTTAGATGATAGTATTATTCATACTCCAAAAGATATAAGTAAAGATCATGGAGCATTCTACAATTAATATAGACTAACCAATATCCAAGCTCAAAATATATAAGTGAAGCACATGAAGCATTCTATAAAACCATACTCAAAAGATTTAAGTGAAGCACAAAGATCATTCTATAAATTGATGAAGGGACATCTCATACGTACTAGCATGGTTCTTAAAGAAAAATAAAAACACAAAGGACACAAATCATGTGAACAAAACAAAAACTGAGGTATACCGATAATTGTTGAAGAAGAAAGATGGGATGCCAACCGGGGCATCCCCAAGCTTAGATGCTTGAGTATCCTTGGAATATTTACTTGGGGTGCCTTGGGAATCCCCAAGCTTTAAATCCTGCCTCTCTTTATTCTTCTCACATTGGTAACTCCTCATTCTTTGAACACTTCATCCACAAAAACTTTGTGAGATCCGTTAGTGTAATAAAGCAAACTACCACTTTAAGGTACTGTAATGAACTCATTTTTTATTTATATTTGTGTTAAACCTACTATATTCCAAATACTCTATGGTTCATACCCCCCGATACTAGCCATAGATTCATCAAAATAAGCAAACAACACGCGGAAAACGGAATCTATCAAAAACAGGACAGTCAGTAGTAATCTAGAAGTTTAGTAAACTTCTATAACTCCAACAATTATGCAATAAACATGAAAATTTAACAATTTGTACAGAAGTAATGTGCAAAAAGTTTCAGACCCATTTGACCTTCCAATAAAAATGTAAAATCACACGCTACAGCCAAAGTTTCTGTTATTGTTCTGCACATAGTAAACAAGCAATCTAATCATCCTAAAACCAAAGCTTGACACATTATTTTTCTAATACAATGGATATACACAAGCGGATAATTATTTACATAGAAACTTTGTCGGTGTACTAGAGTAGGGGTACCCTAGTATCCCGAACTTGTGCACGGGCAGTTGCAGCACCCCGCGGCATGGCTTGCCGGGTGACCGCCAAGGTCCTCCGTGGTTCCTTTGGAGCCATTCAAGAACAAAGTATTCAAGCCAAGGAGACAAGGCCCCGGCAAGAGTAGCTTGCCGGGAAGGCCAACCAAGGCATCTCAAGGAACTTGCCGCGACGCGCCATGCGTCCCGGCGAGGCCCGGTGAGCGACAAGCTTCCGGACGCGACAAGACAACGACCGCGGCAAGGCGCTTGCCGCGGCAGGCTACCACTCTGTACCCGCGCTCCAGCACATCCACCAACGTGTCGCCTTGGGACCTTTCCAGGCGCGTGTGGCAAGAGGCTGTGCGGCCAGTGGTGCGCAGTGGCAAGCGACGCTGACAAGATTGCCATCGTGGCAAGCGGTGGCGTCCCTGACGGTCCCTTTTTGCACTATTTGGGCGACGCAGACATGCATTTAATGCCTTTGTCCCCTGCCGTCAGGGTTAGGTAGGATACACTGTACAGGTAGTTGTACCAACCACAATTCCTTTTCCATTTTTGGCCTTGTCTACGTTGCCACCTGTCGGAGACCCCTTTAGCATATAAAAGGAGGCCCATGCGCAACGTAGAGGGGGGTTCGAGGGCAGAAAAACACTCACGCTCGGTCTCGTTAGCAGCTGGTGTGTACTATAGCACTCAGCGCTCCCAAGCAAGAACTCAATACACTCAGACATGCAGCAGTAGGAGTGTTATCTCTCCGGAGAGCTCCGAAGCTGGGTAAACCGCTCGTGTGCTTCGCCTCGATCCGCTCTTCGTGCGATCTCCGCCCCCCACCAAACCGAAAGGGGCTCGGTCCTCCGGTCCCATAGGTGTTCGTGGATTAGTTTCCCCGACAAACTTCCATGAAAAATTCTACATTGTTTCCGTGAGCATGAACACAAGTGCTCAAGGTTGAACCTCACTTCTTCAATGCATAACTTTCCAATCACTTCTCTTTTTGGAAAACATTTTAGCCATGAGAGGCAAGTAATTTTTTTTTGGTATTTTCATTCTTTAATTTTTTTTATGTTTCACCCACAACTAAACAGAAACAAAAAGGAAAAATAAAATCTACTTAGTGAAGAAATCAAACAAGCACACACGAGAATATCAACCCCACGCTATTGCTCCCCGACAACGGTGCCAGAAAAGAGCTTGATAATCCCCAAGTGCAGGGAATCATTGTAGAAATTTCCAAAGGTGGAAGTGATAAGCTTGGAGTGTCGAACCTACAAGGAGCTAATGGTAAGATAAATATTCTCTCAAGTCCTAGCTGCCACTAATACGACTCTACGTACTGTTGGGGAACGTATAAATATTCTCCGCAGGACCGCCAGGCACGAGCCAATGGCGACGAAACCGGTGGGGGTGCAACCACCATGCACTCTCCACCCCGAAGGCCAAGATCGCCGACTCGCCGGATTCACCTCGACAGCGACTCCACCGCATCATCAGATCCACGAGCTCGTCGCGATCAGCACCAAGTTCTTCACGAACGACGGCAAGAAGACGCTCGTACTCGCATCGAGCGCCGAAGAGAAGCGCGGCGTCAATCGGACCAGCGCGCTGGGCCCTCTGTCGACATGCATGCACCAGGGGAACCAGGCGACTTGCCGTACGCGGTAGGTTGCCCTGCGTTCACTCGTGAGCTGCGGCAAGTCCAGTGGCCCAGCACGAAGAATTTCAAGCCAGACGTACCAGAGAAGTACGACGGCAAGTCACATCCGCCGGAGTTCCTCAGCATCTACACCATCGCGGTGCAGGCTGTCGGGGGGCGGGACGACAAGATCCTGGCCAACTACTTCCCGCTGGTGCTCAAGCCCAATGTCAGATCCTGGCTCATGCACTTGCCGGACAACTCCATATCCTCCTGGGCAGACCAATGCCATCAGTTTGTCGGCGCCTTTATAGGCGGCCACAAGCCTCATGGCCAAGAGAGCGACCTTCATCTGCTCGCCCAGAAGGAAGGAGAGCCCCTGCGCAAGTACATTCAGAGATTCAGCCGCGTACAGCACAACATCCCAGATGTCCACCCTGCCGCGGTAATCAGCGCGTTCCATCAGAACGTGCGAAACCGCAGGATGCGGGAGGAGATGGCGATGTGCAAGATGAGAGACGTCAGTGAGCTATATGCCCTGGCCGACAAGTGTGCATGTGCTGAGGAAGGGAGGAAACTCCCCGGAGAGAATATGGAAGCAGGAGGATCTGATAGTGAAGAGGCTGCCCCGGCAAAGAAAAACCGGCGGCGGAACAACAGGAAGAAGAAAGGCAAAGATGTGCTAGTCGTTGAGCAGTCCGGCAACGGAGGTGGCGCCAAGAAAGCCAAAACTGGTAGCTCCGGCAAGGAGAATGCTGCAGGCACCAACTACCAGGTTGTGGCGGTCGCCGACAAGCAGGACGGCACCAACAAGCAGTACTGCAAGATCCACCGCACCAAGGGCCATGACCTCCAGAGCTGCAAGAAGGTCGAGCAGCTTGTCGAGCAGCAAAAGGCTGAATACGAGCGACGCAACAAGGAGAAGGCCCAGGAAGGTGCTGGAGGAGCCGGCAAGAAACATCTCGACCGAGGAGGACACCGCGGCAAGGCCAAGCAGCGACAAGGAGACAGACCTCCCCGAGGCCGCGACAAAGATGAAGATGACAACGACGATGAAGATATGGATGATGACGAGACCGATGAGTAGGAGTTCCAGAAAGCCACAGAGGTCCTGTGCGTTGACGGCGGTGCTTCTCTGCATACTTCACACCGCCAGCTCAAGCAGTGGGTGCGGGAAGTCAATGCGGCAGAACCACCCATCGAGTCACGCAAGCCTCTGAAATGGTCCAGCACGCCTATCATCTTTGATATTGAGGACCACCCTGATCGCATAACTGCGGTCGGGTGCTTGCCGATGTTGGTTTCACCAACTATCCGCAACCTCAAGGTCACTAAGATGCTAGTTGACGGCGGGGCCGGCTTGAACCTGATCTCCTCCGCGGTAATCCAGAAACTCCAGATTCCTGATGGCGAGCTCGAAGAGACCGGCACATTCCAAGGAATCAATCCGGGAAGGAGCAAGCCGAAGGGAAAGATCACGTTGCCGGTGACATTTGGCAGCGAGTTGAACTTCAGGACTGAGAGGGTCACTTTTGACGTTGCTGACTTTCCATTGCCTTACAATGGGATACTCGGCCGTCCAGCACTCGCCAAATTCATGGCAGCCTCTCACTATGCGTACAATATGCTGAAGATGCCAGGCCCGATAAGTGTCATCTCTGTCCCTGGCGACAAGAAGGATGCTCTTATCTGCGCCGACAAGATCTACCGGGAAGCAGCAGCCGCAACAGATCGCAAGTCACTTGCCATTGAAGCTCCCGGGGCGAAGAAGAAGACCAAGTCCGGCAAGAGTTCTGATGCCCACTCCGGCAAGCGCACCTCTTCGAAGTGCTGCGCTACCGTCGAGGATGCACCATCGAGCTCCACCGGCAAGTGTAAGGAGACAATGGCAGCTCCACCAGAGACCAAGAGGATGTCCGCCAAGGAGGATGGCACTGGTGGTACCTTCACCATCAGTGCCACTCTCGACCCTAAATAGGAAAGCGTGCTCGTTGCTTTCCTGCGGGTGAACGTCGACGTATTTGCGTGGCAACCGTCTGACATCCCCGGTGTTCCCAGGAAAGTAATCGAGCACCATCTTGCCGTCTGTCCTCATGCGCGGCCCGTCAAGCAGAAAGTCGGGAAACAGGCAGTGGAGCGCCAAGAATTCATTGCAGAAGTAATCAAGAAATTGGAAGCAACAGGCCTTGTCAGAGGAGTGCTCCATCCTACGTGGTTGGCCAACCCTGTAGTCGTGCGCAAGGCAAACGGGAAATGGAGGCTTTGTATCAATTTTACCGATGTCAATAAAGCTTGTCCCAAAGACCCATTTCCCTTGCCGCGCATCGACCAGATTGTTGACTCCACGGCCGGATGCGACTTGCTTTCATTTCTTGATGCATACTCAGGATACCATCAGATCTTCATGGTGGAAGAGGATGAGGAGAAGACCGCATTCATCACCCCATGTGGCACATACTGTTTCGTACGGATGCCTTTTGGTTTAAAGAATGCTGGTTCAACATTTGCAAGGGTAGTCCATGACGCTTTTGAGCCGCAAATACACAGAAATGTGGAAGCCTACATGGATGACATAGTGGTCAAGAGCAAGGACAAGGCGACTCTGATTCAAGATTTAGACGAAACCTTTGCAAATCTGCGCAAGATCAACCTCAAGCTTAACCCCGAGAAGTGTGTGTTTGGAGTCCCCTCCGGCAAGCTTCTCAGGTTCTTCGTGTCTCAGCGGGGAATTGAAGCCAATCCCGACAAGATCTAGGCCATTGAGCAGATTGAAGCACCAAAGCGCGTCAAGGATGTACGAAGACTTGCCGGTTGCATAGCTGCTCTCAGCAGGTTTATCTCTAGATCTGCTGAGCGCGCCCTGCCGTTTTTCAAAATATTGAAAAAGGTAGGTCCAATGAAATGGACTCCGGAGGCGGAGGCTGCGCTGCAGGACTTGAAGAGATACCTGTCCTCCACTCCAACACTTGTCGCACCTAAGCCACAAGAGAAGTTGCTGCTATATATAGCGGCAACCAATCAAGTGGTTAGTGCTGCGTTAGTAGCGGAGAGGGAGGCGGATGATGAGCCAGCAACCACGACAGATGCATCCAGCGACAAGCAGGGGACTTCACCGGCAAGCTCTGGTCCCGACAAAGATGGATCTGCGCAGGCGCGTGAGAAGATGCAGAAAAGAATGGTGCAGTGCCCAGTTTACTTTGTCAGTTCCCTTCTGCAGGGGGCTAGGTCAAGGTACTCTGGTGTGCAGAAATTGCTTTTCTGCCTTCTCATGGCCTCGAGAAAGCTACGCCATTACTTCGAAGCACATGAGATCACAGTCGTCACTCGTTTTCCGCTGAAGAGGATACTGCAAAATCCAGAAGCAATAGGCAGAATTGTCGAGTGGGCACTGGAACTGTCAAGCTTTGGCCTCAAGTTTGAGAGCACTTCAACTATCCAAAGAAGAGCATTGGCGGAGTTCATAGCAGAATGGACGCCAACACAATATGAAGAAATTCCAGAAACGAGCATCCCCGTCAAGGAAGCAAGCAAAGAGTGGCTGATGTACTTTGATGGTGCCTTCTCGCTGCAAGGCGCCGGTGCGGGCGTGCTACTTGTTGCACCCACTGGAGAGCACCTCAAGTACGTAGTCCAGATGCACTTTCCCAAGGAGCAAGCAACGAACAATACTGCAGAGTATGAAGGTTTGCTTGCCGGTCTCAGGATCGCAGCAGACCTTGGGATCAAGAAGCTCATTGTCAGGGGTGACTCACAGCTTGTCGTCCGCCAAGTGAACAAGAATTATCAGAGTCCGTTGATGGAAGCTTACATTGATGAAGTGAGAAAGCTAGAAGAGCACTTTGACGGCCTACAGATGGAACATGTTCCAAGGGCTCAGAACGACATTGCCGATGGCCTGTCGAAGTGCGCCGCACTTAAGTTACCTGTGGAACAAGGGATCTTTGTGCTCAAACTGACTCAACCATCTGTAACGCCATCAACTGGACAGAGCAAGAAGAGGAAGTTGATTTCTGGTGACTATTTCCCGGCAGAGCTCCCCGAAGCCGCCGCCAAGAAGGTCATCAAGATCAACACCAAGGGTGCTGAGGAGCAGTCTGCTCCGGCAAGCCCTAGGGTTTGTTCCGTTGAAGCAGACGCTCCCGACAAGTTTTGCTCCGGCAAGCTTGCCGGGGAACATCAAGCTCCGGCTGAGCCGCAGGTTCTCGCCATAGAAGCGGATGTTCCCACAGCAGCAGATGTGCCTTTAGCCCTTGTTGTCGAGCCGCAAGCTCCAGCATGGGCACAGCAGATTGTCCGTTTCCTTCAGACAGGAGAACTTCCCGAAGAGCAAGAAGAAGCGGAAAGAGTAGCCTGGCAGTCAAGTATGTACCAGTTTTTCAACAACACACTGTAAAGAAGAAGACTCAATGGCATGAAATTGAAGTGTATTCACCGGGAAGACGGACAAAACCTGTTGGCAGAGAAACATGCAGGCATATGTGGTCACCACATTGGCGCAAGAGCACTTGCCGGCAAAGCGTTCAGGCAAGGTTTCTTTTGGCCGACAGCCCTCCAGGATGCAACTGCACAAGTAACCAAGTGTGAAGCGTGCCAGTTCCATTCCAAGCAAATACACCAGCCAGCTCAAGCTCTCTAGACGATCCCTTTGTCCTGGCCATTTTCGGTCTGGGGGCTCGACATCCTCGGCCCCTTTCCCCGAGCTGTCGGGGGCTTTGAGTACTTGTACGTTGCAATCGACAAGTTCACAAAGTGGCCGGAAGTGGAAGCAGTGAGGAAGGTGACAGCACAGTCAGCAGTCAAGTTCTTTAGGTCGATTGTTTGCTGCTTCGGAATCCCTAACAGGATCATCACCGACAACGGCACGCAATTCACGAGCCGCACCTTCATGCAGTACGTCCAAGATCTTGGCGCCAAGGTCTGCTTCGCTTCTGTTGCTCATCCAAGAAGTAACGGTCAAGCGGAGAGGGCGAATGCTGAAGTGCTGCGCGGGCTCAAGACCAGGACTTTCGACAGGCTGCGCAAGTGCGGAAAGAACTGGATTGAGGAGCTGCCGGTGGTTCTTTGGTCGATCAGGACGACGCCAAATCGAGCCACTGGCCAAACACCTTTCGCTCTAGTCTATGGAGCAGAGGCAGTTCTCCCCACAGAACTCATATATGGGTCACCTCGAGTGCTCGCTTATGATGAGCTTGAGCAAGAGCAGTTGCGACAAGATGACGCGCTGCTCCTTGAGGAAGACCGTCTTCAGGCTGCTGTACGAGCTGCTCGATACCAGCAAGCTTTGCGCCGCTACCATAGCCGCAAAGTTAATGCCAGAAGTCTTGAGGAAGGCGACCTTGTTCTTCGGCGCGTTCAATCCGCCAAGAATTCCAACAAGTTGACGCCGAAATGGGAAGGCCCTTACTGGGTGAAACGAGTCACTAGGCCTGGCGCTGTCCGCCTTGAGACCGAAGATGGCATTCCGGTGAGCAACTCCTGGAACATTGAGCATCTTCGTAAGTTTTACCCGTAGGGCGCGGTTGCCGGAACCTTTTCCGGCGACCACCTTTTGTACAAGTCTTGCCGATGTTGCATGTAATCCTTTGTACAAAGCCGGGCGCAGACCCCGTGCATAACTAAAGCTCATGTGCTCCGCACATCTTGTCAATTTCATGCTTTCTATTTTTTGCATGCGTTATCTGACACTTTGTGCAGCGCCTACCCCCGGTAAGCAATAACGAGCCGTAAGGCTCCATATCTTTATTTTCTCTTCTTTCTCTTTCTCAAAGAAAGGAAGGTTCCCTCGCCCACAAGTTTGCCGGGGGGAAAGGAGAAGATAATGGTGTGGACCAAGCGTCGTTCGAGGAAGGAAGTTTCGCCTTACCGGGAAGCAAACGACAGAAAAGCTAAGTTGCTAAAGTTTGAGCAATCAGTTTTAAATTTTTTAAGTTATTTTCCTCGAACGACCATGCTTTGTATGCAAAACCTATGCGCGGAGGAACCAACTCGTAGCTAGTTGCGCCCTTACTTTGTTTCGAGTCCGCTCAACAACTTAAGTGAGCTGCGACTAGTTGCGACAAGGTTTCTTGTCAGTAGCGGCACCGCCAGCAGGCTGCTGACGTCCCGCACTCAGCGCTCACGGCTAAGGTGCCTGCGCCGACAAGTTCCCTCAAAGCGTAGGGCAAAAACATACAAAGGAAGGAATCAAGTAAAGGAAATAACATAGCAATCACTACCCAAAATAGAGTCATATTACAAGATAGCTTGTCGCAGCTCTAACAGACTGTTCTCATAACATGACCAGCAGCGACAAGAAAAAGAGAAAACGGGCGGCCTAATCTACGCGATCGCCCTCAACCCTCTTGATCCCGCTCACCTTGTCCACAATGGGTGCGACAAGGGTCTTGAGCGCTTCTAGATCAGCATCCGGCGGCAAGGTCCTGAGGACGTTGGTGAGGTTGAGGCCTGGATTGCGGAAGGCCACCTTCACCAGCACCTTTTGAAGAGCTCCCGCGCAGATCTTGCACGACTCGTTGGCCAACTGCTTTGGGATCTTCTCCCGGAGTCGCTGGAGGGCCGTTGCCACGCCTTTGAAGAACAAGCTGAGCTTGGCGCTGGGTTGGAGGTGCTCGTGGAAGGAATACCCGAGATCCTCCATTCCTAGCTGCGCCAGCTCCCCATCGATGGCTGCGGCAACATCCACGAGACCCTCGGTCCAGTGCTCCACACTCTCCCTAAAAGCGTCCTGGGCGGCAGCAACACTCGCCAGCAGCGCCTCGTCGGCCTTGATCTTCTCCTTCAAGGCCACCTCCTGCTCCCTGGCGCCGTCCAGCGTCTTGGTCAAAGTAGCCAGCTTCAACTCAAGATCTGCGTTGGAGTCTTTGGCAGCGCTAAGCTCTTTGCTCCTCTCAGCGAGACGACCCTGCAGCTCGCCATGAGCGGCGGCGTCCTTCCCGCTGTCATGCTTGAGCGCAGCAAGCTCCTCGCCACTCGCCTTGAGATCGGCCTCCAGCTGCGCCATCTTCGTCTCCAGCTCCTTCTTGGCTGCCTCGACAGCTGCAGCAGCATCCTCTGCTTCCTTGAGAGCCCCGCCAAATGTTTGCTCGCGCGCGGCAAGCTCCTCCTCGTGGCTTCCAAGGTTGACCTTGCGCTGCGCCAACTCGCCTTCCTGCGCAGATAGCTTCTCGGCAACGAGCCGTTGTTGCTCTTCAACTTCAGCCTTCTCGAGGAGGAAGGCTTTCCGCTCCTCGGCGACTTGCTCCCGCTCCTCTGCCAGGGATCGGAGAGCTTCCTGCCTGAGACCCCGAAGCTCCTCTGCGCGCTTCTCGATGTCCACTCCCGCCTTCGCGACAAGCGCTTCTCGGGATTCCATCTTGGCCTGTCGGGCGCGGTAAAGCGACAACAGCTTCCGCAGCAACCGCTCCTCCTCAGGCTCATCGCTGCTGCTGCTTGGCGCGTCGACTAGCGTCAACCCAGCGGAGGCGAGCACCTCTCCATCCAAGATCTCTCCTTCGACCGGCGCCCTGGAGCTTGACGCCCAGGGGAGCTTGATGAAGATGCCGTCGCCGGCCCTCAAATAGGCGCCGGGCTGGGGCTCTTTGGAGCCTGGCGCTGCAGCAGCGGTGGAGGGATCGGCGGTCGGCGTAGCGCCTGACGCTCCTGCGGCGTCGGGGTCGTCAGTGCTATCGCCGGATCCCTCGCCAGCTTCTGCGGCGGCAGCTTTGGCGGCCTCTTCGCTAGCGGGATCATCAGCGTCGGCTTCTCCTTCGGTGGCAACGGCATCGTCGGTATTGCTGTGCGCGTTCTCCTCGCCGGCGACCTCGGTTTCCATTGGCTCCGTGGCAGATGGATCTGACGAATGGAAAAAGGAGAAAGATCAAGCAAATATCCAAAAAGAAAATCAGAAGACGAAGAACCCAAGGGAAGTTTTCAAGCAAAAGGATTACCTGTACTAGGATCTGCAGTCATGGTCTCAACCACCGAGGGGTCGCCAGTGCTGTCCCTTGCCGGAGAATTGTCCCTTGCCGGAGAACGCTCCCTTTCCGGGGAATCCTCCCTTGGCGGTGTAGTCGAAGCAGATGGCATTTCGGGAGCGGCTTCCGGGCACTCCTGGTGAGGCTGCTCTACTCCTACACAAACCAACAGTCAGATATCAGCAAAGAAAGAGCACCCATGCGCGCCTGACAGTAGGAAGTAAAATATATACTTACGCTGGGGGCTGCGCTAGGGGCTACTTTGGGGAAAAGTTGCCGGGTCCGGCAAGGTGGTCTCGGACACGCCCCCTGCTGTCGCGGTGGGTTCGTCCTCGATGACAATCACCGGGACCTTGGCTCTCTTCGCCGCTCTCTGGGCCAGAGTCCTGAAAAGGAATGGGTTCGGAGTAAAGCAAATCAGATACAAGACAAAACAGCAGGAATTGAAGAACTACAAGTACAGCAAAGAATCTTACTCTTCTTCTTCCTCGTCGGAGCTGAGCGCGGAGAGATCGAAGTCCGTCTCACCTTCGGTGCGACGAGGCGGAGGAGTAGGTTCCCTTATCCGCTTGGCAGGAGCAGTAGTGGTGGACCAGGAAGACCCCGCTCCAGTTGCCGCAGCGGCGTGAGGCACTCCCGCGGCAACAGTGCTTGCCGCGGTAGAGCGTGTCACGCGGCACGGCGGCTGTTGACTCGTCTGCCGCCCCGCTACGTCCACGGCCTTGCGGAGACGCCTTCTTGGCGGAGCTGGGGGCTCCGCTTGCGGCGAGCTGTCTGAAGGTTCGGGCCCGACAAGCTCTCCCTCGCCGGGCTCGCTCGACTCAGCTTCAGGCCCGACAAGCTCTCCCTCGCCGGCAAGCTCCTCTCGCTCGGCAAGGCTTGCCACCTCTGCTGCCTCTGCCTCCTCCACGGTGAATCCAAACTCGCCCGCGGCAGCTGCTGCCGCCACCTCTTCCAGCCTAGTGGCGATGCGCTGCATCTCCGCATTGGTGGTGTCGAGAGTAAGGCTCTTCTGTTCATCGGAGCGGACCGACACTTCTACCAAGCCGTCAAAGAAATCCCGCACGACGTCGTCTGCAGGCTCTTGCCTAGTTGGGACAATTCCATGCGAATCGCACAGCGGCATCATTGCACGGATGCGGTCGAGCGAGGAGTTGTTGCACAGCGGAACGACACCCCTCGGCAACATGAACGCTTCGGGATGCTGAGGATCGCGCTTGAACAGTTCCAGGATCATCGCGTCCAGTTCCAGGACAGTGAAGTTGAAGTTGAGGCCTGGGCGCAGCCTCATGATATCCACCGCGTTCTGGAACTCCCAGGCGGGTCTCCTCCTCTCCTGCAGGGGGGCGATGCGACAACGAAGAAAATCTGCGCCAACGGCGCCTACGGTGAGCCCGGCAAGCCTGAGGCGTAGGATCCGGGTGATGGCAATCTTCAGCCTATCGTCTTCTGGGGCCACGTTGCTCCAATCGTTGCCGCGCGCTATTGGGGCTTGGCGCTGGGCGGTAAGTGGCTGCGGGTTCTCCTCGACAATCTAGCACCATTCTGCTCTCCATTCCTCCCACTTGCTGCGGAGCTCTCCCTCCAGATAAGCTTCCTTCTTGCCAGCTCTCGAGATCCAGGCGATTCCGCCAGATAAAGGCTCCCCTCTCTCAACTCGGGGCATAAAGAAGTGGCGAAAAAGAGCTACATTTGGATGGACTCCGACAAAGTTTTCGCAGAGATGTGCGAAAACTGCCATGGTCAGAACGGCATTGGGGGTGAAGTCAAGGAGGCGGAACCTGTAGGTGTTCATAATATCGCAGAAAAATTCAGAGAAAGGCGGGCAGAGCCCGCAGTAGAAGAACAGCGCGAAGAAAGGGTATCCATTCGGAGCCAGTTCCTAAGCGGCAGCTGGGAGTACCTTCGTACGCGGATGCGCTCGCGTCTCCGTCGACCAGAAGAGGTAGTAGTACTCCCTCAGCTCCTTCACGGCGAGCTGGGGGGGGGAAGAATGCATAACTTTCCAATCACTTCTCTTTTTGAAAAACATTTTAGCCATGAGAGGCAAGTAAATTTTTTTTGGTATTTTCATTCTTTAATATATTTTTTTATGTTTCACCCACAACTAAACAGAAACAAAAAGGAAAAATAAAATCTACTTAGTGAAGAAATCAAACAAGCACACACGAGAATATCAACCCCACGCTATTGCTCCCCGACAACGGTGCCAGAAAAGAGCTTGATAATCCCCAAGTGCAGGGAATCATTGTAGAAATTTCCAAAGGTGGAAGTGATAAGCTTGGAGTGTCGAACCTACAAGGAGCTAATGGTAAGATAAATATTCTCTCAAGTCCTAGCTGCCACTGATACGACTCTACGTACTATTGGGGAACATAGTAATTTCAAAAAAAATCCTGCGCACACGCAAGATCCTGGTGATGCATAGCAACGAGAGGGGAGAGCGTGTCCATGTACCCTTGTAGACTGAAAGCGGAAGCGCTAGAACAACGCGGTTGATGTAGTCGTACGTCTTCACGGCCCGACCGATCAAGCACCGAAACTACGGCACCTCCGAGTTCTAGCACACGTTCATCTCGATGACGTCCCTCGAACACCGATCCAGCCGAGTGTCGAGGGAGAGTTCCATCAGCACGACGGTGTGGTGACGATCTTGATGTTCTATCGTCGCAGGGCTTCGCCTAAGCACCGCTACAATATTATCGAGGAGGACTATGGTGGAGGGGGGCACCGCACACGTCTAAGAGATCTAAAGGATCAATTGTTGTGTCTAGAGGTGCCCCCCTCCCCCCGTATATAAAGGTTCAAGGGGGAGGGGCGGCCGTCCAGGAGGAGGGCGCACCAAGGGGAGTCCTACTCCCACCGGGAGTAGGACTCCCTCCTTTCCTTGTCCAAGTAGGAGAGGGGGAAGGAAGGGAGAGAGGGGAGGAAGGAAAGGGGGGGCGCCCCCCCCCCCTCCTTGTCCAATCCGGACTAGAGAAGAGGGGGCGTGCGGCCTGCCCTAGCCGCCCCTCCTCTTCTCCACTTTGCGCCCAAGTGGCCCATTAAACCCCCCGGGGGGTTCCGGTAACCCCCCGGTTCTCCGGTATATATCAGATAACCCCTGAAACTTATTTTGGTGTCCGAATATAGTCGTCCAATATACCAATCTTCATGTCTCGCACATTTCGAGACTCCTCGTCATGTCCGCGATCACATCCGGGACTCCGAACAATCTTCAGTACATCAAAACTCATAAACTCGTAATATAACTGTCATCAAAACCTTAAGCGTGCGGACCCTACGGGTTCGAGAACAATGTAGACATGACCGAGAACTGTTTCCGGTCAATAACCAATAGCGGAACCTGGATGCTCATATTGGCTCCTACATATTCTACGCAGATCTTTATCGATCAAACCACATAACAACATACATTGTTCCCTTTGTCATCGGTATGTTACTTGCCCGAGATTTGATCGTCGGTATCTCAATACCTAGTTCAATCTCGTTATCGGCAAGTCTCTTTACTCGTTACATAATGCATCATTCTGTAACTAACTCATTAGCGACATTGCTTGCAAGGCTTATAGTGATGTGCATTACCGAGAGGGCCCCAGAGATACCTCTCCGACAATCGGAGTGACAAATCCTAATCTCGAAATACGCCAACCCAACATGTACCTTCGGAGACACCTGTGGAGCTCCTTTATAATCACCCAGTTATGTTGTGACGTTTGGTAGCACACAAAGTGTTCCTCCGGTAAACGGGAGTTGCATAATCTCATAGTTGTAGGAACATGTATAAGTCATGAAGAAAGCAATAGCAGCATACTAAACAATCAAGTGCTAAGCTAATGGAATGGTTCAAGTCAATCACATCATTCTCTTAATGATGTGATCCCGTTAATCAAATTACAACTCTTTTTTCCATGGCTTGGAAACATAACCATCTTTGATAAACGAGCTAGTCAAGTAGAGGCATACTAGTGACACTCAGTTTGTCTATGTATTCACACATGTATCATGTTTCTGGCTAACCAAATTCTAGCCTGAATAATAAACATTTATCATGATATGAGGTAATAAATAATAACTTTATTATTGCCTCTAGGGCATATTTCCTTCACGTATACCGAACGTTTGCTTCCAACTAGATATGAGAAATAAAACTACGTTGTGCGCATGAAGAGGATAACTTTGCATGATATCGAAGAGCTAAAATATAAAAGTAGGTGCTGTTATCATAAAGTTAGAATATATTACTAAATATTATAAATAGCGAGCGTGGAATAATGATGGATCGGTGTGCGGAATTATCCTAGGCAATTGTTAACAAGACCGGTAGTCGTCATTGCAATTTCATTTGAGGGAGAGGCATAAGCTAACATACTTTCTCAACTTGGATCATATGCACTTATGATTGGAACTCTAGCAAGCATCCGCAACTACTAAAGATCATTAAGGTAAAACCCAACCATAGCATTAAAGTATCAAGTCCTCTTTATTCCCATACACCATGACCCACTTATCCATGTTTGTGTTTCAATCACTCACGCAACACAGACAATAAGTAAATCATGGACATATTGCAACACCCTACAGCGGTTATCCCTCGCGCTTGTGCGACACGGAGGGCACCATAGGACAGCACCAAAATAAAACATACAACTCGTACCAATCTAGATCATCAATCAACCCAAGGACAAAGGATATCTACTCAAAACATCATAGGATGGCAACACATCATTGGATCATAATATGTGGCATAAACCACCATGTTCCAGCAGGGATTACAACGGGGTGCGGGAGAGTGGACCGCGTAAAAGAGATGAGGATGGTGATGTTGATGAAGACGATCACCGCAGCGATGATTCCCCTCCCGATGGCACTCCAGCGCCACCGAGAGAGAGAGGAGGAGTGGTTCTCCCCCTTGTGCTTCCTCCTCCATGGCCTCCCCCTGCATGGGGAGAGGCTCCCCCTTTGGTCCTTGGCTTTCATGGCAATGATGGCCCCTCCGAGATCCTTCCCCATGGCCTCCGGTGATGATGGCCCCCTCCGGCAGGGTGCCAGAGAGGGCCTAGATTGATTTCTCGTGGCTAGAGAGGCCTGCGGTGGTGGAACTTCTGATCTAGGTTTCTTTCTGGGGGTTTCTGTATTTATAGGAATTTTTGGCGTTTGTTTCGCGTCGGGGGGTCTCTGAGTTGTCCACGAGATAGGGGGGCACGCCCAGGGGGGTAGGCGCGTGCCCCCCACCCTCGTGGATGCCTCGGGACTCCTCTGGTCCATTTCTGATGCTCTGTGGGCTTCTTCTGGTCCATCAAAAATCGTCAAAATTGGCACGTCAATTGGAGTCGGTTTGGTATTCCTTTTCTGTAAAACTCAAAAACAAGGAAAAAACAGAAACTGGCACTGGGCTCTAGGTTAATAGGTTAGTCCCAAAAATCATATAAAATAGCATATAAATTCATATAAAACATATAAGATAGATAATATAATAGCATGAATACTTCATAAATTATAGATACGTTGGAGACTTGTCAGCCACCACGATGAGGAGGGAGTAATCCACCCTCGGGGCTGAGGGTTTGTACCAGTAGCTATGTGTTCGATCTCTCTCTCTCTCTCTCTCATGATCTATATCATGGGCTTTGTTAATATTGTCGGATAATATGATGTTTCTCCCCTATATACTCTTGTTACGATGAATTGAATCTTTACCCTTCAAAGTTTTGTCTTGTCGGGTTGAATATTCAAAGATGAGAACACATGATATATGTCTTGCAATATGAATACTTGAGGTGACAATGAGGTATCTTATTGATTCACTTGATATGTGTTCTAGCATTCAACTCATGGATTCCCGCGGTGATATTGGGGTAATCTATGCATAGGGGTTGATGCATGTTTTTCTCTGACGGAAACTTTGGGGTCTCTTTATAGTTCTTTGTGTGGATTGAGTATTATGAATATGAATTTGCTTTGGTGTTATTCTAGTACGAACTCTAGGATAGATCGAACGGAAAAAATAGCTTTGTGTTATTTTAGTATGAACTTTTGAATAGATCGAACGGAAAGAATAGCTTTGAGGTGGTTTCGTGACCTAGAAACAATTCCTATCTTTTGTTCTCCGCTAATAGGAACTCGGGAGTGATTCTTTATTGCACTTTGAGGGATAATCATATGATCCAACTATGTTAGCATTGCTGAGAGTGAAAGTGCAACTATCCCTAGGTGGTTTTGGTAATTCCTAACAACATATAGCTCATTGAGCTAACACTATTTCAAGATAAATATTTCAGGAAAAGCTCAATGAATGGCATGGCATGGATGAGAAAAGTGGACCTCTCAAAATGCTAAGGACAAAAAGGATTGGCTCAAGCTCAAAGCTCAAGAATCTACATTTTACATTTTAATGATCCAAGATCACATTGAGTCTATAGGAAAAGCCAATACTATTGAGGGATGAGGTGTTGCTTAATGAGGTTCTTGCTCAAAGTGCTTAGTGATATGCTCCAAAACCCTCAACTACTTTCTCAAATCCACATATGACCTAAACCAAAAGTCAAACTCGGCCCCACCGATTCTTTCTATCCGGCGCCACCGAGTTTAGATGTCATAGACACTGTCACAAACCCTACGCAAAACGGTCTCACCGATAGGGATCTCGGTCTCACCGAGATGGGATTGTAATCTCTTTGTTTCCCTTCGTAACGTTTCGGTACTACCGAGATGAGAGATCGGTCCCACCGAGATTGCAATGTAAACTCTTTGTTTCCCTTTCGTAGCATTTCGGTCCCACCGAAATGAGTGAACCGGTCCCACCGAGTTTACCTGACCAACTCTCTGGTTAGCTTATTACCAAAATCGGTCACACTGAGTTTGTGTAATCCGTCTCACCGAGATTACGTTATGCCCTAACCCTAACCATATCGGTCCTACCGAGTTGCATGCCGGTCCCACCGAAAATCCTAACGGTCACTAGATTTGCTGAATCGGTCCGACCGAGTTTCTCAATTCGGTCCCACCGAGATTGGCAAGTTGTGTGTAACGGTTAGATTTTGTGTGGAGGCTATATATACCCCTCCACCTCCTCTTCATTCATGGAGAGAGCCATCAGAACAAACCTACAATTCCAACTTACATTTTCTGAGAGAGAACCACCTACTCATGTGTTGAGACCAAGATATTCCATTCCTACCATATGAATCTTGATCTCTAGCCTTCCCCAAGTTGCTTTCCACTCAAATCTTCTTTCCACCAAATCCAAATCCTATGAGAGAGAGTTGAGTGTTGGGGAGACTATCATTTGAAGCCCAAGAGCAAGGAGTTCATCATCAACACACCATTTGTTACTTCTTGGAGAGTGGTGTCTCCTAGATTGGCTAGGTGTCACTTGGGAGTCTCCGACAAGATTGTGGGGTTGAACCAAGGAGTTTGTAAGGGCAAGGAGATCACCTACTTTGTGAAGATCTACCGCTAGTGAGGCAAGTCCTTCGTGGGCGACGGCCATGGTGGGATAGACAAGGTTGCTTCTTCGTGGACCCTTCTTGGGTGGAGCCCTCCATGGACTCGCGTAGCCGTTACCCTTCGTGGGTTGAAGTCTCCATCAACGTGGATGTATGATAGCACCACCTATCGGAACCATGACAAAAACATCTGTGTCTCCAATTGCGTTTTAATTCTCGAAACCCTTCCCTTTACATTCTTGCAAGTTGGATGCTTTACTTTTTGCTGCTCATATACTCTTTTGCATGCTTGCTTGAATTGTCTTATGATTGCTTATCTTGTACAAAGTTAGCTAAAATATGCCAAGAACTAAAATTGGGAAAAGGATAGATATTTATTTGGTCAAGTAGTCTAATCACCCCCCCTCTAGACATATTACGATCCTACAAGTGGTATCAGAGCTTTGGTCTCCATTTGCTTTGATTTCCATAGCTTTTGGTGGTCATAGCCTTGGTTTCACAACCTAGGAGAGTATGGCGTCTAGCGAGGGAAAGTACCACCGTAGAGGTCCTTACTTTGATGGTATGAATTTTGCTAGTTGGAAGCATAACATGAAAATACATATTCTCGGACATAACCCCGCCGTTTGGGCTATTGTGTGTATTGGCTTGCAAGGTGAATTCTTTGATGGGAGAGAATCAAACCGTGAAGCTAGCGTGGAAGAGTTGAAGATGCTGCAATACAACGCTCGACCTTGTGATATACTCTTCAACGGATTGTGCCCCGAAGAATTCAACAAAATCAGCCTTCTTGAGAATGCAAAGGAAATTTGGGACACTTTGATTGACATGCACAAAGGTACCGACTCCGTCAAGGAATCCAAATTGGATGTGCTTCAAAGTCAACTTGACAAGTTCAAGATGAAGGATGGTGAAGGCGTCGCTGAAATGTACTCTAGGCTTGCTCTCATTACAACTGAGATTGCCAGCTTAGGAAGTGAAGAGATGACCGACAAATACATCATCAAGAAGATCCCAAGAGCCTTGGATGGAAAATATGATACCGTGTGCACATTGATCCAAATGATGCCCAATTACAAGAATCTCAAGCCAACGGAGGTCAATGGAAGAATTGTTGCTCATGAGATGTCACTCGAGGATAAGGAGGAGCTCCATAACAAGTCAAGTGGTGCTTACAAAGCCTCATGTGAAGCTCCCACATCATCAAGTGAGAAACAAACCTTCAATGAAGAATTGAGCCTAATGGTGAAGAACTTCAACAAGTTCTACAAGAGTAGAAGCAAGGAAAGAAGTTCCAAGTCAAGGTCCTACAATGACAAAAGATCTTCTAGTCGAGAGCGAAATTGCTACAATTGTGGAAGACTCAGACACTACTCCAATGAGTGTACGGCTCCCTACAAAAGAAGAGAAGAATCACCTAAGAGGAGAAGTAAAAGAGAAGAATCACCACCAAGAGAGAGAAGGAGTAGAGATGATCGTTATGAACGAAGAACATCCCGGAGAAGTAAGGATTCGGAAAGGAAGGACAAGTCATCAAGGAGCTACACAAAACGAAGACATCAAGCTCATGTTGGTGAATGGGTATCCGGTTCCACTCCGACAATCACTCCGAGAGAAGCTATCACTCCGACTCCGAACATACTCAAGATGAAGGTGTTGCCAGACTAGCACTTGTGTCAACCAACTCCTACGACATATTTGATTCACCAAATGAGGGACTTGGAAGAGGCTTCATGGCTAAAGGCCCAAAGGTAACACACCCCGAGTATGTTGATTTCAATAGTGATGAAGATGACTTGCTAGGTGATGATGATTTACTTATTGACAACTCTAGTGATGAATACTATGATGAAACGTCAATTAATCATCCTAATCGAGATAAAACGAATGACGATGATAAGGAGAAGATTGAGCTCCTAACTAAAGAACTAAACACTCTTAAGCTATCTCATGAAACAATCTTAGGCAGTCATCGAGAACTTTTAAGGACTCATGAGAAGTTACGCTTTGAAAAGCTCAACCTTGAGCAAGAGCATGAGTTCTTAAAGGCAATCAATGATGATCTTCGTAAGAAAAGTTCTTCTTACATTGCCAAGCGTTTACTCTTATCTACTTACATGCCTCAAGTCAAGTCTAGTAACAAGAATAAGAAGGATTCTTCCTCTAGTAGTAACAATAATCATGCTAAATCCAATGTTGTTGCTTCTAGTAGTTCTCTTGATTCCACTAATGATTCTCTTAGGCAAGTCACACTTGAGCAAGAAAATAGCTTATTGAAGGGAATTATAGAGAAAGGTGTTTACAAGAGCCTTGCTGGGAGTAAGCAATTCGAGGAAATTGTACGCAAGCAAGGAAGGCACCAGAAGAACCAAGGTGTTGGTTTTGAATGAAAGTTCAATGCCAATGGAGTTGAGTGGGAATAAGATCAATATCCCAAGACGAAGTTTGTTCCTCAACAAGAGACGTATGATCCTACTTCCTTCAAAGGGACACAAGCTCAAGATGATCTTCCACCACAAGACCACAAGCAAAAAGGCAAGGATGAGCTTCAAAAGGAGATTGATGCATTTGAAGAAGCTCCCAAGGCCTTGGTCAAGTGGGTTCCCAAGACTACATCAAGTTCTACTTCATCAAGTACGACTACAACTCCAAGGATTCCCATCAATATGGTGTGGATCCTGAAGAAGAAGAACTAGATATTCTTGAGGGTGACTCCGCCAACATACTTCACTCATATCATTTTGGCAAGGACAAGTGCAATCAACTTCCACATCTTGCACTAGTTCATGGAGTCACAAACCCTCTTGTTGGTAAGACAAGGGACAAGGTAACCTAATGCTTTCATAGACATCATTTTGTGTGTGCATCACTCTATGTCTGTGGATATCCTTGTTTGTTTCTTGTGGGACTAACCTGTGTAGGTATTGAAAGTGCAACTCACTCCAAAGGATTGCTCCAAAAGATCTACATCAACATTGAGCATCCACATCTTCAACACCTACATGAAGTCATCATCGACAAAACCCAAGGTTAGTTCATCCCTCTAAGGGGGGATCTCACATCTAGGGAGAGCTTTACTCTAAGAATTGAGTGAAAGCAACTCTAATGGTGTGAACACATCAATGCATTATGTAAAAGTGGCAACCCCACTTGAGCTTAAACGATGAGTATGACCTATGATCAAATGTTCTCATTTGACTCCTAAGTCAATATACTCATATATAGATGACCTAGTCATCGCCAATTGCTTGATAGATGCTAGAATTGGGTGTGCATGCTTTGCCACATATTTCATTTGTCATTTCATCGTGTTAGCATGTTGTTTGCATATTTTACTCATTCGAGGACATCCACTTGTAGTTTTGCTTGTTTGGTTTCTTTTTCTTTGGCCAAGTGGATGGACAAGAATGCCTAAGAACCTTCTCTAGCTATCTATGCTATTCTTGTCTCAAACTCTATTCATGCTACATCACAAAGTTTGATCAAGTCAGATTCGAACCACTTTGTGTGAGGAGCACTCGGAGTCCTCGATTTGTCATAGACTTAAACTTCCAAAACTTCTTTCTGTGTTTTGGTCTGACCGATTCTTCCATTTCGGTCATACCGAGATCAATAAGTCGATCTAGGTTTTCAATCTCGATGCAACCGATTTGAACATTTTGGTCACACCAAGTTGCAGTAACTGCTTGCAGTAATGCATCTCGGTGCCACCGAGTTGTTCCACTCAGTCACACCGACAAGGTCGGGCTATATATATGCACGGGCAAAATTTTAGGAAATTTCTCCTAACTCTTTCGCCCGCGCTCAGCCCGCTCTGCCTCCTAGGTCTCCGGATCGTCCTCCTCGTCGCCAGCTGCCTCCCGCCTCTGGTCTCCGTCGCCGTCAACGGGAATCATCTCCGCCGTTGCCGTCGTAGCAAGTCCATCACCGAACTAGGGTATGGACTTGATCCTTGTGCTAATCTCACTCCGATTCCTAGCACATTGTTTTCGCCATGTATCTTGCCACGATTGAGATCATGTTGTCCAGTAAAAACGCTCCATAGATTAGGTTTGGATTGAAAATTTAGGGTTAGGTTTCCGCCGAAACCATCTCGGACCCACCGAGTTGTAGAAATCGGTTCCACCGATTTGGCCAAGGCCATTGCACATGTGATTCTCGGTCTGACCGAGAATTGCAAATCGGTGTAACCGAGTTCAGGACTTTGTGAAACCCTAGCAGTCTCGGTGCCACCGAACTGTGACTCAGTCTGACCGAGTTCACTAGTTTAGGTTCCTAAAGCTGCTTCGGTATCACCGAGTTTACAAATCGGTAGATCCGAAATGCTTTCTGTGGAAAACTAAAACTAAGTTTTTAAATCATTCTTTTGCAAAAACCTTTGTACTTTGTGATGCTCATCCCCTCTATCTCATCTATATCTATTCACAAGGTCTGCTATCAGTGTTTGCAACATGTCTGATCAGAGTGACAGCCAGAACAGAGAAGAGGAGCAGGTTCACTTGAGTGAGGGCACTAGTCCCTCTAGTTCCTCAGATGAGGGCAGCAGGAGCACTCCCAGCAACTTGCCTAAAGTAGCCACCAGGGCCAGAAAGAAGAGAACCTCAAATTCTAAGGATGAAGATTATGTGGCAGAAGAGGATGAAGCCACATCCAGAAAGGTGCTGAAAAAGGAATATGGCACAGCTGCTGCCACCAAGCCTGGATTGCACAGGAAAGTCCCAGCCAAGAGGAATCCTATGCTGAAGGTTAGAGGATCAACTAAAGAAACTGAGAGATCTGAACCCAAAGAGCCAGAAGTGACTGAGAAGAAGATGAAGGAAAGGGTCAAGAAGACCATGGCCAGGGTTGTTGGAAAGCCTTCCATGATGGAAGATGATGAAGAAGAGGATGCTGCACCAGCACCTAAAGCTCAGAAGCTTATGGGTGATGCCATGAAGTCAGGGGATGCTTCATCAAAGTCCAAAGAAGCACCCATGGCAGCTGCTCCAAAGCCTAAACTTTCACCCAAGAGGAATACTAGGAGCATACCAGCTGCTGAGAAGAACAAGGCCCCAGTGCCTGAAGTTGTTGCTGAAGAAGAAGATGATGAAGAACATGGCTTGAGAAAGTTGAAGCCCAAAATTCCAGATCACAATGATGCTCATCCTGTAGCTGAGAATATGAAGCTGAGAAAGGATGCAGGACTCAGACTGTGGAGGTTGACTGATCCCTATGCAGTCAGGAGGAGAACTGATGTGGACTACACATTCCATACAAAGTAACAACAGGATTTCTATGAGACAGTGCTGCTTGACAAGAAGCCAATTGTCTGCGATATGAGATGGGTGGACTGGAAATATATCAAGGAGAATGAAGAGCACTATCTTGGTGTGTATGACAGTTTCCATGCTTGTGGAGTGGATGACTTTGTTGGGCAGAAGCTCACAAAGTGGAATGATGAGCTTATAATGCAGTTCTACTCCACAACACACTTCTATCCAGATGGGAGGATAGTATGGATGTCTGAAGGTACTAGGTACCAATCAACTATTGAAGAATGGGCTAATCTGATCAATGCACCTAAGGAGAAAGAGGATGAATTGGATGTCTATGCCAAGAAGAAGATGGATCACAACTCTATGACACATATGTACAAGGAGATCCCAGATGCTGCTGTTGAAACACACAAGTTTGGATCAGTACATTACCTTCTGTCAGGATTGCCAACCATCAACTGGATCCTCAGGCACACTCTTTTGCCTAATTCAGGTGATCACAATATGATCAGAGGCCATGCTATCAATCTGCTTCACATATTTGATGTGCCTCAAAAGTTCAAGGTCATGAGCCTCACAGTGGAAACTATCAAGAGGACAGCTACTGACCAGAAGAGAAGTTGTGGGTATGCCCCACAGATCCAGGAGCTAATTAACTCCAAGATGGGCACTAGCATATACCTATTGGACAAAGAACACATGCCCATCTATCCAGATTTTGAGGACAATACAATGGTTATGCATGAAGATGAACCATCTTTTGTGCAAGCACAAGCAAAGAAGGAGAAGGCAAGGACTAAAAAGGCTGCCAAGATGCCAACCATTGATGAGGCATCTGAGTACTTCCTGAAGAGGAAGCAAGATCAGCTTGGCTACTTGATTGCCTCCACTCTGAGGATTGAGAAGGGGTTGGCCACCCTGACTCAAAACCAGGAGAGCCTGGAGAGGATCATGGAGCAGAAGTTATATGACTTGGATGTGAAGGTTACTAAGATCGAGTCTGTTGTTGAGCAACTCCAAGATGAAATGCAGGAGAGGAAGGGCAAGACAACCAATCATGCCTTTGCTAGAGTGCCCAGAGCTCAGAGATCAGTTGCAGTGCCAGTGACATATGTCGTGGTTCTAAGTCTGACAGTAGTGTAGGGGGGTACTAAAGGAGAGGCAAGATCCTAGCTATGGAGTAGTTGTACACGCAAGAGTTTTACGAGTTCAGGCCCTTCTCGGAGGAAGTAACAGCCCTACGTCTCAGTGCTCGGAGGCGGTCGACTGGATTATATGCGTGTGAGTTATAGGGGTGTGAACCCTTTACACTGAGGAGTGGGTGGCTTATATAGAGTTCACCAGACCCCTCCGGCCCTCAGTTATGCAGGGTTTAAAGTACATTAAGTCAGGGGGTTACCGGTAACGCCCTCATAAAGTGATATGAAGACCATAAAGGCTACTTATGACAGACCGTTACACGCAGAGTGACTTTAGATCTCCTGGCCGTCGAGTGGTTAGCTTCATGGTCGAGTGTCCTCGAGTCCGTCGAGTGGATTACCTTTAAGTCGACTGACAGGTAGTTTCTTCTAGATATGTCCTTGGGTAGGGTAGCTTAAACAGGTCCATGACCCTACCCTAGGTACATAACTTCACCATTAGCCCCCGAATGGATCAAGGTTTGAGTGGGGAAGGAGTTGATAATCCTTCCGGCCCGTTTCTCGTGCTATGAGTATGTCTTGTCTTGGATCAACGAATTTTTAGGTGACGACATCAACTTCTTTTTCAGTCGCCTTGATCCATTCTTTATATCTGTCGAGTGAAGTTTTTCGCTTGGGGAGCTCCGAGTGTCAGAACGGAGGGGATCTTCTGTCTGACGAGTCGTTCTGCAACTCACGGATTCTGCGGGATTCAAATTTTGGGAAGCGCGCGGGATGGGGCATGGCCGCAGCAATCGGACGGGACAAGGCAGGGATGCCTCGATCTCCGCGCCACCTTTTTCGCCATGTATCACACGCGCGACTGTTGCGGGATTTGACAGGATCGTCCGGGCCCACATGTCAGCCACTCGGAAGCAGCCTTATGTAAAGCGTCGGACGGGGATTTTTCAACAGTGCGCCCTCATTCCTTCCTCTTCTCCAGATTTCTCTGCCGCGTTAGCTTCTGCCTCAACACTGCTGCCTCGCGCGTGCTTCGCCGGTGACGATGGCGAAGGAGAAGATGGTGGCTCTGGAGAGGGCGAAGAAAGCGACAGCGAAAGTGAAGGGGAGGGGAACCAGTCGGAGCGGCTCCTCATCGAGGACCGGCTTGCCGCCGGGCTGGATCCAGGGTAACTGGATCCGTTCGACAATCACTCAGGCAGATCTCGATGACCTGGCCGACGGAGGGATGATCCCCCATGGATCGGGGCGGCTCCCGGGTAGAGAGTCAGAGCCGTAGCCTCAGGAGGGTGAGTGTGTTCTTCTGGCCACCCATGTCGACAGTGGGTTTTCTTTGCCGCCCCACCCTTTCTTCCGGGGGCACAACTCCGCCACTTCACGCCCAACTCCATTGTGTATCTCGCCGCCTACGTGTCTCTGTGCGAATGCTTCTTGGGTTGCCGGCCTCACTGGGGCCTCTTTAAGCACATCTTCACCTGTCGCTCCCAGACGGTGAAGAAGGCCAATCCGAATGACGAGAGGACACATGTGATTAAAATGTGCGGGGTCTTGGGATCCAGTTGAGGGGGAAAAGTTCTTTTCCGACCATGGTTTTGCCCGACTCCGTCCGAGGGTGGCAATCGACTTGGTTTTACTGCAAGGACCAGCCGATGCCAGGGCAGTCGACCGGGCTCCCTCCCTTTTCCATGGAACGAGTGAGGAAGCCCTCCTCTTTGAAGGTGGTCCCGGAGGAGAAGGCGCGGGTGAAGGTGCTGGTCGAGCGCGTCGTGCAGCTCATCTGCGACGGGGTGACTGGTATGGACCTCCTGGAGGTCTTCCTCCGGTGGCGCATCCAGCCGCTCCAATTTCGAGACCATCCTATGTGGATGTATTCTGGAACTGAGGACACCACTCGAATCCACCCGGAGGAGATCGATGACATCACGCTGGAGCGGTGGATGGGAAGCATTATGGGGAACAAGGACAACCCCCGAGGAGCTAGGAGGGTCGTTCCACTCGACCAATCATATGAAGTTGACAAGGTCCAACACTGCATTTCCGACTGCGATTCTATTTTTCTTTCCATTCTGTCTATTTGAAATCAACCGACTGACCTTTGTCTTGTTTGCTGTCTTCTAGGTCATGACTGAAATGTACTCGATGCCCAACGGGGCGCAGGAGCAAGCCGAGGAGGGGGAGGCGAGTGGAGCCGAAAGCAAGGAGGAGGAGTGGAAATTTGACGACGAGGGGGAAGAGGATGAAGACGGTTCCAGCAAGGAGGAGGAGGAAATGGAGGTCAATCCTCCTCGCATGGAGAGGCGATCCAAACTCGCCCATGACTCCGCGAGGGAGCGCGGCAAAGCGGTCGCACCCGTTGTGCCGTCGACAAAGCGCCCTCGGACGGCCTCTCCGGCGCCTACTGAAAAAGCGCCAAAGCATCTGAGGGCAGAGTCGTCCAAGCCACCGAAGGCCTTGCCCAAAATGAAAATGGCCATTCCCACCATCTTCGGGTAACAGCAGGATTTGTGTTTCTTTGTTCAGCTCAAGTGAACTTTCGGTCGACTCATCGACTAACCGACTGATTTCTGAAATCTGCAGCGCTGTCACCTCCGAGACCTCCGCCAAGGATGGTGACCAAGAAATGGAAGACACTGTCACCTCCAACCCTGGTACGTTCTCTTGTAGTTTTCACTTTGGTCGACTGGATCTTCGTGTTCCAACTCTGGATTTATCTTGCAGCTCCTTGCCACGTCATTGATCTCCCTGACAATGATGACGAGGTGCCTCTGAAGGCGAGGAAGAGCAGAAGGGACCTGGCTGGCAGGGCCACTCGGACTGCGTCAGCACCTGAGGCGCCGGTTCAAGAGGGTGGCAACGCCGCTCGGCATTCTGTGACCTTCGCCGTGCCGCTGACGAGCGTCCGGCCTTCATCGTCGACTGCTGAACCGCCCTCCCTTTTCGCCACACACCACGTACCATAGGACCAGGCGGGCGCTTCTAAGGAGGCTATACGCCAGGCGGGGATTATGATGGAGCAAGTGAAGGCGATCCGGGAAGCCAGCCAAGCGGCTTACGATGCAAGCTCAGCCCTTCAGAGCAATGTCCAGGTTAGTTGGCAACCGCCTGTTCTGTTAGGATATGTTATCTGAAGATTTTCTTTCCAGAAATCTTTGTGTCTATACACCCACTGGGTGTGTCGATTGGGCTTGTAGATAGGTGGGGGCACGCTGAGTGCACCCGCTGGGTGTAGTCCCCAAGACTCTGGTGGACTGCGAGCAATCGACTGTAGTCTTTATAGTTGAAATTTCTTCACTCGGTATGGTCGGACCATGTCGAGTGGAACGTTAGGACCTGTGGGGGCACGCAGAGTGCACCCACTGGGTGTAATCCCCAAGACTATGGTGGACTGCTGGCAGACGATTGTAGTCTGAAGAACTCTCTTTTTTGTAGACTATGATGAGACCGTAATCTCTTTGTTCCTCTTGGTCGACTGATCGGATCGAGTCGGTAGAACTAGTGGGGGCACGCTGAGTGCACCCACTGGGTGTAGTCCCCGAGACTAATGTTGAATATTTTGATTCGACTGTAGTCTTAGAAACGTTACTGTTTTTCTCTTAGTCACTCGGAAGTAACCTCTCTTTAATGTCTGTCAACTGTCTCTTTGCAGAAATCTTGCGATCTCGTGGCCCATTATACTGAGTTGGAGAAGAAACATATCCAGCTCGACCTTGACTTAAAACTTGTCCAGGAGAACTTTCAGAAGGCGAAGGACGAGGCAATATGTACGACCGGTGAGAACTTGACGATTGTTTTTATCTTTCTGCTCGTTATTGATTCTGACCTCCTTGCCATTTTGCAGAGAAAACGAAGGCGGCTCTGATCAAAAAGGACCAGGAACTTGCTGAGGCGCAGAAGGCTGCATCTGATAAAAAGAAGCTTGCGGAAGAAAAGCTGGCTTCAGTCGGCAAACTCGAAGAGGAGAACGTCAACCTGAAAGCTGCTCTTGACGCGGCTAACAAGGAAGTCAGCCGTCTGAAGAACGACAAGATTGCTCTGAGTGACAAGGCAAGTGAACTGGTGGGGAAGAAGAACGATCTGGAAGCTTATCTGGGAGGGCTCCCCAAGAAGCTGTTCCTTATGCTTGAAGGTAACCTCTTTCACTCGACTGACTTGTCACCATTGATTCGTCGCGGAACTGCTGGTTCATGTCTGACTCGTGTTTACAGAATTCTGCCAAAACTTTGAGGAAGAGACCAGTCGAGTGGAGACAGGCTTGGATCCTATCAACTCTCCAATGAAGGATGAACCTGCCATGAATGTGCTTCGACTGGAGTCTCGCGTTGCTGGTGTGGTGGATTATCTAGCCCGACTGAAGGTAGCAGCGTCGCGAATCGACACGACACTCTGGCCAGGGGAGACGCTTCAGAACGACCTCGAGTCTTTGATGTATCGACTGAATGAAGTCCCAGGACGAGTGCAAGAGTAGAAGAAGTCTTCTGCCAGGTGCGGTGCTGATGTAGCTCTGTCTTTAGTCCGTGTTCACTGCAAAGACGCACGAGAGGAAAAGCTGGCGTCCCTCAAGGTGGCCAATACTAAGAAGCATGACTTCCGATCCTTCATGGAGACATTCATTGCAGCTGCCACTCGGATTGCTAACGGAATCGACCTGGACGAGTTCGTCGCACCTTCCAGTCCTCCACCGGAGGAGTAAAAAACTTTTATGCTTGATGCCTTAAATTTGCCTTGGAATGCCGAGTGGATTTTGTAACCGATAAACTTTAACAGGCTTGATGCCTGAGCACTTCTGGATCCGTAGGATGTTATCTGAACTTGATGCCTGAGCTTTGTGGTTGAATATGTTTGCATTTGTCTTCGAACGACATTGTTCTTCGCTCGGAATATATTTTTGTGCTTGGGACTTGTTCTTGCAGGCTGGAGCACAGATTTCAGTTGACTAGCATCCTTGTGACCCAGGACGAAACGCTCGTCGTATTTGTGCCGAAGCTCAAAGGAGAAGGTAACAGTCGACCTGCACACCGCCGTCCTGACAGAGCGCACGTTGTGTTTGTGTCGAAGCCCGGAGGAGAAGGTAACAGTCGACCTTCACCTCGCGGACCTTGCGGATCGAAACGATTTTTGTACTTAGTCGAGTGCTGGACCGCCGCTAAGCCTCCGAGTGGGAGATAGATTCAACACTCGGTAAGATTTCAAATACTTAGGCGAGTACTGGACTGCAGCTAAGCCCCCGAGTGGGAGGCGGATTCACCACTCGGTAGGAATTTAAACACTTAGGCGAGCACTGGGCTGCAGCTAAGCCCCCGAGTGGGAGGCGGATTCACCACTTGGTAGGATTTTAAACACTTAGGCGAGCACTGGGCTGCAGCTAAGCCCCCGAGTGGGAGGCGGATTCACCACTCGGTAGGATT